>NC_091283.1:62523743-62833743 GCF_032444005.1 Ranitomeya imitator | reverse complement strand
GTACTATTGCGTCCTTGGGAAGTAGGGCCCACCCCCCATGGACGCAATAGTACGTCTGATGGCAGAAAGGGGTTAAAAACGCATGCGTTTTTTTGCATGCGTTTTGCCGTGTTTTGACGACGCATGCGTCGTTTCTATGCTTCCGTTTTGTTGCGGAAATGCAACCTGTAATAATTTCTAGCGGCATTTTTTTGCCGCAAAAAAAAGCAATGCGTTTTTTTGCGGCAAAAAAATGCATTGCTGTCTATGTAAACGCATGCGTTTTTAAGCACATGCGTTTGCATGCATTTTTAAATGCATGCGTTTCAATAGATAAACACAAGAATACACACTGATAAGCCACCCCCCAACCCTAACCTAACCCTAGGGATCCTAACCCTAACCCTAAGGGTTAGGATCCTAACCCTAACCCTAAGCCTAAGGGTTAGGATTAGGATCCCTAGGGTTAGGGTTAGGATCCCTAGGGTTAGGATCCCTAGGGTTGGGGTTAGGATCCCTAGGGTTAGGCTTAGGGTTAGGATCCCTAGGGTTAGGGTTAGGGTTAGGATCCCTAGGGTTAGGGTTAGGATCCCTAGGGTTAGGGTTAGGGTTAGGATCCCTAGGGTTAGGGTTAGGATCCCTAGGGTTACTAGGGATCCTAACCCTAATCCTAGGGATCCTAACCCTAACCCTAACCCTAGCTATTTCTGTTTATAGTGGGTTTTCTAGTTGATTTTGATGATTGGAATCTATCACACACTTCTCAGCATGCGTTTCAAAAACGCAAACGCAGGAAAAAACGCATGTAAATGCGTCAAAACGCCGCATTTTTTTACCACATGCAAAAAACGCATGCGTCTAAAAAACGCAGCGTTTGCACGTGTTTACATGCGTGTTTTGCACCACTTGCGTTTGCGTTAAAAACGCTGCGTTTTTTAACGCAAATGTGAAACTAGCCTTAGACCTGAAGTATAAAGGAAATGATGCATGGTTTTAAAAATATTTTAAAAATATAAATATGAAAATTTTGACATGCATTAGTTTTCAGCCCCTCTGAGTTAATATTTTTTTAGGACCACCTGCAATTACTGCTACAAGTCTTATGGGGTCTGTCTCTACTAGCTTTGCACATCTAGAGGCTGACATTTTTTGCCCCTTCTTCTCTGCACAGTCAGTGAGATCGGATAGAGAGAGACATCTGTGATCATCTATTTTCAAATCTTGCAACAGATTCTCAATGGGATTTAGGACTTAACTGTGAATGGGCCATTCACACACATGAATATGATTGAATCTAAGCCACCCATTGTAGCTCTGACTGTATGTTTAGTGTTAGTGTCCTGCTGGAAGGTGAGTCTATGCTTCAGGTTTAATTTTTTTGCAGCCTTTAACAGGTTTTCCTCCAGAATTTCCCTGTATTTAGCTCTATCCATCTTTACATCAACACGGACCAGCTTCCCTGTCTCTGCTGAAGAAAAGCCTCCCCTCAGCATGATGCTGCCACTACCATGTTTGACGTTGAGTATGGTGTTTCCAGGGTGATGTGCAGTATTAGTTTTCCACCAAACATAGCATTTTGCATCTAGCCTCAACACTTTTAGTTTATCTGACCAGAGCTGCGTCCCCTACATGGCATATCTATCTATCTATCTATCTATCTATCTATCTATCTATCTATCTATCTAAATTCAGAAAAAAAGCAGCACTCCAGTATTTTCAAAAATACAAAAGGGACTTTAACAGCACTGGTGGCACAGTGACGTTTCGGCTACAATGAGCCTTTCTCAAACCATCTATTTATCTATCTATTTATCTATCTTCCTCATTTCATACTTTGCCTCTATATTGTAATATTAACATTTAGCTAAAAAAATTTAATTTGTTACAAATGTATGAGTTTCCCTGAACTCCTTATTTTCTTTGGTGCCATATATTGGACCAAAGTCCACAACCAATCGAAAAAGGCAAACAGTTGTGGATTTGAGTGTCTCTATTGTCCCAACCTGACTCCCAAATCATTTAGGTCCCCTGTGATCTGCAGATGGTGTAATAAAGGGTCTATTCTGTGTACAAGACAGCAGATATTTTCTAAATCCTTCCACTCATGATCTACGATCGATCAAGATTAGGCAGCCTTAACCTGATCCTGAACTAACGAGTGTGAAAAGTCCAAAATCAATATCCTAAAGCTTGGTCTAATAATACCGTCTATCCCTATCTATCAATGTGATCTTCCTTATCAATGTAATCATCACCCTGTGCTCCTAATGATTACATGATTACCATCAATCGCCCCTGCACATCTACACACGATACATCAATGACATGTGACCCACTGATCCTGAACTTCAGCGGCAAAGATGATTACGAGGGAAGTGGTTTCATGTTTCTCTGCTTTTGGATTTGGTTTTCTCAGTAGCAGCAGTTCCTTTCTGCGCCATACAGTATTTAATAGCATCTATGTTTTCCTTTTGTGGTGGCTGAGTTAAAGTAGCTTTTAGCCCCTTGAGAATAGAAAATCTCATTCATTGCTTGCAAGGAATTCCATTGAGCACTTAATCAGCTTGTAGACTGTGATATCGTACAATAGACGGCAGCGGCGGGGTATAACCTGCAATATGTGCCTACTCTTCTGATTCTCATACAAGGGCCAACAATGGGCACTTTTGTAGAAACATTTGGTGCAATGTGTCCTTATTTTACAGTTTTTCACACATTTCACCAGAAAATTTCCAAAACTCTTTCTGGTTTCTACAAACTAACTAAACCTGGAGTGTGATGTTCTGTTGGCTTCTTTTCCATAACGCCAAAATTTTAGTTTGGGTCCCTTTTCCACACAAAAGGTAGGAATAGACTAAATATTATTGCACCCATAGGAAATGGTACATTTAGCCCACACTGATGATACACTGATCCAAAACACTGATGACACCGGTACCATTTTTTCATGGTTGTGAGAGAACCTGTCAGCAGTATTTAGCAATATAAAGTAAAGACATGGCTGTAATGGCGCTGGGATAATGATTCAATTTCTTGGTTCTTGTTTAATCAGGATTTTAAGTTTTCATCTAATGATATTTCAGTGCACAGAGGTGAGACAGGGGATAGGGTCTTCTCCTCCTGCTCCAGCTCCTTTGCCTGCCTCTTGTGTTTCAGTGATAGGTCACCGATTATTCAGTGACATGCCTCATGTTTAAAATTTGGGCCACCATCGCCATTAACAGGGTCAAGGCATGTGCAGTGTGATTCCATGGCCGGTCTTCTTGTCTTCAAAAATATGGCACCAGAGGTGCGGTACATTCGCAGATTGAGATCTCGGCTCAGTGCTGTCTTGAGCCAAGTTCTCGATCTGCACATGTGCTTTCTCCAGTGCCATTTTATTGAAGATAAGAAGACCAGCTATGGACGCGCCTCCCATGCTAATCATGGTGGCGCCGTGAAATTTCAAACAGGAGGCAGCTCACTGAAAAATCGGTCACCTGTCACTAAAACACCACAAGCAGGTGGAGGGGCTGGAGCAGGAGGAGAAGACTCTACCACCAGTCCCCCCTCTGTGCACTGAAATGGAAGAGTAGGTCTATTTATTTTAAAAAATACTGGAAAACACACACCATAAAATTTATGTCTCTGGCCTACAAATGTCAAGGAGATGGATGGTGCCCATTATTTATTTCCCAGACTACTAGAAAACACGCAATGAATTAGAAAAATTATATATTTTGCCTAGAAATGGCAACCAGACTGCTGGGGCTAATTATTTATTTACCAGACTATTAGAAAACACACACCAGTTTAGAAAAATTATTTACTTCGCCCAGAAATAGCAATAAGACGGCTCATGCCAATTATTTATTTCCCAGACTCCTAGAAAGCACATGCCAGTCCATTTTTTTTCCTTCGGCCTACAAATGGCAATGAGACAGCTGATGCCAACTATTTATTTTCAAAAGTAGTACAAAACACACACCGGTCCAGTAAATGTACGGTATTTGGCCTACAGTACAAATGGCAACGAGTCGGCTGATGCTGATTATTTATTCCCGAGCCTGCTAGAAAACACTCACCAGTTGATAAAATGTATTATTTTGGCCTAGAAATGGCAACGAGATGGCTAATGCCAAATATTTATTTTCAAAAATAGTAGAAAACACACACCGATCCAGAAAATTAATTTCTTAGGCAAAGAAATGGTAAAAAGACAACAGATGGCAATTATTTACTTTCAAAAGTACTAGAAATTATACATCAGTCCAGAAAACGTATTTCTTTATCCTACAAATGGCAATGAGACAGCTGATGCCAATTATTTATTTAACAGGATTCTAGAAAACACACACCGACTTACAAAAAGTATTTCTATGGTCTAGAAATTGCAAAAAGACAACTGATGCCAATTATTTATTTTCAAAAGTACTAGAAATTATACATCAGTCCAGAAAATGTAATTCTTTATCCTACAAATGGCAATGAGACTGCTGATGCCAATTGTTTATTTAACAGAATTCTAGAAAACACACACCGATTTATAAAAAGTATTTCTATGGGCTAGAAATTGCAATGAGATGGCTGATGTTAAAAATTTATTTCCCAGACTGCTAGAAAACACACACCGGTTCAGAAAACATATTTCTTTGGCCTACAATTGGCAATGAGATGGCTGATGCTAAATATTTATTTCCTAGACTACTAAAAAACACACAGCAGCTTAAAGGCACAGTACTCCCACAGGCAGCAGATGCAGAGTACACACAGCGACTTCAATGCACAATACTTTCACAGGCAGGGGGAGGAGTACACACAGTGACTTAAAGGCATAGTACTCCCACAGGTGGAAGATGCAGAGTACACACTGCATCTTAAAGGCATAGCACTCCCGCAGATATGGGTTGCAGAGCACACACAGTGGCTTTTGGCACAGTACTGCAACAGACATGGGTTGCAGAGTACACACAATGGTTTTTTGTGGAGTGCACAGTCAGAATCTGTCCCCTACTCCAGCTGCATCCTATCCTTACACTAAGGCCGCCGTCACACTTGCGAGTTTTATGGACGTATGAGTGCAGAAAATACATCTGTAAAACTCGCAAAACAAACGGCACAATTATTCTCTATGCCCCTGCTCCTATCTGCCGTATTTTACTGATCCGTATTATACTGGCTTCTACGGCCGTAGAAAATCGCAGCATGCTGCGTTTGTCACCGTACTGCGCAAAAATTACGCCAATGAAAGTCTATGGAAGCCAGAAAAATACGGATCACACACGGACCAGCAGTGTGACTTGCGAGAAATACGCATCGGTGTTAGAGAGAAAAGCCGGCAATTCAGTGCGGTGTACAGTAAAATCACACTGACAGCTTACAGAAGAATAGGTAGAATAAATGTGTACACATAGAATAGGTATAAATATATATATATATATATATATATATATGTCAGTGAGACACATATATGTATATATATTATTACTTCATACAGCGCTAGATAGCTTTAAAGCCGGTAATTCAATTGCCGGCTTTTGCTCTCTCCTTCCTAAAGCCGACATGATTTGAGACATGGTTTACATACAGTAAACCATTTCATATCCCCATTTTTTTTGCATATTCCACACTACTAATGTTAGTAGTGTGTATATGAAAAATTTGGCCGTTCTATCTACTAAATTAAAGGGTTAAATGGCGGAAAAAATTGGCGTGGGCTCCCGCGCAATTTTCTCCGCCAGAGTAGTAAAGCCAGTGACTGAGGGCAGATATTAATAGCCTGGAGAGGGTCCATGGTTATTGGCCCCCCCCTGGCTAAAAACACCTGCCCACAGCCACCCCAGAAAAGGCACATCTGGAAGATGCGCCTATTCTGGCACTTGGCCACTCTCTTCCCATTCCCGTGTAGCGGTGGGATATGGGGTAATGAAGGGTTAATGTCACCTTGCTATTGAAAGGAATTCACTACCTAGGTTAATACGATTAATCCCCAATCCCCACAATTTTAAGT
This sequence comes from Ranitomeya imitator, assembly GCF_032444005.1. NCBI lineage: Eukaryota > Metazoa > Chordata > Amphibia > Anura > Dendrobatidae > Ranitomeya > Ranitomeya imitator. Next base: position 62,827,775 of record NC_091283.1, on the reverse strand, counting down.
GTACCCTAAAAACTCATTTGTTCAGACTGGCCTACCGCCTCAATGCATTAACCTAACGATCCCTGTGTGGCCTATTTATAAAAAAAAAAAAAAAGGTTCTCATACACTTTATGCAGTATTAGCCCTCTGTGTCTGTACTGCTACATACTTAGGCAGATAACTGGTTCATGCAGCTTTACATGAACACCTGAGCCTTACACTATGGCTGGTCCGAATAACTAAAGCAATTGTTATCATCCACCTCTCGTGTCTCCCCTTTTCCTCATAGTTTGTAAGCTTGCGAGCAGGGCCCTCACTCCTCCTGGTATCTGTATTGAACTATATTTCTGTTATGCTGTAATGTCTATTGTCTGTACAATTCCCGTCTATAATTTGTAAAGCGCTGCGGAATATGTTGGCGCTATATAAATAAAGATTATTATTATTATTATTATTATTAAGCCAGAATAATAATGGAGAGGCGTCAATTATGACACCTATCCATTATTAATCCAATACTAGTAAAGGGTTAAAAAAAACACAAACACATTATTAAAAATTATTTTAATGAAATAAACACAAAGGTTGTTGTAATATTTTATTCAACGCCCAATCCAGTCACTGAAGACCCTCGTTCTGTAACCCCCCCAAAAAATAAACAAATAATATCCATACCTTCCAAAGATCTGTACTGTCCAACGATGTAAATCCATCTGAAGGGGTTAAAATATTTTGCAGCCACGAGCTTTGCTAATGCAACGTTGTTCGTGGCTGCAAAACCCCGGGGAATGAAGGTAATGTAGGTCAATGACCTATATTTACCTTCATTTGCGGTGAGGCGCCCTCTGCTGGATGTCCCTAGATCGTGGGAACTTTCCTAGAAAGCTCCCAGGCTCGAGTTCATAAGAGGCGCCCTCTGCTGGTTGTCCTCATATGAACTCGAGCCTGGGAGTTTTCATGGAAAGTTCCCACGATCTAGGAACAACCAGCAGAGGGCGCCTCACCGCAAATGAAGGTAAATATAGGTCATTGACCTACTTTACCTTCATTCCCCGGGGTTTTGCAGCCACGAACAACGTTGCATTAGCAAAGCTCGTGGCTGCAAAATATTTTAACCCCTTCAGATGGATTTACATCGTTGGACAGTACAGATCTTCGGAAGGTATGGATATTGTTTGTTTATTTATTTTTTTTGGTTACAGAGCGAGGGTCTTCAGTGACTGGATTGGGCGTTGAATAAAATATTAAAACAACCTTTGTGTTTATTTCATTAAAATAATTTTTAATAATGTGTTTGTGTTTTTTTAACCCTTTACTAGTATTGGATTAATAATGGATAGGTGTCATAATTGACGCCTCTCCATTATTAATTTGGCTTAATGTCACCTTACAATAGCAAGGTGGCATTAACCCTTCATTACCCCATATCCCACCGCTACACAGGAATGGGAAGAGAGTGGCCAAGTGCCAGAATAGGCGCATCTTCCACATGTGCCTTTTCTGGGGTGGCTGGGGGCAGATGTTTTTAGCCAGGGGGGGCAATAACCATGGACCCTCTCCAGGCTATTAATATCTGCCCTCAGTCACTGGCTTTACTACTCTGGCGTAGAAAATTGCGCGGGAGCCCACGCCAATTTTTTCCGCCATTTAACCCTTTAATTTAGTAGATAGAACGGCCAAATTTTGCATATACACACTACTAACATTAGTAGTGTGGAATATGCAAAAAAATGGGGATATGACATGGTTTACTGTATGTAAACCATGTCTCAAATCATGTCGGGTTTAGGAAGAAGATAGCAAAAGCCGGCAATTGAATTAACGGCTTTAAAGCTATCTAGCGCTGTATGAAGTAATAATATATGTACATATATGTGTCTAATGACACATATATATATATATATAGACAGTATATATATATTTTTTTTTTAACTCATGGATCCCTTGTATAGCCGTATGTTGGTTTTGCAAGCCTGCGAGAAAAACACGCAGTACGGATGCCATACGGATTACATACGGAGGATGCCATGCACAAAATACGCTGACACACCCTGCCTACGGAGGAGCTACGGACCACTATTTTGGGGACTTTTCAGCGTATTACGGCCGTAATATACGGACCGTATTGTCTTATGCTGTGTGTGATGCCGGCCTAATAATTACAGAATGGCAGCAGCACTCGTGAGCTGGCCTTTATATAGCCGGGTCACGTGCTTCTCCAGCCAATCACAGCCATGCCAATACTTGGCTCCTAAAGTGCCCCCAGTCTAAAAGCTTATTGATTGGCTTTACTGCATCCTTTCAACAAGTTTTATTAGACTGGTGAACCCAAACAGTAAACTGGACATACTGTAAAAAGTCAGTGTTCGGGGTTTGCTCATCCCTAGATGAGAAGCTGCAGAATGAAAATTCATTCTTCAATCATTGCAGCATTAGTAATCAGATAAAACAGCTTGTCAGATTAAGGAAATATGCACCCATTCTACTATAGTACTGTAAAGTCTAGGGATAGTCCAGTGATGAATAAGAATACTTAAAGTGTATGGCACTGTTATATAGTCATTGTATGGCACTGTTATATACCGTAATCATTGTGTGGCACTGCTATATAGTCATTGTATGGCACTGTTATATAGTCATTGTATGGTACTGTTATATAGTCATTGTGTGGCACTGTTCTTTGACACTATGACATAATTATGTTGTGTCTTAAAATGTTTAATCACACTATCTGGCAAACACAAGAGTTTTAGTGAAACTACTGAGACCCAAATTGTGTGGAACAAATAGTGAAGCTACTAGACTACCATTGCTGTAACTATCTGGATCTTGGAGAACTTTGCACCTTAAGTTTTTTATATTGTTGCATGTTTGGATCCAACTAGGTTCAACACAAGCAGATTTTCTGCTCTATTGGATTACAGTTTTCTGACTGCCAGTGAGAAAACTAGAGAAATTTTAACAACATTTGATTTTCATAGATACTATTATTTAAAAAAAAAGTACACATACAAGAAAATCTAAATTTCACTTTGAGGTGGATTCATGTAAATATATCCTGTACTTCAATAGTTACTTAAAATCCAACAGATTTCTGTTCAATCCTCCGACTCACAAAGTAGTCTTTGATCCAATGCTAGGTCAAGAGGTGTTGTCCCCAAAGACTCCACTTGAGTAACCACCTATAATTATGCCGATAAGTCCACAGTAACTGTTGATCTGAAGTTTTCTCTAAGGGGTTTCTCCATCTATCGTGCGCATCTCCCTAAGCAAGTTAAATCCTATAGAGGAAAGCCCTCTCCAGCCGAAAATCCACACTTTTACCGATGAGATTTAATTCAATTATTTCATTTGAAAAAACAGAACTCATAAGGGAGATTTGTAGAAATACAGACCTGCAAAAATAATTAGGTTTTTCAATATGTTCAGCATCTTTGGAGAATACAAGAATTGTAGACATTACTTGGAAGAATCTCTTGGTTTAATTAGACTATTGCCATATTGTACTACAGAAGGTAGGAACGCTGGTACAGAGTCAAGTCCTGTCATATTCAATATAGATAGAAGTTAATAATTGGCTTAAACCCTTGATCTACTAGAGACCTAATATCTCAATGTGGCTGCAGTTAACCTCAGTATTTAAATGCCCCATGTTATGGTCACAGTTCTTAGAAGGACTAGTTATCTGGTGCCATTACCAACCATTTTAATTGTGATACAGCTGATTTATGGTTATAAAATACATTTGAGAACCACTTATCTCTTGCATCTCTTTTTTTCGTAGGACCACTTTCATGAGTGCTCTGACTAAGAAGCTGTGTGGCTCCACTCGCCTTGAGCACCAGATCCTGTCCATAGGTTCATGAGTAAAGGTCGAGATTCCACTGGAATGTGCCAGACCGAGTGACTTTCGCCAAGTCTGTCTGAGGTAGTTGCTTTGAGCCTGAGGGCTCTGACAGAAGTAAACAGTCAGTCCACTTTTAGTTGTTGATAATATCATCTTCCCAGTAAAATAATTTTGCCCTACAAATATCAATTTTATGGATATCTGATATAATGAAGCTGTCAACTCAAATAGGCTACCATGGCCAGACATGAAATTTACCATTTCACTTACAATATCCCAAGGAAATCCTGGTTCTCAGCCTATCACCCTATATAGGTATCTGCCCTTTGCTGCCTTTGAAGACCCCGAGTTGTCTTCATGAAGTTGCTGCTGGCCGGTTGAACAAGTTTGGAGTACAATGTTTAGCAAAATGGGTCAGTGCCAGAAAGTGGAGATAATGAGAAAATCAAGCACAAGGGATTTAGTCAGAGCATAGACACATCAAGACTGAGACAGAGATATGAGGCAGAACTGAAATCAAAAAGTCCAGGGTAAAATCCTGAAGGACAAATTAAAAGTATAAAACCATGGTCAGAATTCAAACCAATAATAGCTAAACCAAAAATATAGTAATACAATGTAGCAATTGGCAAAGGTAGCAGATTTATATAGGGCACCATGCGAGCAGCAATTAGTCTGTCAGCAATGCCTTTATTAGCATAACCATCAACTTATTATGCCTAGCTGGCTCATGCTGACAAACGGGAAGCAAGAACAATCCTAACTAAAGTGACTGCTGGGCAGCGAGTACACCTTCCCTAGCAATGATGTCATGGCCATCACCCCTGCTGATGTCAGTGTCATCCACAGGATCAAAACAACTGCACTTGATAGCAGAGACAATCTATAGCTGGGAGAGGTAAGTTCATAACTTCTGTGTGTGGTGGAAATGAACTAAAAGTTTATGCAAAATCTGTTTTAAGGCCACCATACTTCAAAATTGCACCATATGATGCTGATGATATCCATTACTCAGTAATGAAACAGCACTAGTTTGCTCAAAATGAATTGAATCTGTGTTCCCGCGGCTGCACAGGGGGAATCTCGAACCATCTCTGCTGCAGACTCCCATTCTTCTCTGGCTGCAGTGGAGCCTGCTCAGCGGAGATGTTGGTCCCAGCGTCTGGATCAGGCAGATACTATGCTCTTGGTTATTGCTGATCTTCCAGACTCAGCCATTGTAACCAGCACTGTTCTGCGGAGAGCAGATGCTCCTCGGTCTAAGTCCTGCTTTTCCTCTACTGGGCATGCCCAAGGGATGACCTCTCATTGGAGGTCGGGGGTCACATGCTCAGGTCCTGAGGCAGTTTCTATTCGACAACTAGGAAGGTCCTGGAGAGCTTCCTCTATAAAAGGTTCGCATGGCCGCATGGCCATGCGCTAGTATCAACTTAAGTTCATGTGTGTATGAGCTTAGCTACTGTGATCACTGTCAGCATGTGCTCAGGGTCAGCTGTATAGCCACTAGAATTCCGGCATCTCCGGAGAGGAGTTTGTGTGTATGAATTCAGGGCTGGCGTATAGCCTCTAGAATTCCGTCACCTCCGGAGAGGAGTTTGTGTGTATGAATTCAGGGCTGGCGTATAGCCACTAGAATTCTGGTACCTCCACAGAGGAATTGTTTGAGTGCTGTTGCTGACTGTATAACCATTATATGCTACCTGCTCCATTAGAGAGCTGTGACCCTCTGTGAGGTTAACAGGGCACAGCGTTATCTTTTATCCCGGCGACTCTGTGAAGCAACAGAGTTTGCTCCTATACATTCACAATATAAATCTCTTAGACTTTATTAGGTTGGTGCATTTAATTAGCAAATTGATGCCTTTATAATACTTTATGAAATTATTACATTTCAACGTCTGCTCACTTAGCCTGAGTGACAGCTACTCAGTGTCCAAAAATCCTCTGCTGCTGCAGAATTTCTGCCACGTAGTCGGATTGACAGCTCCTCAGTGTCCCTCCTCCTTGCTGCTGCTGGGATCTCATGCTGCTCAGTACAAGCTGCAGCTGTCAGGCTGGATGGGTGTAGGCAGAATACACTTGGACTCATGAGCTCTCTTACTCTTTATCTGGACTCATAAAATGGTCAATTTAATATCTGGATTCTGAAACAGATTTCAAAATAAGAACACTAATTTCATCAGGTCTCAAAGATCAATTTACTATGTATGCAGTTTGTATTGTAAAATCTGGTGACAAATACACTTTAAAGGCATCATGTTATTATAAGTATTAATTAGATTAATATTAAGGACCGGAGAACTGGTGGAGTGGCGTCACTGATCCAACAGAGGGTAACAGCTCCTTTTATTAATTTAGGTTCAATAAGTTTCATTTTATTATTTTAACATAGCACAAGCTCATAGGCCAAAGAAACTTATTTTCAGAAAACCCCTTTCAAGATACATAAGAATAAGTTAAAATATTAAATGTTAAATTGATTAACACAAAATATAATAAATTATAATTACCACAAAAATGCATTAAAATGTTTTTAAGAATTTTAAGAATATAATAATAAATTAAAATAATTAAAATTCATTAAAAAAAATCAGATATAACAAGATAACTATAACTATTTAATAGAAATAATGTTAGTGAATAATAATCAGTTCCAGAGTTTTATAGTTAGTATACTCTTATTAGATTCAACATGGCTAAAATATGAAAACTTATTCTTAAAATACCCTAGACTGTTGCATCATTATCCACTTGATTAAAAGAATACCCACCAACCATGCCTCCAGAATATCAGAGAACGCTATCCCCCAAGCACCTTCTTGTGTGTTCATTAGTGAGCCAAGAAAGGAAATGGGATGAGAAGATCAATACAATACACATTAACTTTGAGCTCTTATGATCCGTCAAACACGAACATAAATCTTTCTATTGTGGCACATGTTCCAAAGGCTTCAATTATACCAGACACAACTGATACGATGAAACAAATTACCTTCGCTTGACCACCTGTCATTATGTGACGTCTGCGCACAAAATGAGCAATTAGATGCTGCCTGCTGGATCCTTTATGAGGCAGCGAGGTCCATCCGAAATCATAAAAATGGGGTGATCGCCGTATTGTCATATTTGTAATGCACTTTGGACGTTGGCCAAGCACATTTATTTGTAGTTAATATCAGTAAGATGATGAAGCGGAGAAACGTGCTCTCCTCTGTCTCCAGCCCTGTAAGGCAGAGATGTGTCGTCATTAGCCTGCATGGTGAAAGTGAAAAATAGCAACAATTAACCTTTTGATCCATATTACATTTAATTAGCTAATTGCATATTTAATCATTGTGTCCTTGGGAAACAATTTGGATTTTCTGTCTTTTTTTAAGCATGTTAAAAAATGTTTTGTTTATTATTAGTTATAATAATAGCAACAAGAACAACAATAATAATAATAATAATGACAATAACAAGCACAAAAACAACAATAAAAATGATAATAATAGTAATAACAGCAGTTATAACAAGAACAACAAAAACAATAAGGCCAGGGTCACACTTGTGAGTGCAATGCGCGAAACTTTCGCGAGTCTCTCTCATCCATACAGCCGGCACTCGTGTGGCTGTATGTATTTCTATGCAGCCACACGCTCCGGTCCCGAGTGCAGGCTGCAGTGCCGGGTATTGATGCGCAAGTTTCTCGCATTGCACTCACAAGTGTGACCCCGGCCTAATAGTAATAACAATGATGATAATAATAATACTGACAACAATAACAACAACAATAACAACCACAAGAACAACAATAACAACAATAATAAAAGTAATAACAGCAGTTATAACAAGAACAGCAGTAACAATAATGCTAACAATAACAACAACAGTAATAATAATATTATTAATAATAATAATTTAAAGTGATTTAAAGGTGTTGTCGATCTTTGCTATTTTTTAAATTGACCAGCATGCTTAAAAATAAAAAATAAAATAAAGAATATTCACCCTACGGATCCCCTGATGCTCCTTTTCCAACTATGCTCATGTCCTCCTCTGATCTCCGTGCTTCCTCTTCTGGCCTGACAATTATGTAACTACTATCAAATGTTCTTGCAGCTGTAACAGGATATTCAGAAATATTCAAGATCTACAAAGGTCTACAAGATCTACAAAGATTGACTAGCAGTGGATTGCAGCGGTCACATGCCGATCCAGCCTGGAAAAGGAAACATGGAGATTGGCAAGTGACCCAGGCAGTGTTGGAAAAGGAATCATAAGGTTTGTATGATTTATTTTATTTTAGATCATGATGAAGAGTGGTTTCTGGGAAACAATCAACGCTGGACAACCCCCTTAACCTATAATCATTAAAGGGGTAATCTGATCTTAGACAGTTATAGCAAAACGTTCCTTGGGTTACTATTGACAACAGTTGCGAGACGGAAGTTGATTTTGTTTTTCTACAAGACATTTATGACATTTCCTGTAGATAAAATATATGAATTGTTGAGGGTGGCTCAGCTTTGTCCACATCTACTGGACTGTTTTTTAAGTTTGGTGAATTTAAATTTCCACATTTGTTCATTTCTACAGCAGATTTCTGGGGGTTAGAGAAATATTATTCAGGCGAAAACTTGTTTATTTGCCATGTAACTTTATAACATACTTTGGGGTTTACTCATCAAGACTGTTTTTTCTTACGCCAATTTTGAAGAGAAGTCCATTACTGTACGATTTGCCAAATTAATTAAGAGGCACAACGACTTTATCAATTTTGTTGCATCTTTGGGTTGCCCTCGAGCCACATTCTGAAATTTAATCCAGCTATGATCTGACAAAGACTTCTGTATAATTTATGCTTTTTGCAATGTAAATTATTGTCCATTGCTGGCATCATTCCATTCTACTAAGCAAGGTCTACTACTACTATTTTTTAAAGTTTTAATAAATTATAAATTGGCCCTCTTGTGTTTCCATTCTTTTTCACTTTTTATTTTAAAATTTTTTAATAGTTGACAAGTCGTGAAAGAGAAAAGAAATGTTATAAAATTACGAAATCTCCATTACTCACAACTTTATGTCCTCACTGCTTCATCGCTACTGTTCCTGTGGTCACCACCTCAGCAGACAAGTTGCAATACATACAAATATCACTAGATTGACTGCAGCGGTCAGGTGATTGATGGATGCAACAAGAATTCTGCAGTATCAGGGTTAGCTATTTAATTTTGGAGAGAGAAGCAATATACCTGAACTTTTATCCAAAAATGTAAGAAAATACAGTATATCTAATAAATAAATAGCAATTTATGAGTTTTTTTCTTAATATTTTTTTTAAATTTAATTTCTTATTTTTTCATCAGAAAAACAATACTCCAGGCTCTGTAAAGACATATAATTAAATAAATCCACACTGATTTTTTTTAACCACTTAGATTAATAAAATAGTGAAAAATAAAATGTCTTCTAGGATTTATAACTTGTTTTGTTTCTAATAGTGACTATTTCATTATTATTGTGCGCTAATCATTATTTAACTTGCGTCGTTTTCAGGTTAACTTTTAACTTTTTTCATTGCTGTTTATTTTTGCGTGTGGTTTTGGTTATCCAGACGTTTTAGTCTAATTCATCATTTGCGACTTTCGAATTAGTGCACAATTTCTACATTTTTGTACTTCCTCGTAGAGGAGTACAGAATCTGTCTAATTCTTTTTTTTTGCACAGTTGAACACTAAAGGGCAACATTTTGAATCTTATCAAAAGAATTGTGGATTTTTTTTTACTCCAAAAATCAAAAGACAAAAAAAAAAGCGTTCTGGAATTTGCGCACATTCATTAAACATACATTTTGGTGAATTTGGCACAAAATATACCAGAGCAAAAAAAAGATTTAAAACAAATACTGTTAAAAATCTGCAAATTATGAAATGGGGTTCATGAGGGTTTTTATCCAATTTTATTTTTTTCTTTGCTATTTTATGCTAAAAAAACAACTAATAAACTAATGATTTATTTTAGAAAAAGAAAGATATGAGAATGTCCAAAAAGAAAATACAAAGTGGAAAAACTTCAAGGATACCGAGTTAGACTGAAGGTTTTCTAATAGAATGGATAGGTAGAGAATACACTAGAGATGTCACACAACTCCACCCGTATGTTCCCTCTTCCTTCCACTTCTTACTCATCATTGCTGAACAGAAAATCAAAATCAACCTCCAGTTCAGAGTTCAAATAATCTAATGATGTGCACGAGAACCAGTGTGAGTGGCTTCTACCAGTATTTATGAGCCCGGATCATGTGTTCTCCTGAGAGTGAATCAAGAGGTGTGGAAACAGCGAGACATCAAGAAACGAAAGATTAATTCAAGGAACAGGAATTCATTTTTTTAGACTTAAATGTTTAATACTAATAATGAGTCTGCAGTTTCATCTTCTGCAATTTGCATTTCTAAGGTCTGTCAGATCTAATTTGTGATGGCAAATTCCAGTCTGAAAAGAGCAATTCCATTGTCAAAGCATAATACAGTCTCACTGTATAAGTTACAATGGGCCGTACAAATCTATCAGAACTCTAAATAAAATATTTAATATACAATGTATTCTACCATATATGCCTATATGCAAACAGACAATATATTGGTTGATTTTTTTTTTTACCCCAAGCATTAATAGATTGGAGGCTAGGTTTTTTATTTTTTTTTTATAATGGCCTCGATCCATAGCAACTTGATAGATGAACAAACTGTAGGAAAATCCATCTTGTGCAAACCTAGATAGGTCCATCAGTCATATTATCAAGCCATTGGGTTGCTGGGCTTCTTTGTTGCCTTGTTCCTTCTTCCAACCATGATGTCCTTCTGCAGTGATCGCTGTCTTTGCATGATGTGTCCAAAGCAGGCAAGTGGTAGCTTGGTGATCCTTGCTTCGAGTGACAAGTCTGGCTTGATTTGTACCAAAATTGCTTTGTTTGTTCATCATGCCATCCATGGTATTCATTTTTTAGAACTTATTGGTGGCGAAATCAGAAACAGTGCCGTTATTCAGCTATTTGATCAAGGCAAACACAACATCTCATTGAAGACGGACAGTAAACTTTTAACATTGCACTAGAGTTGAGCAAAACATTTTGTAGGGCTATGATCCAGTAACCACGTCAGATGTCCATAGTCACCAGAACTGAGACCTGCAATCTTCCTTCTACCTGCACTGCCACAATGACCTGCAAAACCTATATTTCCCATACTCCAGTCCTCATATATTATGGTTTTATTATTTCTTTAGTATTGTACAGGTAATAGAATTATTGTCAAGGTGTCAGATATTACCTCTGGTTCTCTCACCTGAGCAATACTAGGAACATGATCTGTATGTAACAGGTAGGAGAAGGTTTGAAGAACTCTGGTCCGGCGGCCATAGACTACTGATGTGGCTGCTGTTCCAAGGTAATGCAAATATTTTTGCTCAACTCTACTTGGTACCAAATCCAATTTAGATAAAAAAATGTTCATTTTTACTTGTCACTATGACCAAATATCTAATAATGGTCACGCTAGTGCTAGACATATAAGGTAAGTAAAGATCATAGGATATATAGGGTGCAGTAGTCCCTTCATTTCTGTACCCAATATAGTGTTACCTGTACACATGTGGGGTTGTATCTTGTACTGCAGTTTGTTTCATTGACGAGAGTGAAATAAAACACACCGCTAGACCTCTTTACTTTTTGGAAAAGTATATCAAATTCATATTATTGTAGTAACAAAAAAGCAAGACATCCATCTATCTAGATCAACCTATTCTCCAACCATGTTGATTTACATGAAGGGAATAACTTTACTAATGCAGAAGTCTATCTTCAGTTTAGCCAAAATATTCCTTCCTGACAACAAATATGGAAATCAGAATACACCTTCGGCCTGGATTAGCAATCAATAATCAAGTACTAGTAATCTACTAATGCACTCAATAAAGGCATCCATGTCACTTTAAAACTCTAATAAACACATTAACAATGACAACTTACTCAGGAAGACAGTTCCATAGCATAGTCTCACTATTCTTACAGTTAAGAATGTTCTTCTATGTTGATCTAGAGACCTTCTTTCCTAGATGTGGTTGCTGCACTATTTTTACAATTACAGAAATGTAATGTTTTTTTCTTTTAATTTGGGATAAATATTAAAGAGACTGACCATGTTGGGGACATGTTTGTTAGGGCTAGCGGAACACACCAAATAATTAGAGAAAAGGAATAAGGTGCGTTCGCAGCCCGGGGTCTACCGTGCAGAGATGGAACCTGCTGCTAAGCAATGACGGACTATATGGCGGTACAATGAGGATACACACACGGGTTAGCTTCACCCTGTAATAAAGTAGCACGAGAGTGCATGCGGTGCTGCACTGGCGGACGCCACTAACCACCCAGACTTGGGTTTGGAAAGCGCGGTGATAGCGCACGGCGCCGCACTGGCGGTCACAGCAATAGACGCTGTTTGTGTACAAGTGTTGGTAACAAGTCGGGCGCTAGATTACAATCATCCTCCTTACGCGAGCATTCAAACGCAAGGGAGGGGATGTTTAAAGAGCGACTTTCACTCACAACACACATAAGCAAGTGTATACTAGCACATAGCCGTGCGGCCATGCGAACCTTTTATAGCTGCAGCAAGTTCAGGACCTTCCCAGAGGACCAATAGGAGTTACTGCAGTACCTGAGCATGTGACCCCAGACCTCCAATGAGAGGTCTTCCTTTGGGTATGCTCAGAAGGGGAAAAGCAGGACTTAGTCCCAGAGACGTCTGCTCGCCGCTGATCAGTACAGGCTACAATGGCAGAGCCTGGAAAGGCAGCAGTAACCCTTTGCACAGAATCAGACTGAGCAAGATGCTGGGACCGACGTCTTTTCTGAGCAGGCTCCACTGCGGTTGATGCAGAATGAGAGACCGCAGCAGACATGGCTCAAGATTCCCCCTGTGCAGCGGCGGGAACTCGACTCCTAACAATGTTAATGTGGCATTGACTAATATGTATTACAGGTTCTTCTCCTAGAAGTGATAAGAGCATGGAACCAGACTTATCCACCAGTTTCTTCCAATAAAAAAAATCAAATGTAAAATATTTTTAATTGTAGGTGGCTGATTATCAGGTCTGGTCACATGCCTCAATCAGAGGCCATTTTGAAAACAGAGAATTGAAAAAGGGTGGAGGAGAGATTCTATCTACAGATTGTAATACATATATTAGTGAGTGTCACAACACAATGAGTGTCCCTAACACCTTTATATATGTAAAGTGGCCTAACCCTTTATTTTTTTTTAGATTGAAGTAAAGAGGCTTTCCCATGAACAGCATTTACCACCTTTCAACAAAATATCTAATAAATTGTATGATCCCAGGTACTCCCACCAATCCCTAAAACAGGCATCCTGAATCGGCTGTTTCAAAAGATTTTGAATTGAGTGGTGGTCATGCTCCATTCTTTGTTTATAGAACTGATAGACAAAACCTAATGTCGTTCATAAGTCTAGAATTTAAATAGATTGGTTGTGGGCATGTGTGACCCCAGCTCCATTTTAAATCTTCTCTAACAACAGCTTTAGGCTGCCGTCACACTAGCAGTATTTGGTCAGTATTTTACATAACTATTTGCAAGCCAAAACCAGGAGTGGAACAATCAGAGGAAAAGTATAATAGAAACATATGCACCATTTCTGCATTTATCACCCACTACTGGTTTTGGCTTACAAATACTGATGTAAAACACTGACCAAATACTGCTAGTGTGACGGCAGCCTTAAACTGTGGTTTTAGTGTTTGGTGGGAATTAGAGATGAGTGAACCTTTCAAGGTTCAGTTCAGATTGGCGAATGTCCCGATGTTCGACGAACAGTTCACCGAACATACCCGAACCCCATTGAAATCAATGTGAGGCAAAACCAAGCACATAGACAATACCTTCAGGTGTATATAACAAGATCTCAAATACAGATACCATCATAAAAATTCAGGATCAAAGCAACCCATATGCATGTGGGTACTACCCTGCAGAGCTCCCAAACAACATTAAACCACCAAAACATGGAGCATATACACCACTACAAAATCAAAACAGAGTTTTTTTTAGAATAAAAATTGTATTCTTTAATTGAGCAAGTAAGTAAAAACCAACAGTCATTAGATTATTCATATACAAACAGCTATTTGAAAATGTCCACAGATGCCAAGATGTCAAGTTGCTACAGATAAGGCTTCTTTCACACTTGCGTCGGTACGGGTCCATGGCTAAGCGTCGGCGCGATGTACCGATGCACGTTGGGAAAATTTGGCACAACGTGGGCAGCGGATGCAGTTTTTCAACGCATCCGCTGCCCATTGTAAAGTCCCGGGGAGGAGGGACGGAGTTCCGGCGAGGAGGAGGGGCGGTAGGAAATGGCGGACCCGACATACGAAAAAACGTTCCCTTGAATGTTTTTTCGTGCCGACGGTCTGCCAAAACACGACACATCCAATACAAGTCTATGGGCAAAAAACGCATCCTGCGGGCACATTTACAGGATCCGTTTTTTCTCCAAAATGACGCATTGCGACGGATGCCAGATGACGCAAGTGTGAAAGAGGACTAAGACAAAATCATGGGTATAGGTAATACATAGTCATCAGTAATATCCCCAATCAAGGTATCAAATCAAACTAAAAAGCACTACAGCACTAAGGGGCCATATATGCTGTAAATAATCTCACCCATGTTGATGTCCATCAGCAGCCACGCGCCCCCGGCTGCTGATGGACGTGTGGCTTCTGATGGACATCAACATGGGTGAGATTATTTTCAGCATATATGGCCCCTTAGTGCTGTAGTTGGGAAGGTTTCTATGAAAGGTCACTGACTAATAGGGGGAAATCTCCAGGATATTACAGTATTACTTCCCACTATGATACTTAGGATTTGGTCATCCCTATATCTTTGATGCACTGGCACTTTAGTTTGATTTGATACCTTGATTGGGGATATTACTGATGACTATGTATTACCTATACCCATGATTTTGTTTTATCTGGAGCAACTTTACATCTTGGTATCTGTGGCCATATTCAAATAGCTCTGTTTGTATATGAATAATCTAATGACTGTTGGTTTTTACGTACTTGTTCAATTAACCCCTTTCTGACCTCGGACGGGATAGTACGTCCGAGGTCAGATCCCCTGCTTTGATGCAGGGCTCCGCGGTGAGCCCGCACCAAAGCCGGGACATGTCAACTGTTTTGAACAGCTGACATGTGCCCGTAATAGGTGCGAGCAGAATCGCGATCTACCCGTGCCTATTAACTAGTTAAATGCCGCTGTCAAACGCAGACAGCGACATTTAACTACCGCTTCCGGCCGGGCGGCCGGAAATGACGTCATCGCCGACCCCCGTCACATGATCGGGGTCGGCGATGCATCAGGATGGTAACCATAGAGGTCCTAGAGACCTCTATGGTTACTGATCACCGGTGGCTGTGAGCGCCACCCTGTGGTCGGCGCTCACAGCACTCCTGCAATTCTGCTACATAGCAGTGATCTGATGATCGCTGCTATGTAGCAGAGGCGATCGAGTTGTGCCTGCTTCTAGCCTCCTATGGAGGCTATTGAAGCATGGCAAAAGTAAAAAAAAAAAGTTAAAAAAAATGTGAAAAAAATTAAAAAAATATAAAAGTTTAAGTCACCCCCCTTTCGCCCCAATCGAAATAAATCAATAAAAAAAATCAAATCTACACATATTTGGTATCGCCGCGCTCAGAATCGCCCGATCTATCAACTAAAAAAAAGCATTAACCTGATCGCTATACGGCGTAGCGAGAAAAAAATTCGAAACGCCAGAATTACGTTTTTTAGGTCGCCGTGACATTGCATTAAAATGCAATAACGCGCGATCAAAAGAACGTATCTGCACCAAAATGCTATCATTAAAAACGTCATCTCGGCACGCAAAAAATAAGCCCTCAACCGACCCCAGATGGAGACGCTACGAGTATCGGAAATTTTTTTTTTTTTTTTAAGCAAAGTTTGGAATTTTTTTTCACCACTTAGGTAAAAAATAACCTAGTCATGTTAGGTGTCTATGAACTCGTACTGACCTGGAGAATCATAATGGCAGGTCAGTTTTAGCATTTAGTGAACCTAGCAAAAAAGCCAAACAAAAAACAAGTGTGGGATTGCACTTTTTTTGCAATTTCACCGCACTTGGAATTTTTTTCCCGTTTTCTAGTACAAGACATGCTAAAACCAATGATGTCGTTCAAAAGTACAACTCGTCCCGCAAAAAATAAGCCCTCACATGGCCAAATTGATGGAAAAATAAAAAAGTTATGGCTTTGGGAAGGAGGGGAGTGAAAAACGAACACGGAAAAACAAAAAATCCCAAGGTCATGAAGGGGTTAAAGAATACAATTTTTATTCTGAAAAAAAAAATTCTTTTTGATTCAGTAGTGGTGTATATGCTCCATGTTTTGGTGGTTTAATACCTTCAGGTGTGCCAAAAAGATGCCAAAACAACTCAAATTAGGGATAGACACCATGAAAAGTGGCATCAATTGATCCAGAGTACAAATAGTATAATTGCGCAGCATGGATGCATGGGACAGGGCCTGGGTCAGGGCTTGAACCAGCGTTTCTAGCTTAAACCAGCGTTTCTAGCTTAAACATTGTTTAGTAACAGGTGGATGAGTGACAGGTGTAGGCCTGGTACTTTGAGAGCCCTGCCAAATTCAGGCAACACACATGAAGGTGACCCAATTTGGAGTCCAAACATTTCCAAAAATTAGGGTCTGACACCAGGAAAAGTGACATCAGTAGTAATTTTATAATGTCACAGCAGCATTCAGCCATGGGCCGTACATGAGGTGTAAGGGTCCGGGCCAACATTTACAGCTTTGAATTTAAGTTTAAATTATGACAAGGTGGATGTTAGGTGTCGAGTTCTCACCTCCACACAGGTGAAATCTCAAACCATGTCCGCTGCGGTCTCCTATTCTTCTCCAGCCACAGTGGAGCCTGCTCAGCGGAGATGTCAGACCCAGTGTCTGGCTCAAGCTGATACTGTGCGACTGGTTACTGCTGCATTTCCAGGCTCTTGCCTTTGTAGCCAGCACTGATCAGCAGCGAGCAGGTCTTTCTGGGACTAAGTCCCGCTTCTCCCATACTGAGCATGCCCACGGAACAACCTCCCAATGGAGGTCGGGGGTCACATGCTCAGGTCCTGTTGCGGCTCCTATTGGACCATATGGAAGTTCCCATAACACTACTGCTACAAAAGGTTTGCATGGCCGCTTGGCCATGCGCTAGTGTATACTTGAAAATGTGTGTGTGTAGATGTGTGAAAGTCGGTCTTTAATCATCCCCCTTCCTAGTGTTGTTGCTTGCTCACGTATGGTGGATGTTTGTTATCTAGCGCCCGACAGTGCCATCTGCACACTAAGCACACGTTACAGTGCCTTTGCAGTGCCTGCTTATACTGCACTGTGCACAATCTGTGCGCTTTCCTAACAGCTTGTCAGTGTAGGGTGGGAATTCCCACTTGGACTCAGCATCTGACTCAGGGCGTCCTCAGGCGCGGGCTCAAAAGCCACCGAGGATCAGAACGGGTCCAATCACCAGCTTAGTGGGGGTGATTCATAGGGATCCCACTAGTGTCTTTCAGCTGCACCCTGTGACTGCTAACAGGGCGCAGCATATTTGTGGTGACTCTGTGAAGCAACAGAGTTCACTTCTATTCACACTGGGTGAGGTCTAACCCACGTGTGAGCAAGCGTACGTCTGCCATTACTCAGCAGCAGGTGTCATCTCTGCACAGTGGACCCCGGACTGTGAACGCACCTCATATTCCCTATTACTATTATTTGGTGCGTTCAGCCAGTCCTAATAGTGGATGAGGGACCGGTGGAGGCCTGCTGCGATGGGAGTCTTGATACCTCATGCAACAGCTCAATTTTTTTTTTGCTCAGCCACACTCAGGTGGCACAAATATCAGCTTTGCAGACCACTAATGTTAGAAAAATTCGGGGATAGTAAGGGCACATTCCCACTTACAAGGGAATCAGACTAAAGCTGACTAATCTAATCTATCATTGTGTGCTCATCTGAAATTTTTTTCCAGCTGGTGTAGCACAGGCACAGCTTTCTTAGAGATGTAATAGCAACTGGGCAACTGGCACTGGGGGACTACGACGGATATCAGCTTTTGGAAACCGTCTGCATCTACCAGGTGTAAAGGCAGCATTTCCGTGGCCAACAGATTGGAGATGATGGAGTTCAAGCTCTTAGCTTTGGCATGTGTAGAAGAAAACATTATTTTACATGAACACAACTGCAGGACTCAAGGCTGGCTGCTCTGCTGAGAAAGGGTGGAGTTGGGTGAACACGACAAACTCCTGTAGGCGGTGCAGGCGGAGATGTTATGGTGGATTGATAAAGATGTGATGTGCTCGTTGAAGCAAAAACAGCAGGCATCTCCACTTCCATAACAGCTGACAGGCTCTCATTCACCTCAACTGTAGGGGGTAAATGAGTGGAGGTACTGTGGCCAGATATCTGTGTGAGAACACTTGCCACGGTGATGGAGAAGGAAGAAGCAGCAGATGCGGTTGATGGGATGGCCGGTGGTTGGAGAAGCCTGCTAGTCTGCAGTTTAGCGCAGTGAGATTCCCAGACTAACGCATGTTGATCGCGCATGTGCCGGATCATGCAAGTAGTAGTCAAATTATTGTAATTTTTTCCTCTACTAAGTCATTTTTTGCAAAGTTGGCAGATAACATCAGTTGGGTCATCCTTTGCGGTTTCAAAAAAGACCCTGGCTAGGCAACCCACAGTCAGAGTTGGGGCAGAGGATGCAGAGCTTGTCTTGGTTGCACCACTCTGTCTGTGTGGTAAGCCGCAACATAACCTCCTCTTCTTCCTCCTCCACCTACTTTGCTGAGCTACTCAGCTGTGTGCCTCTGGGTCCACATCAAGTGGGATCTACAACCTCATTGTCATCCTCTCTGTTCTGCCACTCCTTACCCTCAGAGTCACCCTCCTCCTCTTCCTGCCCTGACAGCACAGTACAGTCTGCGTGCTCATCAGGAATCTGAGTCTCATCAGGATCTTCTCCTCCCCGGGGTTTACTGTTTGGTGATGAGGGTCTAGATTTTGGTCAGAGTCTACTTCGTCCGGCCCTGCATCCAACTGAAAAAAATTTGGGTATCTATGCAGATGCTTCTCTCCTCTTGATTCTGTGAATCTTTGAAGCAGACCTCTGAAGCCCATGGAATAAAATGTGTGAACAGATTCACAGACATGCCAATCTCTGGTTCCCCTCAGTCCGTTGGGCAGTTGGAGTGTTGTGATGCGGGAAAAAGCAAAGATAATTGGGGTGCGACCTCTGAGGATTGCACTGTGTGTGTTGTTAAGGTGGAGGAAGAGGAGGAGAGGGCACTTGGTGCAGCACTTTCCTTTCACTGAAGCACATGCTCAATCTGGCCCTCATTTACAAAGCATACCACTGTGCTGCTGCCAAAGAAAGGGAGTCGAGTAGCCTGCCCAGTAACAGATCTTGTTAGTTTACTTTGGATAGAATGAGATGGTGTCTGTTCAGTAGAGTTTTCAGTAACATTACCACCTAACCCACGTGCATCTTGAACAGCAAGCCTATTTCCTCTTCCACCACGACCTCACTATTTTCCACTCATGTTGGATGTACCCTTCCCCTCTTTTAAACCAACTGTTTCACAACCCTAGTCCCAAATCTGTCAGTCACCTGTCACTAAATTAACCATCAGTATTTATTTGCTGAAATAGTGTTTTTAGACCACACTATTAGGAGAAAAGAGTCAGATTCAGTAACGTGGGCTGGTTTCTGGACCACACTATTAGCAGAAAGGATTTGGATTCAGAAATGTGGACTGGTGTCTGGACCAAACTCATAGCAGAAAGGATCTAGATTCTTAAATGTGGCCTGGTGTCTGGCCCACACTTTTAGCGCAAACAATTTAGATTCTGAAATGTGGCCTGGTGTCTGGTTCACACTATTAGCACAAATGATTTAAATTCTGAAATGTGGCCAGATCTCTGGCCCACACTTTTACCACAAATGATTTAGATTCGGAAATGTGGCCAGGTGTATGGCCCACACTATGTAACTTTGTCAGCCAATGACAGAAGCCCTTGTGCCTGGACATTGGGGATGATTTCTGGTCCCTGATTGGCTGCTGGAATATCCACACATTGAATTAATAAAAGAAAAAAAAGAAAAGAATAACAGTCTGCCGCTCCTCTGACCGCTCCTCACCCCCTCCCCTCATCAAAGACGTCCCCCCTGCTCATCATACAGCACCACTATCCTAGCCAAAGTCCTAACAAAAGCATTAGCATTTACCGAACTTTGGCAGAATTTTGCCTATTTTGAGGAAAATGCTCGGGAATCCGAACACAAATCCAAATGTGCAACGTCTGTGCTGAATTTGAGAGTGGTGAAAGTTTTCCAAACAAGTTCACTCATTTCTAGTGGGGATCCCCTGGGGTCGGACTGGCCTCTAGTGATAGTACAGTATATTTATCATCTATCCTGTGGATAAATAATACATGTTGCTCATGGAATAGCCCCTTTAATAACTCATATATTAATTTCCAATAATGTTTTAAGTCTGATGACTTATAATGATAAAAATAATAATTCAATATTTCATTTTCCATAATCAATATAATTTACAGGCACACTAGCGCTCATTTCAATAAGGCTTAAAAGGAATCTGTCAATAGGATCAACCCTCCTAAGCCGTCTACTGTATATGGGCATGTAGGTCATATTTCTTAATATGTAAATGAGCTGTTAAGATCTATGGGCCAGACATAGATCTCCTTGCGAATCTGTCTCCAGAGCTCATTGTAAATAAAATGGAACGTTACAAGTTTGAGTTATCTTATATACTCGAGTATAAGCTGAGATTTTCAGCCCATTTTTTTAGGCTAAAAATGCCCCTCTCGGCTTATACTCGAGTCATAGTCCCAGGGGTTCGGTGGGGGAGGGGGAGCGGCAGGAGTGGCGGCTGTCACATCATACCTGCTCCCGGCATGGTCTCTGCACTTCTCTGCTTCTGTGATGGTCTCCGGCGCCCACAGCTCTTCCTGTGTTAAACGATCACATGGTACCGCTCATTAAAGTAATGAATATGGATACGACTCCACTCACAAAGGCGTGGCGCGCATATTCATTACTTTAATGAGCGGTACCCTGTGACTGCTCAGCATTTGAAGGAGCTGCCGGCGCGTGCCGGAGTCCATCGAAGAATCAGGGACATACAGAGAGACTGGTCTAGGAGGGAGTGAGTATGACAGGGGAGGGTGAGCCATGTGATATTCACCTGTCCCCGTTCCACTGCCGGGCTCTGTCTTCCGCGTCCTCTTGCTGTGACGTTCAGGTCAGAGGGCGCGATGACGTGGTTAGTGTGGGACCTATGCCTGAACAGTCACTGCAGAAACCCGGAAGACACAGTGGTGCCTGGCGGTGGAACGGGGACAGGTGAATATTGCAAGTGTCAAGTAATGAGCCAGCGGTGATACGGCACCTGGCTCCCAGCGACGAGAGGTGTGTATGTCATTTTTTTTAAGCACAGCAGCAGCAGCAGCATGCGGGCCATATTATTCTATGGAGCATTTTGTGGGGCCATCAACCTTTGTGCAGCATTCTATGGGGCATAATATTCTATGGAGCATCTTATGCGGCCATCATTAACCTTTTATGCAGCATTATATGGGGCATATTTTAATATGGAGCATCTTATGGGGCTCATCATGAACTTTATGGAGCATTATATGGGGCTCCGGATTTAATATGGATATTCAAAAACACTTAACTCTACTTCACTTCCCTTACACCTAAAGAACATCTCTATAATCCGCCCTTTTCTCACCATGGAAACAACAAAAACTCTCACTGTTACCCTGATACTCTCCCGCCTGGACTACTGTAATGCTCTATTAATTGGACTCCCCTCACAACTTTCCCCTCTCGAGTCTATCCTTAATGCAGCAGCCAAGGTCATCTACCTGGCTAATCTGTATTCAGATGCAGCCACTCTTCGCCAGTTGTTACACTGGCTGCCCATTCATTATAGGATTCAATTCAAAGTACTTGTTCTCACCCACAAAGCTCTTCATAGTGCAGCACCTCCTTACGTCTCCTCCCTTATTTCTGTCTATCGGCCTAGCTGACCTCTGCGCTCTGCAAATGACTTTCGACTAACCTCTGCACTAATCCGTACCTCCCACTCTCATCTTCAAGACTTCTCCCACGCTGCGCCAATCCTCTGGAATGCTCTACCCCAAGAAATTAGGACCAGTCACAATTTGCATAGTTTTAGGGGCGCCCTCAAAACATATTTGTTCAGCGTGGCCTATCACGTTCCCTAATAAAAGTCATTTTATGTGTAAGAGCACGTGTGTAGCCCATTCACTATTTCCATCTATCCCCCACCCCCTGAAGATGGCTGGACCATCACTGTAAATACATCATTGTAAATAAGCTCCTGTACTTTGTATCTCCCCCACCTCATTGTAGATTGTAAGCTCTCACGAGCAGGGTCGTCTTATTGTGCTTTAATTATTGTATTGTTAACGTTGTTACTTATGACTTGCGTTTGAAACTGGTAAACTGTAAAGCGCTGCGGAATATGTTGGCGCTATATAAATAAAGATTATTTTTATTATTAGTTCACCTACTGATGTCTCAATTAATATTACTTTTATTGGTATCTATTTTTATTTTTGAAATTTACCGGTAGCTGCTGCTTTTCCCATCCTAGGCTTATACTTGAGTCAATACGTTTTCCCAGTTTTTTTGTGGCAAAATTAGGGGTCTCTGCTTATACTCGGGTGAGCTTATACTCGAGTATATACGGTATTTAAAACAGAAGAGCAGACTTTCAGTCATCACACTGGTTTTGCCCCCAATCATTTAAAATAAGCTCTCAAGGCAGATTCTCAGGGAGATCTATGGGCCAACAATAGATCTTAACAGCTCATTTACATGAGCTACATGCCAATAAAGACGCTCAGGATTGTTGCGTAGCTTACCTTTGAAACTAAGTTACCCATACCAAGCTCCCACAAAGTACCTGGTCTAGAGCCAGTTTTTATTGGAAGCAAATTAACTTAATTCCGTTTTGTAGAATCATTTTTTTTTCCATTTTTCTAATTCAATTATTTTTAGCTTCAAATTTTTTTGTTTAATTGAAATTAAGAGTGAAAATGATGCAATTCTACATGGTTCACGTGGAATACCAGTTAGGCCCATAGCTCGTTCAGTAAATTGGGAGGATAATATTCCCAAAATCTATGGCATATCCTCACTTTCCTTCTCATATGAGATTCTCTGAATCAGAGGCACATTTGAAATGGATGTCAGGTCAGAACCTCGATGCTCCAAATTCTGGTCAGGGAATAGGCTTACTCTACTGCATGTCAAAATTTGAAGGCTGTACAGCTGAAGCCAGGGACTTGAAAGAAGATTGTACTCAAAAACTTGCTGGGCAGCATTTTAAACAGTCGTGTAGCCTTAACTGAATTCAGCCTTCAGACAAATAAGAATTTTCAATGTGAGGTTCTTATTTTTGTTTAAGAGAACATGCTAGAGTTTCATCTCTCCTGGTTTCCCATGTGACCCGCTTTCCAAACTCAATATGATTGGCAAGATTATTGATGCATCTGAAGGAAACATAAGTTAGGCCCCTTGTGTCTGATTGTATTTTAAGTATAGAGGCACCAACGCTACATTTACCACCAAATATCGTACTCTGGCTACATAGCAATAACCAAAGGGTAACACGTATGAAAAGTTCCACTTCTTTGAAGAAACTCTTTACATACTTTTATAGGGACCATTGAAAGTTGGAATAAAAAAAAAACTATGCTTTGAATTGTAAATCTTGTAAGCAAATTATTACTTTGTAATATTTGTAAGAATTACAGAAAAATGACAGAGCTTCACTAAAAATGTCTGTAAAAGGAAATTTTTAGATGGTGGTGGTAAAATACACTCATTTATTTTGAGGGTGCCACCTTTCTTTTTTTTTTTTTATGACAGTCCCCTAAAAATAAACTAAAATGCTCCTGTGATGTCCTACTATTCTACAGTAGGAACTGTAGAAGAACCTAGGAGCATATGTCCAATTTTTCTACAGCACTACTTTTGAGGAAATAATGGATTACACAGTACACATAAAGGAAAGATATATATCTTTGTACCATGTTAGCCAGTAGATAGAAAAATATTTAGATTTGAGAGTCCTCAGTGGTTGATACCTTTTAATGGCTTAATGGCTAATGGTAACAAATTGCAATGAAGGATGGAGTCTCGAAAGCTCGTAATTTATTACCATCTTTTCAGTTATCCATTAAAAGGTATCAACCACTGAGGACAGTACACATAGCAATCAAAGAACTTTCCTGGTCCTCCGGGGTGGGAGACGCACTCTGTAGCAGCTTTTTATTAGGGGTAACACAGTCAAGGTGGGTGACATCTATCAGATGAGATATACTTAGTGACCATGAGCTACTTCAGCTTTGCCTATTTGATGATCATTAGGATGCATTGGTAAGACAAGTGTCCAGGTCGATATTCCTTTTTCATAAATTCAAGAGAATGATAGGTAAATTGATTCTCGTTTTGTATTTTACAGACTAGTAAATCAATGAAGGCCACCATCATTGTATAGAGAGGAAATGCAAATTGTATAGGAAAATTGTTGTTTACTTTCCTTCTCATTGGCATTCTTCAAAACCTAGGTCTGTGCTGCTCATACTAAATTTTGGAAAAGGTGGTGGAAATCTCTACTAATATTTATACTTCCGTTAGTCTGGATTTGTTAAGCCTTAATCAAAACTGTAGCAAGAATGATAGAATATTCCCTAAACCAAGAATTTCAAATCTTGTTATGTTGAAAGCAATTTCTCTTCTGATTAATTTTTACTCCTACTTTCGTTTCCAGAGGTCGAGTGTTGTAGAGGGTATGAAGGGTAAGCATGCTTAATTAAACAATGTGCATATACTGAAAATCTTAGGTAAGAAAACCATGATTAGAGATGACCACATTTGCCTGTTGTTATCTGAATTTGCTATTAATGTTACAAAAAATACAAATTCTCCCGAATCTCAATTTTTTGTGAATAGCATGGTGCAAATCCATTATCCCTTTTTGTAGTGTTCTGGGACAGGTCTAAAAAAAGAAAAATAATAAAAATATTTCTCCGCTCACCTATCTCGCCGATGGAGCCATCAACCATATCCTGTGTGCAGCTCCCTCCAACCTCTTCTTTACTTCTCCACGGCAATAGATAATCCTCTTCCTCCTCTTTCGATAAGTAGGCCTATGACATCATGACACATGTGACGACATGCGTTGCCTGAGAACTAATCAGCTCTGCATTGTGGTGTCGGAGACCTATTAGTGTTGCAAACCCCAACGCTAAAGGCCCCTTCACATTAAGCGATGCTGCAGCGATACCGACAACGATCCGGATCGCTGCAGCGTCGCTGTTTGGTCGCTGGAGAGCTGTCACACAGACCGCTCTCCAGCGACCAACGATGCCGGTAACCAGGGTAAACATCGGGTTACTAAGCGCAGGGCCCTGGTTACCAGCGTAAAAGTAAAAAAAAACAAACACTACATACTTACCTACCGCTGTCTGTCCCCGGCGCTCAGCTTCTCTGCACTCCTCCTGCACTGGCTGTGAGCACAGCGGCCGGAAAGCAGAGCGGTGACGTCACCGCTCTGCTTTCCGGCTGACCGACGCTCACAGCCAGTACAGGAGGAGTGCAGAGCAGAGCGCCGGGGACAGACAGCGGTAGGTAAGTATGTAGTGTTTGTTTTTTTTTACTTTTACGCTGGTAACCAGGGTAAACATCGGGTTACTAAGCGCGGCCCTGCGCTTAGTAACCCGATGTTTACCCTGGTTACCAGTGAAGACATCGCTGGATCGGTGTCACACACGCCGATCCAGCGATGTCCACGGGAGATCCAGCGATTAAATAAAGTTCTGGACTTTGTTCAGCGACCAACGATCTCCCAGCAGGGGCCTGATCGTTGGTCGCTGTCACACATAACGATTTCTTTAACGATATCGTTGCTACGTCACAAAAAGCAACGATATCGTTAACGATATCGTTATGTGTGAAGGTACCTTAAGGGAAGATAGAGAGACAGGACCTTGCATGCTGTGAAGAAGTAAAGAGGATGCCGGAGGATGCTATGCTTAGGGCAGGATAGAGAGCTGCGATGGCGGGACAGGTGAGCGGCATGGTGACTATATATATTTTTTTCACTCTACGTTTGTAATGCTCTGGAGTTTGGAAAGACCCTAGAAAATATTTGGGCACAATTAAGAAATTTTGTGAGAATTAAATTTCCTTGATAAATTCAAGTGACTGGACATATTTGAATTTTGGCAGATTTGCTCGTTATTGTTATCTAAGTTTAATTGTAAGCTACAATCTTCTTTGGTTTATTAGTGTGCAAAAAGGCCACTGGACGAGTTCTTGAAGGGAGATATATGTTAGCATGGTTATTAGCTGCGGTGATGTGAGCTCTGATGCATGCTTCAGCACACATAGTGCTGAGAGAGTTATCAGGCCGTTCCAGGGCCAGGATTTACAAGGAGTCATAAGAGATTGGTGGGAATGACTGCTCACATATCTCAACCCCAGGGGCATGGTTTGGCAGATAAAATGGAGAGTGAGTGTCTCATTTAGTGTCTGGAGCTGGAGATGAGTGGATCTCCTGTGTGTGTCTTTGCAAGGACCTACAGAACCGGACAATATCCTGAGCGGGCACATCCACTATATGTTGTATGGACTTTTTTACTTTACGTTTTCACTTTGTGCCGGAAAAGGCTGTGCTTTTGTTTTGCTATCCTGAGCGGTTTAGGAACTTTGAATAAAGTTGCCTGGACATTGCAGCAATACCGCTTCTTGTGCCTACCTCAACTACAGCTGAGTGAGTACAAACGTCTATAATTGGTGCTAGAAGCATGTGCATGAATCCCAAGGGGCACTGTAACTGCCGCACAGCTATAGCATGTATTTGGTGAAAGCGGATGCAGGAGCAAAATCTGACAACATGGAGGAGTTGAAAAAGCAACTTGTCGGTGAGGGTGAGACGCTTTGACCCTGGGGATCGAGTACTGCTGCTGGTATCTACAGTGGAGAGCAAATTCCTGGCCAAGTGGCAGGGCCCCTACGAAATAGTTGAAAATGTTGGAGATGTCAACTATAAAGTCCACCAACCAGGGAGAAGGAAGCCTTACCAGGTATACCATGCCAACCTGATTAAGCCATGGCGAAATAGTGAGCTTATGGAAGCTCTGTGTTTGGTGGCCAAGCCTGAAGCGGACATGGAAGGAGTTAAGGTGGCAGAAACGCTGTGATGTGCCCAAAAGCAACAGTGCCAAGAGTTGCTACTGTAGAACAGAGACCTGTTATTGGAGCTGCCAGGTTGTACGAATGTCATAGAGCATGAGTGTTATGACCTGGTGGTCAGGACAATAATGGACCTGGTGGTTAAGAGCACACTGAAAGACATGATAGTTACTGATAAAGAAAGGACGAGCTCTGGGACGTGGGAACTCTCCTGACCACAATCCATAATCCTATCAAACACACTAGAAATAGCCGTGGATTGCGCCCAATGCTCCCTATGCAACTCGGCACAGCCTAAGAAACTAGCTAGCCCTGAAGATAGAAAAATAAAGCCTACCTTGCCTCAGAGAAATTCCCCAAAGGAAAAGGCAGCCCCCCACATATAATGACTGTGAATAAGATGAAAATACAAACACAGAGATGAAATAGATTTAGCAAAGTGAGGCCCGACTTACTGAACAGACCGAGGATAAGAAAGGTTACTTTGCGATCAGCACAACCTACAAAAAGACCACGCAGAGGGCGCAAAAAGACCCTCCGCACCGACTCACGGTGCGGAGGCGCTCCCTCTGCGTCCCAGAGCTTCCAGCAAGCAAGACAACAATAAAAATTGCAAGCTGGACAGAAAAATAGCAAACCAAAGAAATACAAGCTGGAACTTAGCTTCTGTTGGGAAGACAGGTCACAAGAACGATCCAGGAGTGAACTAAACCAATACTGGAACATTGACAGGTGACATGGAGCAAAGATCTAAGTGGAGTTAAATAGAGCAGCAGCTAACGAATTAACCTCGTCACCTGTGGAAGGAAACTCAGAAACACCCACCAGAGGAAGTCCATGGACAGAACCAGCCGAAGTACCATTCATGACCACAGGAGGGAGCCCGACAACAGAATTCACAACAGTACCCCCCCCTTGAGGAGGGGTCACCGAACCCTCACCAGAGCCCCCAGGCCGACCAGGATGAGCCAAATGAAAGGCACAAACCAGATCGGCAGCATGAACATCAGAGGCAAAAACCCAGGAATTATCTTCCTGACCATAACCCTTCCACTTGACCAGGTACTTGAGTTTCCGTCTCGAAACACGAAAATCCAAAATCTTCTCCACCACATACTCCAACTCCCCCTCAACCAACACCGGGGCAGGAGGATCAACGGATGGAACCACAGGCGCCACGGATCTCCGCAATAACGACCTATGGAACACATTATGGATGGCAAAAGAAGCAGGAAGGGCCAAACGAAATGACACAGGATTGATAACCTCAGAAATCTTATACGGACCAATGAAACGAGGTTTAAACTTAGGAGAGGAAACCTTCATAGGAACATAACGAGACGACAACCAAACCAAATCCCCAACACGAAGTCGGGAACCCACACAGCACCGGCGGTTAGCGAAACGTTGAGCCTTCTCCTGGGACAATGTCAAAATGTCCACCACATGAGTCCAAATCTGCTGCAACCTATCCACCACAGTATCTACACCAGGACAGTCCGAAGACTCAACCTGCCCTGAAGAGAAACGAGGATGGAAACCAGAATTGCAGAAAAACGGCGAAACCAAAGTAGCCGAGCTGGCCCGATTATTAAGGGCGAACTCAGCCAACGGCAAAAAAGACACCCAATCATCCTGATCAGCAGAAACAAAGCATCTCAGATATGTCTCCAAAGTTTGATTAGTTCGTTCGGTTTGGCCATTTGTCTGAGGATGGAAAGCCGAGGAAAAAGACAAATCAATGCCCATCCAAGCACAAAAGGATCGCCAAAACCTCGAAACAAACTGGGAACCTCTGTCAGAAACGATGTTCTCTGGGATACCATGTAAACGAACCACATGCTGGAAAAATAATGGCACCAAATCAGAGGAGGAAGGCAATTTAGACAAAGGTACCAAATGGACCATCTTAGAAAAGCGATCACAAACCACCCAAATGACCGACATCTTTTGAGAGACGGGGAGATCCGAAATAAAATCCATAGACATATGCGTCCAGGGCCTCTTCGGGACCGGCAAGGGCAAAAGCAACCCACTGGCACGAGAACAGCAGGGCTTAGCCCGAGCACAAGTCCCACAGGACTGCACAAAAGAACGCACATCCCGTGACAAAGACGGCCACCAGAAGGATCTAGCCACCAAATCTCTGGTACCAAAGATTCCAGGATGCCCAGCCAACACTGAACAATGAATCTCAGAGATAACTCTACTAGTCCATCTATCAGGGACAAACAGTTTCTCCGCTGGGCAACGGTCAGGTCTATCAGCCTGAAATTTTTGCAGCACCCGCCGCAAATCAGGGGGGATGGCAGACAAAATTACCTCCTCTTTGAGAATACCTGCCGGCTCAGGAACACCCGGAGAGTCAGGCACAAAACTCCTTGACAGGGCATCAGCCTTCACATTCTTAGAGCCCGGAAGGTACGAAACCACAAAATCAAAACGGGAGAAAAATAACGACCATCGAGCCTGTCTCGGATTCAACCGTTTGGCAGACTCAAGATAAGTCAAATTCTTGTGATCTGTCAAGACCACCACGCGATGCTTGGCTCCTTCAAGCCAATGACGCCACTCCTCGAATGCCTACTTCATGGCCAACAACTCACGATTACCAACATCATAGTTACGCTCAGCAGGCGAAAACTTTCTAGAAAAGAAAGCACATGGCTTCATCACCGAGCCATCAGAACTTCTTTGCGACAAAACAGCCCCTGCTCCAATCTCAGGAGCATCAACCTCAACCTGAAACGGGAGCGAAACATCTGGCTGGCACAACACAGGGGCAGAAGAAAAACGACGCTTCAATTCCTGAAAAGCCTCTACAGCTGCAGAAGACCAATTGACCACATCAGCACCCTTCCTGGTCAAATCAGTCAACGGTTTAGCAACAGTAGAAAAATTAGCGATGAAGCGCCGATAAAAATTAGCAAAGCCCAGGAACTTCTGCAGGCTCTTCACAGATGTCGGCTGAGTCCAATCGTAAATGGCCTGGACTTTAACAGGGTCCATCTCGATAGTAGAAGGGGAAAAAATGAACCCCAAAAATGAAACCTTCTGAACTCCAAAGAGACACTTTGACCCCTTCACAAACAAGAAATTCGCACGAAGGACCTGGAACACCATTCTGACCTGCTTCACATGAGACTCCCAATCATCCGAGAAGACCAAAATATCATCCAAATACACAATCAGGAATTTATCCAGGTACTCTCGGAAGATGTCATGCATAAAGGACTGAACTACTGATGGAGCATTGGAAAGCCCGAATGGCATAACCAGGTACTCAAAATGGCCCTCGGGCGTATTAAATGCTGTTTTCCATTCATCGCCTTGTTTAATACGCACAAGATTATACGCCCCTCGAAGATCTATCTTGGTGAACCAACCAACCCCTTTAATACGAGCAAACAAATCAGATAGCAACGGCAAAGGATACTGAAATTTGACTGTAATTTTATTAAGAAGGCGGTAATCAATACAAGGTCTCAAAGAACCATCCTTCTTGGCCACAAAAAATAACCCTGCTCCTAACGGTGATGACGACGGGCGAATATGGCCTTTCTCCAAGGATTCCTTTATATAACTCCGCATAGCGGCGTGTTCTGGCACAGATAAATTGAACAATCGGCCCTTAGGAAACTTACTACCAGGAATCAAATTAATAGCACAATCGCAATCCCTATGAGGAGGTAGGGCACTGGCTTTGGGCTCATCAAATACATCCCGATAATCCGACAAAAACTCTGGAACTTCAGAAGGGGTGGATGACGAAATAGACAAAAATGGAACATCACCATGTACCCCCTGGCAACCCCAGCTGGACACATACATAGATTTCCAGTCCAATACTGGATTATGAACCTGTAGCCATGGCAACCCCAAAACGACCACATCATGCAGATTATGCAACACCAGAAAGCGGATATCCTCCTGATGTGCAGGAGCCATGCACATGGTCAATTGGGTCCAGTACTGAGGCTTATTCTTGGCCAAAGGCGTAGCATCAATTCTTCTCAATGGAATAGGATACTGCAAGGGCTCCAAGAAAAAAACACAGCGCCTAGCATACTCCAAGTCCATCAAATTCAGGGCAGCGCCTGAATCCACAAATGCCATAACAGAATAGGATGACAAAGAGCAAATCAGAGTAACAGACAATAGAAATGTAGACTGTACCGTACCAATGGTGGCAGACCTAGCGAACCGCTTAGTGCGCTTAGGACAAACGGAGATAGCATGAGTGGAGTCACCACAGTAAAAACATAGCCCATTCCGATGTCTGTGTTCTTGCCGTTCAGCTCTGGTCAAAGTCCTATCACATTGCATAGGCTCAGGCCCATGCTCAGATAGTACCGCCAAATGGTGCACAGCTTTACGCTCACGCAAGCATCGATCGATCTGAATGGCCAAGGACATAGACTCATTCAGACCAGCAGGCATGGGAAACCCCACCATGACATCCTTAAGGGCTTCAGAGAGACCCTTTCTGAAGATTGCTGCCAGGGCACATTCATTCCACTGAGTGAGCACAGACCACTTTCTAAACTTCTGACAATATATCTCCACTTCATCCTGACCCTGACAAAGAGCCAGCATGATTTTCTCTGCCTGATCCACTGAATTAGGTTCGTCATAAAGCAATCCAAGCGTCAGGAAAAATGCATCAACATCACGCAATGCCGGATCTCCTGGCGCAAGGGAAAATGCCCAGTCTTGAGGGTCACCACGTAGCAAAGAAATAATGATCTTTACTTGTTGAACAGGGTCACCTGAGGAGCGAGGTTTCCAGGCAAGAAATAATTTACAATTATTTTTGAAATTCAAGAACTTAGATCTATCACCAAAAAACAAATCAGGAATTGGAATCCTAGGCTCAGACATCGGATTCTGAACCACAAAATCTTGAATGTTTTGTACCCTTGTAGTGAGATTATCCATCCAAGAGGACAGACCTTGAATGTCCATGTTTACACCAGTGTCCTGAACCACCCAGAGGTAAAGGGGAAAAAAGAGACAAAACACACTGCAAAAAAAAAAAAATGGTCTCAGAATTTCTCTTATCCCTCTATTGAGATGCATTAGTACTTTGGGCCACCTGTACTGTTATGACCTGGTGGTCAGGACAATAATGGACCTGGTGGTTAAGAGCACACGGAAAGACCTGATAGTTACTGATAAAAAAAGGACGAGCTCTGGGACGTGGGAACTCTGCTGACCGCAATCCCTAATCCTATCAAACACACTAGAAATAGCCGTGGATTGCGCCCAATGCTCCCTATGCAACTCGGCACAGCCTAAGAAACTAGCTAGCCCTGAAGATAGAAAAATAAAGCCTTCCTTGCCTCAGAGAAATTCCCCAAAGGAAAAGGCAGCCCCCCACATATAATGACTGTGAATAAGATGAAAATACAAACACAGAGATGAAATAGATTTAGCAAAGTGAGGCCCGACTTACTGAACAGACCGAGGATAGGAAAGGTTACTTTGCGATCAGCACAAAAACCTACAAAAAGACCACGCAGAGGGCACAAAAAGACCCTCCGCACCGACTCACGGTGCGGAGGCGCTCCCTCTGCGTCCCAGAGCTTCCAGCAAGCAAGACAACAATAAAAATTGCAAGCTGGACAGAAAAATAGCAAACCAAAGAAATACAAGCTGGAACTTAGCTTCTGTTGGGAAGACAGGTCACAAGAACGATCCAGGAGTGAACTAAACCAATACTGGAACATTGACAGGTGGCATGGAGCAAAGATCTAAGTGGAGTTAAATAGAGCAGCAGCTAACGAATTAACCTCGTCACCTGTGGAAGGAAACTCAGAAACACCCACCAGAGGAAGTCCATGGACAGAACCAGCCGAAGTACCATTCATGGCCACAGGAGGAAGCCCGACAACAGAATTCACAACACATGAGGTTGTGACAGAGCCTCATGTCCGGGATAACTTGAAGCGATATCGGATTCCCGAAGCCCACCGAGAGGTGATTTCAAAGGAGGTGAAGTGGATGCTGAGCCTGGGAGTCATTGAGGAATCCAAGAGAGACTGGTCCAGTCCAATAGTCTTCGTGCCAAAGCTGGATGGGGAATGGTTTTTTTGCAATGACTATAGGAAGCTGAACAAAGTTTCTAAGTTCGATGTATACCCGATGCCTGATGGTTGATGAACTGATTGAGAGGCTAGGGCCGGCTCGGTACATTACTACCCTTGACCTCACAAAAGGGTATTGTCAAATATTCATGTCCCAAGATGCCAAAGAGAAGACTGCCTTTTCAAAGTCAGATGGATGCTTCCAATACACTAGGATGCCGTTTGGGTTAAAAGGCGCTTCAGCCACTTTCCAGAGAGTCATGTACCGGATCCTAGCTTCCCACAAGAGGTACACAGTGGCCTACCTTGACGACATTGTGATCTTCAGCCAGAATTGGGGAAGCCATCTGAGCAAGGTCCATGCGATATTTAATGCTCTACGGAAGGCGAGGTTTTCCATAAACCCAAAGAAATGTTCCTTGGGAATGAAGGAAACTAAATACTTGGGCTATGCTGTAGGCAGAGGCGAAATAAAGCCCCAGATAAATAAAGTTGAAGCAATCCAGGGTTGATCACAACTCTTCTCAAAGAAGCAGGTCAGGGCGTTCCTGGGCATTGTGGGCTATTACCACCGGTTTATCCCAAACTTCATCATGGTTGCTGCCTCTCTGACAAACCTTTTTAAATTGACAAAGTCAGCTATGGCTAAGTGGTTTCCAGAAGCTGAGACAACCTTCTAGGAACTGAAGCTGGCCCTGTGTAAACACCCAGTGCTGGTAGCACCCTATTTCTCCAAGGAGTTTATGGTCCAGACGGATGCGTCGGATGTCAGACTGAGCGCTGTGTTATCTCAAGAGGTGAAAGGGGAAGAGCACCCCATAATTTATCTTAGCCGGAAGTTGTCATCCTGCGAGAAAAATGATTCTTTAGTGGAGAAGGAATGTTTAGCCATCAGGTGGGCATTGGACACTCTAAGGTACTACCTCTTAGGCAGGAAGCTCAAACTAGTGTTAGACCATGCTGCACTGAAGTGGATGAGGGAGAAGAAAGTGAACAATGCACGAGTGACCAGGTGGTTCCTAGCACTTCAGGATTGTAACTTGCATGTGGAGCTTTGGCGAGGGAAACTACATAATAATGCTTACACTTTGTCGAGAGTCCACTGTTTGTTAGCAGAAGATGCCAAGCCTCTCGGCTTTGGGCAGAGGGGGGTATGTAAGACGGCCACCGGACAAGTCCTTGAGGGGATTGAGGGGAAATATGTGTTATTGCGGCTGTTAGCTGCGGTGATGAGAAGCATGCTCCAGCACACATAGTGCTGAGAGAGTTATCAGGCCATTCCAGGGCTGAATTTTTCAAGCAGTCATAAGAATGAGTGGGAATGACTGCTCACATATCATAGCCCCAGGGGCGTAATTTGGCAGATATAATTAAGGCCGAGTGTCTCATTTAGTCTCTGAAGCTGGAGATGTGTGGATCTCCTGTGTGTGTCTTTGCAAGGACCTAGAGAACTGGACACTATCATGAGTGGGCGCGTCCACTATATGTTGTATGGACTTTTTATTTTACATTTTCACTTTGTGCCGGAAAAGGCTGTGCTTTTGTTTTGCTATCCTGAGTGGTTTATGAAGTTTAAATAAAATTGCCTGGACATTGCAGCAATACCGCTTCCTGTGCCTACCTCAACTGCAGATGAGTGAGTACAAACGTCTGCAAGTGTAATAGGATAAAAAGATGAACTCTCACTTAAACTGACCATATAGGGAACATTTTAGAAAGACAAAAATAGGGAGATACAGCTCTCCAGTCTAGCGGCTTAAAGGGCCACTGTCACCCCCCTCCAGCCGTTATAGACTAAAAGAGCCACCTTGTGCAGCTGTAATGCTGCATTCTAACAACGTGGCTCTTTTAGTTTTGTGTTCATGTATTACTAAAATAAAGCGCTTTGAAACTTTTCAAAAATACCTATCTTTGTCCACGGAGGCGGGTCTGAAGCCTCCTCTGTGAAGCGCCCAACTGCCGTCACTCATCTCTTTTGGGGCGATGGTCGCCACCCCCTGCGCGCTGTTCTTCTTAAATCCGGCGCCTGCACTGTGCGTGCCTGCCTGGGGCAGGCGCATTGAGAATTGGCAGTCATAGCTCAGATGCCGGGTTCCTGACTGCGCCTGTGCGGGCAGTGCGGTCACCCTTTTACTGAATCCCCGCCCCGCACTGTGTTATGCATTATGCACAGTGCGGGGCTGGGATTCCTGGACAGATTCCTGCACAGACCGACGCTGGAAGGCGGGGAACCTGGGGGAGCGTCTGACAAGTGCAGTGCGCATGCCCAGGAATCCCAGCCCCGCACTGTGCATAATGCATAACACAGTGCGGGGCGGGGATTCAGTAACAGGGTGGCCGCACTGCCCGCACAGGCGCAGTCAGGAACCTGGCATCTGAGCTAACTGCCAATTCTCAATGCGCCTGCCCCAGGCAGGCACGCACAGCGCAGGCACCGGATTTAAGAAGAACAGCGCAGGGGGCGGCGACCATCGCCCCAGAAGAGATGAGTGACGGCATTTGGGCGCTTCACAGAGGAGGCTTCAGACCCGCCTCCGTGGACAAAGATAGGTACTTTTGAAAAGTTTCAAAGCGCTTTATTTTAGTAATACATGAACACAAAACTAAAAGAGCCACCTTGTTAGAATGCAGCATTACAGCTGCACAAGGTGGCTCTTTTAGTCTATAACGGCTGGAGGGGGGTGACAGTGGCCCTTTAAGTATTGAAGGGTCTGGAGTAATGATCTCAGTATCAGGTGCACAGAAGCTCCTGGACCATGGAGTAAATGTAATAGATCCAAAACGTTGATTAAATTACAGCACCTGGAGTAAAAATGTATATACTTTATTGAATTATAGTTAAAAGCACATGTAGTCATGTAATGAGCAGAACCTATGTGTTTTGAATGTGTCCACTCTAAATCATAGCTGAATAGTCAACTTTTTGGATTCAGAACTATTTAAAAATTTGTCGTGATCATTGAATTCGGTTGAGTGAAGTAAATTTTTTTAAACTTCATAGAAGCCTTCCTACTCTCATCAAAGTTTTTATCCTCTTACTTTATTGCAGTCATCATATTATATAGCACTGTGTACTTACAATTGCTCATTTTGCCTTTCTACCCAGCTAATTCTTCTCTTTTCTCTATGTAGAAAGTCTCTTTTCCCCAGTCCCTCCTCTCCTCCCTTTTGGAGTGACCCATGAGTAATACAAGGAAAATTGACCTCCTGTTTCTACATAGAACTTAGAAGGATTCATCTTGTCAGTTTTTAATCACATGATGTCATTGACTTAATGGAAAAGAGAAGAATTAACTTGATAGAAGGGCAAAAGGAGAAATTGTAAGTACACAGTGCTGTATGATATGATGACTGCAATATATTAAGAGGATACAAATTTTGACTTGAGTGCTTCTTTAAGTTTGTTTTTGGAAGGTTTACAGGAGATTAGAAATATGCTTTACTTCTGTCTTTCTCTTATTTTATTATATACATTACAATTTAAAATGTAATTTTTAATCTTTTCCATGGAGACTATAATATCATAAAGCATGGCTGTAGCCATACAGATCTCTGCAATCACTCACACAAAATATTCATTGAGGCAGTTATGGCATGTAATGAAATAGAATTCAGAATTCTATATTAATTGGAGCTTTCCCCATTCTAACTGATGAATAAATAATATATAACAGGGAGTCACATAGTGTTTTACATTAGAGTCACATAAATTACACATTACATGAACACTCACCACCAGCCTAGATGTAAATTGAATTAAGGGGGGAGTGAAGATAACGTTCCTTTCATACAACCATTGCTTCATACGATTTCTCTATCAAAAATGACTAATAAGCATATGTTCTGTGTATTGAATGGTGAAACACATTGTATTACATATCAATAACAAAAAAGCAAACAAAAAAAAGATAAAAACTAGATATAAAACTAAAAATCTTGCAAACTATAAAGCATTCTATAGGTTTGCCTGTTGGAAGCAGCCTCAGTATGTGCCATATATATGAAGGGATGCATAGAAGCTTTGGTACAGATGCCACATTCAGTAATATTTTTTTGATGGGGGCATTGGCAATAAATGGAGTAGAGGTCAAGCATTGAAGATATGGCTCGATAGGTTTATAGATCCCAGAGCTCCTATATCAGCATTGTGGGGTGTCCTAACGGTCGGACCCCAGCGATCAGTAAGGTTATAACATATTAAAAGGATAGGGTAACTTCTGACATGGTAGCCAAGCCTAGATCGAGCTAAACTCTTAGCTTTACTCTCAATTCATGTTCGTCCTTCATAGTCGAAGATGACCATGACTTCAGTGTTAGAAGCGAATTAGTAGTTATGGGTCCAGAGGTGGCTGATGAGTCCAATTCAGGCCCTGAAGGTTCGCCCACATACTTGACATAAGGAAACAGATATAGCCAGTAGGGTTGAGCGAAACGGGTCGGCCACTTTCAGAAGTCGCCGACTTTTGGCAAAGTCGGGTTTCATGAAACCCGACCCCTGTGTGGGGTCGGCCATGAAGTCGGCGATCTTCTGAATGTGGTATCGGAATTCCGATCCCGAGTTCCGATATGTTTGCAATATCGGAAATCGGTATCGGAATCCATATTTAATGTAAAATAAAGAATTAAAATAAAAAATATCGCTATACTTCCCCTCTGACGCGCCCTGGTACTAACCGGGAACCTTCCTTCCTTCGAATCAGCGCTTGCAGGACCTTTGCGGTGACGTCGCGGTGACGTCGCGGCTTGTGATTGGTCACGCGGCCGCCCATGTGACCGCTCGCGCGACCAATCACAAGCCGCGACGTCACCGCGACGTCTTGCAAGGTCCTGCAAGCGCTGATTCTTAGGAAGGAAGGCTGCCGGAAAGAAGAAGGGCGCGTCCGAGGGTGAGTATATACCTAATAGGGACTGGGATCCATATACAGCTTTGAGTGCATCATAGACGAGTTTCTGGTCAAGGATATCTGCATAGCCAAGAATTTCATCAGCCTTCCTGCTAAACCAGTTATCCTGCATCTCACGTAGCTTGATCTGTACCTTTCTCTTCATGTTGGTAAAGGCATCTTTCTTAGCTAGCGATGTGGGGTCATTTTGATACACCTTGTACTGCTCATGTTTCTCTTCTAGGAGTGTCTTTATTTCCTCGTCATTTTCATCGAACCAATCTTGATTATTTCTGGATACTGATCCGAGATGCCCCAGAGCAGTATTATAAACAGCATCTCTCAGAATTGTCCACTGTTCCTCAACTCCGGTCTCCTCTGCCTGCAGTATATTTAAAGGGAACCTGTCACCCCAAAATTCGAGTATGAGCTGCGGCCACCGGCATCAGGGGCTTATCTACAGCATTCTGTAATGCTGTAAATAAGCCCCCGATGTACCCTGAAAGATAAGAAAACCAGGTTATGTTATACTCACCCAGGGGTGGTCCCGTTCAGTTCGGGTCCGATGGGTGACGCTGTCCGGGTTCTTCGTCTCCCATCTTCATGCGATGATATCCTCTTCCTTTCTTCCTGCTGCGGCTCGTGTGCAGGCGTACTTTGTCTGCCCTGTTGAGGGCAAAGCAAAGTACTGCAGTGCGCAGGCGCCAGGAAAGGTCAGAGAGGCCCAGTGAGAGTTGAGCATCAGATGAGTACCAAAGAAGGAAGAGCTGTCAAGAAAGGACACGGCAAGCCCTCCACCAGAGGTGCTACCTTTATCTAGATACCCCACACACTCCGTCTGTGGCCGCCTGCCCTTTTCATGAATCAGGGTGTATTCAAGAGCAATTTTCAATCTTCTAAGAAAAAAATTGATCTTTCTTGGCAAACACAGTTTGAGGAAAAAAACTTCAGTAGATCCAAGAGGACATTGAGATACTTTTTGTGGGTGTAATTACATTTACGTGTTACATGACCAACGGCGAAGTGTCCTGTCTCTTCTAACGAGTAGATGTAATTTGCACCCAACATACATACTTCAATCTCTGATCCAGTGGAATTTTTCTCAAGCAGCACTACTGAGAAAGGTCCTTTATTTTCTTAATCCTCAGAAAATGGTGCCACTGTTTTTAAAAAGCATTTTTAAAGCATTTTAGGGATATTCACTACTGTTTCTTTCAAGTCTGTATATTTTAAAAATTTGCGCCGGGAAAGAAAAAAGATAAGAAAATAGAGAAAGACATCGGCCTAATGTTGAAAGGTGCTGAATCAAATTTATAACTTTAATTTTATGTATGTTTGTTTTTTGCTTTTTAAACTTGTGAATAAGCAAATTGTCTCTTCAGAAAAGAAGAGGACTCAAACTCTGTTGCCACCTATTGGATGTAGCAAATAAGAATCTCAATTTGCAGACACGTGTTTTGGTGTGCTGCCCAATAGTGCCCAAGACTCAGTATTTTCCTTTGGACTTTACATAAAAGTTAAAAACCCGTCCTGAAATTTTTACCTTACATTTGCCTGATTCAAAATTGCCCCCACTTCATTAACGAATGGCAACTTAATACCATATGGTCCTGAAGGTCCAGTCCTAGACAAACCTATTTCGAGGTGCTCTTCAAACCCATTGTTTGCCCCTGGGGTTTATTTCTTATTGTATGCCTCGTTAGAAATTGATACTCTATGATGCTTGGCAAATATTAAAAGTAGATACTCACACAGTGGGCTCAGAATAATTTCTTCTGGTGACCCAAGTAAACCTGGTCTGACACTGCTTACGGAGCAAAATCAAAAGATGCGTAATGCCGATTAATTGTCTATCTTTTTGCTTGCATCTTGTTTATGAAACATTTAGTATATAGAGTTGTCAGCATGTCGGAAGGAGTTTTAAGGAAACACTATTTATAGAAGAACATTTTCTATCATTAGTCACGCCTTGTGTAGAACATTGAGGTGAAATGTCGTTTTCAAGTCGGCCAACATTCTTGTGTTTTGCCTATCCTATTAAAGCAATAAAGCTTTCGGAGGTCTTGGGTAAAAGCTTTAGTTATTTAAAGAAGGAATATGTGGTTTTCGTATTCACACTCTGACGATACATGAACAGAAAAGAGAGCAGGACTGAAGTAGGAATGTGGAATAAAGAAGGAAGAGTAGGTGAAGTATAGTTGGAAGTGAATTGTGTTAATGAAAAATTTAACAGTGGTGGACCCAGACGCATTGCCGAAATTGCAGAAGCAGGGATGATTAATATTTAACACAGTAATCTGCCGCTTGGTCAGTTTCTGCACATGAATGATCTCCTCCTCTCTTTCTATCCCTTCAATGCAAGTTTCAACCTCATCCACTAAATTTTACTTAAGCTTGCATTAATTACACCTTGTGAATTTGGGCATTTGCCCTCTTGAGAGGATGTTGGTGTATGCGTGTGTCTATGACGGGGGAGGGCTGAGTGATCTTTAGGAAAGGGGGAGGGGAGTTTGACTTGAGTGAATGAAACAAATCATTTATTTTTCATGGTTATGGGAAAGCTGGTTGTCCTATTTAGTCACATTAGATGCTCTGTTAACACAACATAACATACAAAGTATGATAGAGAAATAAAAGCTCGGAGCGATGCATGGTCTTCCACTTAACACTCGGTGTGAGACAGTTCAGAAAAAAGAATGTAGGTGTTCCAGCACATCAACAGCTGTCATTTTCTGTCTAAAATTCAATTATGTGAAGCTTTAGCCTAAATGAAGCACTTCAATGATAATTCGGAGGTGAGATCTGGACAAATAAATCATAGTGATTTTTACTAATCAAAATATGATAAATCTTTAATTGGTACGTGACATCTAAAGCCGCAATTTTTGAGAGTTTCACTTAGGACAATTTCTTTTACTTGCAGAGATCTGCAACAATAAACCAATTTGCAATATGTACTGTTGCTGGGAACCCTAGCAATCTGCTGTAATTTAGTAGGAAGCCAGCTGAAATTGTGTACCGTAATTTTCCTACAGCGCCATTATAGGAGAAATGAAGCATTTGACAACTCCCATAGAAATCAATGTGTTATCTGTGAATTGTATTATTTATGAATTGTATATGTTGGTTAAAACTCACCCCTACATTCAGATAGGACATATTGGAGCCCAATTGAGCAGTGATCCTGAAAATAGGGACTCTACCATGTACTGCCTCAATTAAGCAATGGCCAGACCAAAATGCCTGAGATAGCCAAATACAAGGCTTGGCTTTTTCCATCAGTCTCATAGAAAATGAAGAAAGCAGTGGTGCGTATGACTCTGACCATTGGACCATGGCTCCATCTAGATTGGGAGCCCTGTTTTTGGGATTAGTGATGATCTCAATGATCCTAATGGTCACACCCCACCAATAAGCAACTTACCACCTACTAATAGGTGATAAGATGGAAGTATGTCTTGACATTAAGGATCCTGACTGTTTTTGAGACCCAGTGTATACTGATTTACTCTTTGTATGAGTAATTGCACACTTGCCAATGCTTTTTTGGGACATTAAGGAGTTCCAGATGCACTGTGTGCTTGCAAATTTTTATTTGGATATGCAAATCCCCTTTTCTAGCAGGTTATTCCCATCCATGTCCCATTCCCAACCCCTAAATATGCATTTAGACATCGGGTCAGAGTATCCATTCAAACCTGATACCATGGCATAGAGAACACTGGAGGAGAGTGCCTTCCATGAGATATGTACAATGACTAGAACAATTGTTAAAGAATATAGAATTTGAATTTTGAGATAAATGGGAGACATACAAAAAGTTCAGCGACACATCGGCCATGTGTGTATTCAACCTTACAGGCAGTTATGGTAGCACCTAGCTGTGGATTAACATCAAACTAGTATGACAAAAAGTTTAATTGTGGAAAAAAAAATGTTTAGACCTCTTTCGTATATAGCACTGTGTGTTATTTTGTGTGTTAAAAAAGGCACACAAAAATGGCACACAAAAAAAGCACACAAAAACTTGTCCAAAATGTATTTTTTTTCTTTAAACTGATCTGTAGTTGAGAAACACCAGCAAAACACCACACCCCGAACATGAGTGAAAAATGGCACCTTTACCAACAATGCTGCAAAAGCCATAAATAAAACACATATTCTATTGGTTACCATCAAGCATGTGGTCGCAGTGCTCTGCAGGTCCAAAAATGCTTAATAAACGCTACAAAAATCAGCTTTTTTTTGCAGCATTTTACAATTACTATCTGATCTTTGTACTTAAAGTGATTTTATGCTCTCCAACAATACATGACTATGTCAAACAAATTCCTAAACTCATTCCCGAATGCATCTTATTGACATCTGCTATTACAGAGCCTTAGTTGTACATGAACAGTTCTAAATATTTAACCTGCCAATAGTGTTCCATGATCTGTCATAACAAACCATCAATCTCATTTCATCCTATACTTTCATTATGCAAGTTAAGGTCACATTTTTAAGTGACCACTATCAAATATTCATAGGATTAGAGCCATAACTCCACCTTATGTGGCTTCTAGCATGCCCTTACTCCACAAGGTTGCGACAAGAATATGGGGTTCCCATGCTAAAGGAAGGAAACTTCACTTGTACAGATTTTCAACTGATTTTTTCAAAAGTCTTGAAGTGAAAGTAAGGTCCCACCAAATCCAGAGACATCTATTTTTGATAATGTCCCAGTCTGGAAACATAACCTGATACTAGGGATACCAATCTGTAGACGGCACAATTTCTAATTTCTTTTTTCTTGTCAGGACAAATTAATATTCTCACAAATCTGCTCTGTACTGATGAGAAACACCAATTTTAAGACCAATTGTTATGAACGTGACACACTCACACACGGGTAAAAGGAATAAGAAAGACCTATTACAGAGAGAAGCCGCACCCACACTCTACTGGCACCTGTACAGACTGGACAATCCCTACCTGCACAACTAAAAACACCACCTTGGATATGATTCCCTAATGGGCCGTCAAGGGGTTCCTTGTACCTCCTGAGGAATCAGAAGGGAGGCCGCTAAACACACCTAACAAAGGGCAGAGGAAAGTGTGCAGTTGGACACTAAGACCTAGGGTGATAAAACTTAAAACACATTCTTAAAGGGGAGAGATGGAAAACTAAAGAGAACCAAAAATAAATTAAACAAGAATAGCCTCCCAGGATCCTAGCTGTGGTAAAAGGAAAAGGTACTGGGAAGGTAGACCAACAGACACTCAGCAAGATTATGAAATTTTTTGTCTAGCAAGGAAAATCCTATAACTGAAGTGCTGGAACTCCTTAGCACAAATCTACCTAGAAGTATAGCCAGCAAGGAAGTACAGTGAAGGGATGATATATAAAGCCCAACCCAGAATGTGATAGGGCAAACCAAAATGGAAAAATGAACAACACCTGGAGAGGAGTAAACCAACAAAGGAGAATAAAGACAATAGGAACAATCTACACTTGGACAGGGAAGAAAAGGGCAATAGCTCTGCGTAGAGAAGAACCAACCATGAAGCAACAGGTCATCGGATCAAATCTCCGAACGGAACAATGACACCAGTACTGACTACAGGTAGGTAACTCTGGTTTGGCAGATGCCCAAGTTAAAGAGATGATCCACTCCTTTTTCTTTGTTTAAAAACAATCCCCCACGGTCTAAAAATAAAAAGAATATATTCATCTACTGTTCCCATGCTATACTAGAGGACCAGTAGGTGAACATGAGCAGTGCTTTCAAGCTCCTTCCAATAGAACTTGTAAGCATTGCTCTGAAGATGGACAGGATTGCTGGAGCGCACGATTAGCTCCAATTGATGGCCAACCTCAGTGCACTATCACGCCTCCATGATGCAGAGACAACGCTGTCTCATATCGCATTGTCAGTGAAATCACAGTTCACAACAGCTGTGCAACTATGCTACTAGTCTGAAATGTCAATCAATATGGAACACTCACCCCTCCAGCATCAGGAAGCTTGGAAGCAGGGGTTTGGTATACTCCTGAATAATAAAGATGGGACAACCCCGTTAATCTACAGTGAAGCCATCTATGGCTGACATTCAATAACATTACATGAAGGTTAAATGCTGCCAATATGACATAATATGGGATAGAAACCAAGTTGAATATAGTTGCAATATTGTTGTTTGCTATATTGCACAAAGAATAAGAGAAAAGGGTGAATATCAACCGAACAGGTCAGAGTTTTTAATTCATGGATGTCTCTTTCTTGACATGCTTTCTAATTACAAAAAATGGAAAAATATAAGGCTATCTTCACCTACACCAGGCTATACAGCAGGCAGTGAAGCAAGCGTGCCTCTGCTTGTCATGTAAGGAGTTGTAAAGAGTTGCATACATGGGTATGTTACAGCGTTATACTATACAGCCTTTGAGTTGTACAGTGTTCTAATACAATATCGTGAGTAGGGGTCTATTTTGCACCAACAAAATGCAATGTCTCTAATTTTTTACATTGTGAATAAATGTCACATAAAACACTTACATGAATG
The DNA here is from genome assembly GCF_032444005.1 of Ranitomeya imitator. Lineage (NCBI taxonomy): Eukaryota > Metazoa > Chordata > Amphibia > Anura > Dendrobatidae > Ranitomeya > Ranitomeya imitator. The sequence goes on along the minus strand of NC_091283.1, from coordinate 62,783,023 downwards.
CTGTTTGTATTGAGGTATTCTTCCTAGAAGTAATGTCCAGTCCAGATATACGGGACCCAATCGAGTATTTGGCAGTAGGTTGGTGCTCTATGGCTCCTTTATCAGGGGTAATAGGTCATTTTTTAAAGTAACCCATAAAACCCTAGTGGGTGAATGGCACCAAAGTTGCCCTGAAATGAGTTTGTTTGGTATCTTTGTTTAATTAAGAGCTGATTATTATACCTGGTGTGCTGAATGGATTTGGTAGCGGTGAGTAGCAGCCAGCAGCTGGTCAATCCAATCTATAATATCACATTTTGTCCAATAAACCTAAATAGGCACATTGATCATGATGGCACTGGAGATGAGAAGACGAATAGTTCGTGTTGAATTTGTGTGACGCAAATCTTCATATAAAAAAAGCCCTACACCATTTTACACAAAGCAAAAAATAAGCCAGAGAAGGCATATGACCTAGGATTTGGCACCACAGGAAGGACTATCATAGCCTGTATAAAAGCAGATGCAGGGAATGCAGCAGCTACTTTGTACAAAATCTGGATAGTGAGAGTAAAGGTACCGTCACATTTAGCGACGCTGCAGCGATCTAGACAACACAGGGCCGCGCTTAGTAACCCGATGTTTACCCTGGTTACCAGCGTAAACATAAAAAAAAAAAACAGTACATACTTACATTCCAGTGTCTGTCCTCCGGCGCTGTGCTTCTCTGCACTGTGTAAGCGCCGGCCGGAAAGCACAGCGGTGACGTCACCGCTGTGCTCTGCTTTACGGCCGGCCGGCGCTAGTCCAGAGAAGCAGAGCGCCGGAGGACAGACACCGGAATGTAAGTATGTAGTGTTTTTTTTTTTTACATTTACACTGGTAACCAGGGTAAACATCGGGTTACTAAGCGCGGGCCTGCGCTTAGTAACCCAATGGTTACCCTGGTTACCAGTGAAGACATCGCTGAATCGGCGTCACACACGCCGATTCAGCGATGTCTGCGGGAGATCCAGCGACGAAATAAAGTTCTGGACTTTCTGCTCCGACCAGCGATGTCACAGCAGGATCCAGATCGCTATCGCTATCCAGGATTCTGCAACGTCACGGATCGCTAGCGATATCGTTGTTAAGTTGGCCAGTGTGAAGGTACCTTTAGTCACAGCTCACAGATTTGCCATGTAGATAAGGAGAGAAAGTGATAAAACACTGAATAAACATTACAGATAGCAGTGAAAAACAGCTACTTTCCATTTACCCATAGTCATTAATGTTGAGGTCACTTGGCTGTGTTTGTATTATATAGTTTGAAAAATGTTCAATACAGTCCTAGGAGACCTCAAAGTCTTATACATGTGCTTTCAGGGCAATTGGAGACTTCGCAGTACTTGAGATTTGAGGAAAATTAATTAGCTGCAAATTGAATTTTTGTTTTTGTAGCTGGAAAATCTGAATTCTAAAGATTAGCACATATCTAGAGGGTAGCCATCTAGATCACCATGGGGCCAGTGGATGCTTTCTTCAGGATATGCTATGTGGAGTTTTTTCCTGTTTGCGACATTTAAGTGTAAGATGGATGAAAACAGTAAGGCCGGGATCACACACAGCGAGATACGGCCGAGTCTCGCAGGTTAGTTAGTTAGTTAGTTAGTTAGTAAGTAAGGCCGAAAAAAGACATTTGTCCATCCAGTTCAGCCTATATTCCATCATAATAAATACCCAGATCTACGTCCTTCTACAGAACCTAATAATTGTATGATACAATATTGTTCTGCTCCAGGAAGACATCCAGGCCTCTCTTGAACCCCTCGACTGAGTTCGCCATCACCACCTCCTCAGGCAAGCAATTCCAGATTCTCACTGCCCTAACAGTAAAGAATCCTCTTCTATGTTGGTGGAAAAACCTTCTCTCCTCCAGACGCAAAGAATGCCCCCTTGTGCCCGTCACCTTCCTTGGTATAAACAGATCCTCAGCGAGATATTTGTATTGTCCCCTTATATACTTATACATGGTTATTAGATCGCCCCTCAGTCGTCTTTTTTCTAGACTAAATAATCCTAATTTCGCTAATCTATCTGGGTATTGTAGTTCTCCCATCCCCTTTATTAATTTTGTTGCCCTCCTTTGTACTCTCTCTAGTTCCATTATATCCTTCCTGAGCACCGGTGCCCAAAACTGGACACAGTACTCCATGTGCGGTCTAACTAGGGATTTGTACAGAGGCAGTATAATGCTCTCATCATGTGTATCCAGACCTCTTTTAATGCACCCCATGATCCTGTTTGCCTTGGCAGCTGCTGCCTGGCACTGGCTGCTCCAGGTAAGTTTATCATTAACTAGGATCCCCAAGTCCTTCTCCCTGTCAGATTTACCCAGTGGTTTCCCGTTCAGTGTGTAATGGTGATATTGATTCCCTCTTCCCATGTGTATAACCTTACATTTATCATTGTTAAACCTCATCTGCCACCTTTCAGCCCAAGTTTCCAACTTATCCAGATCCATCTGTAGCAGAATACTATCTTCTCTTGTATTAACTGCTTTACATAGTTTTGTATCATCTGCAAATATCGTTATTTTACTGTGTAAACCTTCTACCAGATCATTAATGAATATGTTGAAGAGAACAGGTCCCAATACTGACCCCTGCGGTACCCCACTGGTCACAGCGACCCAGTTAGAGACTATACCATTTATAACCACCCTCTGCTTTCTATCACTAAGCCAGTTACTAACCCATTTACACACATTTTCCCCCAGACCAAGCATTCTCATTTTGTGTACCAACCTCTTGTGCGGCACGGTATCAAACGCTTTGGAAAAATCGAGATATACCACGTCCAATGACTCACCGTGGTCCAGCCTATAGCTTACCTCTTCATAAAAACTGATTAGATTGGTTTGACAGGAGCGATTTCTCATAAACCCATGCTGATATGGAGTTAAACAGTTATTCTCATTGAGATAATCCAGAATAACATCCCTCAGAAACCCTTCAAATATTTTACCAACAATAGAGGTTAGACTTACTGGCCTATAATTTCCAGGTTCACTTTTAGAGCCCTTTTTGAATATTGGCACCACATTTGCTATGCGCCAATCCTGCGGAACAGACCCTGTCTCTATAGAGTCCCTAAAAATAAGAAATAATGGTTTATCTATTACATTACTTAGTTCTCTTAGTACTCGTGGGTGTATGCCATCCGGACCCGGAGATTTATCTATTTTAATCTTATTTAGCCGGTTTCGCACCTCTTCTTGGGTTAGATTGGTGACCCTTAATATAGGGTTTTCATTGTTTCTTGGGATTTCACCTAGCATTTCATTTTCCACCGTGAATACCGTGGAGAAGAAGGTGTTTAATATGTTAGCTTTTTCCTCGTCATCTACAACCATTCTTTCCTCACTATTTTTTAAGGGGCCTACATTTTCAGTTTTTATTCTTTTACTATTGATATAGTTGAAGAACAGTTTGGGATTAGTTTTACTCTCCTTAGCAATGTGCTTCTCTGTTTCCTTTTTGGCAGCTTTAATTAGTTTTTTAGATAAAGTATTTTTCTCCCTATAGTTTTTTAGAGCTTCAATGGTGCCATCCTGCTTTAGTAGTGCAAATGCTTTCTTTTTACTGTTAATTGCCTGTCTTACTTCTTTGTTTAGCCACATTGGGTTTTTCCTATTTCTAGTCCTTTTATTCCCACAAGGTATAAACCGCTTACACTGCCTATTTAGGATGTTCTTAAACATTTCCCATTTATTATCTGTATTCTCATTTCTGAGGATATTGTCCCAGTCTACCAGATTAAGGGCATCTCTAAGCTGTTCAAACTTTGCCTTCCTAAAGTTCAGTGTTTTTGTGACTCCCTGACAAGTCCCCCTAGTGAAAGACAGGTGAAACTGCACAATATTGTGGTCGCTATTTCCTAAATGCCCAACCACCTGCAGATTTGTTATTCTGTCAGGTCTATTAGATAGTATTAGGTCTAAAAGTGCTGCTCCTCTGGTTGGATTCTGCACCAATTGTGAAAGATAATTTTTCTTGGTTATTAGCAGAAACCTGTTGCCTTTATGGGTTTCACAGGTTTCTGTTTCCCAGTTAATATCCGGGTAGTTAAAGTCCCCCATAACCAGGACCTCATTATGGGTTGCAGCTTCATCTATCTGCTTTAGAAGTAGACTTTCCATGCTTTCTGTTATATTTGGGGGTTTGTAACAGACCCCAATGAGAATTTTGTTACCATTTTTCCCTCCATGAATTTCAACCCATATGGACTCGACATCCTCATTCCCTTCGCTAATATCCTCCCTTAAAGTGGACTTTAGACAAGACTTTACATAGAGACAAACCCCTCCTCCTCTCCGATTTTTACGATCCTTTCTAAACAGACTGTAACCCTGTAAGTTAACTGCCCAGTCATAGCTTTCATCTAACCATGTCTCGGTTATTCCCACTATGTCAAAGTTACCTGTAGATATTTCTGCTTCTAGTTCTTCCATCTTGTTTGTCAGGCTTCTGGCGTTTGCGAGCATGCAGTTTAGAGGATTTTGTTTTGTTCCAATCTCCTCACTGTGGATTGTTTTAGAAATGTTCTTACCTCCCTTCTGAGTATGTTTTCCTGGGTCGTCTTTGTTCGAGTCTAATGTTTTTCTTCCCGTCCCCTCTTCTTCTAGTTTAACGCCCTCCTGATGAGTGTAGCGAGTCTTCTGGCGAATGTGTGTTTCCCAGGTTTGTTGAGGTGTAGTCCGTCTCTGGCGAGGAGTCCATCATACCAGTAATTCACACCGTGGTCCAGGAATCCAAATCCTTGTTGTCTGCACCATCGTCTTAGCCAGTTGTTTGCATCAAGGATCCTGTTCCATCTCCTGGTGCCATGCCCGTCTACTGGAAGGATAGAAGAAAAAACTACCTGTGCATCCAGTTCCTTTACTTTCTTCCCCAACTCTTCAAAGTCCTTGCAGATTGTCGGTAGGTCCTTCCTTGCCGTGTCATTGGTGCCAACATGTATCAGAAGAAATGGGTGGACGTCCTTGGAGCTGAAGAGCTTTGGTATCCTATCGGTCACATCCTTGATCATCGCACCTGGAAGGCAGCATACTTCTCTTGCAGTTATGTCCGGTCTGCAGATGGCTGCTTCGGTGCCTCTCAGTAGTGAGTCTCCCACCACCACCACTCTTCGTTGCTTCTTGGCTGTACTTTTTGCTGTCACTTGTTGCTGTGTGCCCTTTTCTTTTTTGCTTGCTGGTATTGCTTCATTCTTAGGTGTGCCATCTTCATCCTCTACAAAGATTTGATATCGGTTCTTCAGTTGTGTGGTTGGTGATTTCTCCATGGTCTTCTTGCTTCTTTTGGTCACATGCTTCCACTCATCTGCTTTTGGAGGTTCTCTGACACTTTTTGCACCTTCTGTGACCAGTAGAGATGCTTCTGTTCTGTCTAGAAAGTCTTCATTCTCTTTGATGAGTTTCAAAGTTGCTATTCTTTCTTCCAGACCCCGCACCTTTTCTTCTAAAAGGGCCACTAGTCTACACTTCTGACAGGTGAAATTTAATTCTTCTTCTGGTCGATCTGTGAACATGTAGCACATGCTGCAGCTCACCATGTAGGTTGTCACATCTGCCATGTTGCTCCTAGATCCTGCTGACTTGCTGTGTGTTTTCCTTCTTGTGTAATCTACTCAGCCAAGCTCTGGCACCGGCACTCCAGAGCGGACCGTGCGGCCGCACAGCAATACATGGAGCTGCACGCTCCGCTCCGGAATGCCGGCGCCAGAGCTTGTTTTTAACCTACGAGACTCGGCCGTATCTCGCTGTGGTGTGACTCCGACCTAACAGTCAACAAGGCGGCTTACCTGGAGAGGTGGATTCTCCAAGCCACAGGTCAGGACAATATGGACCAAAGGTGACATCACAGTGGCAGGGCTTGCCGGTTGGCATGTGGAAATGCAAAAACCATGACAGCGGGGTATACTGGATGGCCACAGACAAGCAGAGCAGTGAACATCAGAAGAGATGAGGCAGGAGTGACACACACAGGAACTGTTTGTTATTCCTAGTGCAGGCAAAGGGTTAATCAGCAAACAAATAAGTGGATAAGTGGTCACTAAAAGCCAAGGTGAACAGAAAAACGTGTTTATGGAAACGATGTGCTCTGATAGAGCAGTCCTGTAGTGTGAACAAGTCCAGAGATAAATTTGTTATGCTTACAACAGATGAATAATTAGTTGCAGATCTAAACCGGGAAGTAAATCCAGATTGTAAAAACAAACCAGACATTGCTGAGATGATTGCCACCTAAAATAAGAGGGAAGGTAATCTTCAAAGCACAAGGTAATTTAGCAAAAAGATACTTAATATTAAGACTCACATACGTTTCAAGGTCTTTGGTGATGATGTCACTGTAGTTCGTCGGGCAACTTGTGAAAGGCAGCGTGGAGCACAGCAAAGGGCAGCGGCTGTAGAGGAAGAGAGCAGAGCCTGGTACTGGAGTGAAAACAGGTGCATAATAGACAGTGACCAGATTAATAGAGGACATTCTTTGCTCAGCTTTTAGCAAACAGGACTTCCAGGGAAAATTTGTACTAAAAGCGGTTTACCAATACTCTCAGTCCAAGGGAATTAAGCGAGTTTCCACTTTACGTTGTAGCCTCAGTATTGGATCATTAGTGGCAACATTTATGGATTTCTTACAAAAAAAAATTATCATGCCTACATTTGGAATTTTAAATCTTGATACTCATCTGTAATGCATTACAAAAGGTTGTAGACACGTTGAGGAATCACCGTGTTAGGCATTCTGATGGTACGCTGGTCAGTGGGATATGTTCAGTCTTCTCTGACTATTGGTGGTCGGCTTCCCCATCAAAGAGTGGGCTCCCTCATCATTCTAATCCACATTAATTCCCATATAGCAAAAAGGAAGTAGAAGCAAAAGGGACCACATGGGCAGCACGGTGGCGCAGTGGTTAGCACAGCAGCCTTGCAGCGCTGGAGTCCTGGGTTCTAATCCCACCCTGGACAACATCTGCAAAGAGTTTGTATGTTCTCTCCGTGTTTGCGTGGGTTTCCTCCGGGTACTCCGGTTTCCTCCCACATTCCAAAGACATACTGATAGGGAATTTAGATTGTGAGCCCCATCGGGGACAGCGATGATAATGTGTGCAACCTGTAAAGCGCTGCGGAATATGTTAGCGCTATATAAAAAAATAAAAGAAGAAGAAGAAAGGAAGACATGGTCCTCATCATCACCAGACAGGAAGGCAAGTCAGATGCCAATACCAGGAATAAGGGGTTACGGCTTCCTTATAAGATCCTACCTCCGAGTATTGACAGGTTAGACAAGTTCGTCCACCATAAACCGCTCCATTTTACATGAAAAAAAGTCTCAATTTTATTCAACAATGATCGTGAAATGAGTACCGTATTTTTACTTTAATTAGAATTACTTTCAGGCCATAATATTTTCCCCTAAAATATGTTTCCAATTTTTTTAATAGAACTAAGCAATTCTGTACATAATTTTAAAGAAGAACGATAAAATAAAATAAATATAAAAAAAAACAAGAAAATTCTCACTAAGCTTTTTTTTGGCATAAATGTAGATTATTTGATTGATAGAACCTCATGATGGTAAATATTTGTATGACTGGGGGTAAATTTTCTATAGACAAAAAAAAAAGAAATAATGTCTAAACATAGTAAAAAAAGTCGAACTTATAAAAGTATCAGATAACTGGCACAGCCCCAGCTACAAAAGTATGGAGGTTTCAGAAAGGTAAAATAAATCTTAAGTGTCCGCTGACACCAGAGGGAGTTACATGTGAAAGTGTAATGTTAAGAGATCCCGGGCCTCCATGCAGCACCCCCTCTGGGTATGTTCAACAATGATTTTTCTTTTCTTGAAGCTGCTCGCTGTGATGTCTGAAGTTTACTTACTGGTGCAATTCCATTTAGGCGGCAAATAAAGATAGTGGAAAACACAAACACCTAATTTTATTAGAGATGAAGATCAATAATAAGCACAAGGCAAACATGCACTATGGGAATGCTTGTAGTAAATGTAGTTCAGCCATGCAAGAGCATTAACAGTGACAACCGCTGTCCTGAATGTCTCAGTTATTGTCTCATAGTTTGCAACCAGTCCTTAAAATCACATGTGAAATTTAGCGAATTTATTATTTTTTAGTAATATGGTAATTATTTCGACTGGTGGAATTACAATAAATTAAAATATATACACCATTCAAATATAACTTGCCTTTAGTGTACTTTGCGCTAGAAACCTAGGCCACAAATGTATTTTGGGCACATTGTGTAGCATAACTCTTAAGGCAGAGACAGACTGCTGTATTTCTCGTGCAAAAATCACATCGCACTGCAAGGACTGGCCTGGCACCTCTCCTGACCTGAGCAAGACAGTATGATGTATTTCTATGTAGCTTTCGAGCTCAGATAAGGAGAGCCGACAGCCAGTTCGAGGTTTACGATGCGATTCTCGTACGAGAAATACGGCAGTCTGTCTCTGCCCTTATACACAAAGTTTTCCACATTTCTGCACTGCCCTACATCTTCTCCCTCATCTCTGTCTACCACCCAACCCATCCTCTCCATTCCGCTAATGACCTAAACCTAAAATACTCTATAATCCCAACCTCCCAATCCCATCTGCAGAACTTCTTTTGTGCTGCACCAGTTTTCCGGAATGTACTACCCCAGATGATCTAGGAATTCCCAGTATCCACAGTTTCAAGCATCCCCAAAAAATATATTTTTTTGGACTTGCCTTTCATCTCACCTAACTAATCTAGCAAACTATCCTCTGCTCTAATTTCCACACTCTCAGTAGCACTTTAAATGTCTACTTGTACAGAAACTGGCTATTAACCGACTCACGGAGCGTTATTTAACTCAGCCATATTTATCATATTAATGGCCGCACCTTACATGACTTGCACTTTATTTTAACTTTTCGTGTCTCCCTTATTTCCTCGTAGATTGTAAGCGTGTGAGCCGGACCCTCACTCCTCTTTGCATTGAACTATATGTAATGCTTTATCTTGTTTGCACACGTTACCTCTGAATTGTAAAGTGCTGCGGAATATGTTATAGAAACAAAAATTATTTTTATTATGTCCTTTTTGCTAAGCTATGCCCTTTACATCAAGGCTACTTCATATGTCGGACAAGGCATAGAAAGCTTCAAAAACGCGTAATAAAAGTGGTGCAAGTCATCAAAGATACTTCTTTGGTGCCAATTGTGCAAGAATTCTGGTGCATTCCATTTGAAAAATTAAAAAATTTGCTCCCACATTCTTTGAAATGGTTCATATGAATTAAATAAAAAGCACCATCCAGTGCTCCGTACCTGCTCTCGCATCTTCTTCTGTAATCATCCTTGGGTGACAGGCTTCTGGTGCCGAGTAGATCGCATCTGTACACTTCGTGATCTTAGGATGCAAGAAGAGGTGCACAGCACCGGAAGAAGTGAGGTGAGGCTTTTTTCAGTATTTTGCTTGCTATAATTCAGCAAATCACAACAAAAAGTCAAAATACAAATACGTGAGAATTAGAAGTTTTGTGAAATTTAAGCAAAAAAATTGGCCTTGAACAGAGACTGCTCATCTCTAATAAATACTTATAGGGAAGCACAACAATCTCCTTTACCATTGTGTTACTGAAGGGACCAGTGTACTTTGAAGCTTGTGGACCTCAATGCAAAATCTCAAACATGGGCCCAACTATTACAGGTCTTTAGTAGTATTAGCCTTTTCAAAAGGGCCTATGAGACCATTGGAGTCCCCCTGGGTCCAGGGCCAAATGTGTGACTTCAACCCCTGCACCCACTAGTGAAACTCCCCTAAAAACTGGGAAAAACCTCCATCCAAAAACCAGTATTTATCTACTAACATTCTAGCATTAAGCAGGGAACTCTAAATATCCAAGGTAAACTTATTAGGTGGTACTAATATAGTGCAGATAGATCAGCTTGGCAGCATAATGTGGGGTCAAACAGAATTTCAGAAGTAAAAATTCCATCCAAGCAATCAGTAACTTTATGGCTACATTCACACAACTTTATTTTTGGTCCGAGTGGTGTCCATGAAAAATCTGATATCACATGGAAAGTACAGAAATGACCGGCACTGAAAATAGCTGTCAATGTTGAAATCAACTGCACATGTAATTCACAACAGGCTGGGCGGACTTCGTTTCCACAGAAGCTTGGGCGGTGCTTTGCATGGACCCGTAGAAGCGCCTTCGCGCAAAACGGCCGTCGTCTGTTTCGTCTCCCCTCACTCCCGCTCCCCTCTGCATCTCTGCCTACGCCGTGACACGTCCGTAATGGCTTGGTATGCTAAATAAAGGACACCTTATGATTTGAAGACTACGGGTGAGTGCTGCATTTCTTTTTCTCTTCTCATGCTTGTATCACATGGAAAGCACTTGGACCAGTGCTATTTAATATAGCTGTTCTATTGGCCATTTTTTTTTACACGTAACGATGACCCTCGTGAAAAAAAATCAGTGCATGCACTAGTTTCTTCCATATATTGGATGAGACAAACATAGAAGATTGCATCCGGCCTTGTAATTTTTATTAAATGCTGATATATAAAAACGGATGCTGTACGAATGTCAAACAGATGTAACAAACGGACATATAGCTGGCATACAGATGACAATAAACATTCAAAATCATCTTTTTTTTTAGATGATTCGATTTTTTATGGTTTTTTTTTCATTTTTTGCAAACATTTTTCTTTGACTTTACTTTTTTTAGTCCCCTTAGGGAACTTGAAGGTGTGATTGTGTTATAGCTGGCACATGGGAGTCTTCAATAGAGGGGGGAACAAACACCAGTCCCTTACCTCTTGGGTGGGGGAGAACCTATCGTTAGAATTTGGGGTCCAAATCAATGGTAAGGGCAATGTTCAATACTTTTCAAATGTGTACCTGGTATTTTGTCCAGTATTGTATCTGAGACTGGACTGCATTGTTCAGTTGTGCTTTGTGGACCATACAGTACTAGCGTTGCAATATTGCTTTCCCCTAGAATCTGTTGCAGGTTCTCCATAATGGCATGACATTCTTATCTCTAACTTACTAACCCAATAGACCTCATATTGACAAATGTAGGGAACTCTTCTACTGACTACTCGACTGCCCAATGGTTGGCTATTGTCACTTTTAATAACTCTCAAAGCATATCCAAACACCCCTCACAATGCTCACCCACATAATGTCCACAAGGCTTCTTATCCTCATGCTACAAAAGTAACAAGACGTTTGTTAGGGATCGAGTTCCCGCTTCTGCACAGGGGGAATCTCGAGCCATCTCCGCTGCGGTCTCCCATTCTTGTCCAGCCGCAGTGGAGTCTGCTCAGCAAGGACGTCGGTCCCAGCGTCTTGCTCATTCTCACTCTGTTCTGAGAGTTACTGCTGCTTCTCCAGTCTCTGCTATTAAAGTCTGTGCTGGTCAGCAGCGAGCGGACTTCTCTGGGACTAAGTCCTTGTCTGCACGTACTGAGCATGCCCAGCGTAAGGTCTTCCGTTGGAGATCGAGGGTCATGTGCTCAGGCTCTGCAGCACATTCCATTGGTCCTCTTGGCAGGTCCTAGAAGGGCAAAAGTGCTGTGGCCACTTCCTGTGCTGCTGCTATATAAACTGCGCATGACCGCACGGCCATGCGCTAGTATTGTCAAACAATTGCTAATGTGTGTATGTTGTGAGTGCAAGTCGTCCTTGGATACCCCTACCCTATAGTATGACTGTTCGCGGAAGGTGTATGGCTGCTACCTAGCGCCCGACTTATCCTACAGCACTAGTCACACATTATAGCGTCCAGTTGCTGTGAACGCCAGTACGGCGCCGTGCACTTCCTCTGTGCTTTCCTTACCCAAGCCTGGGTGGTTAGTGGCGTTCGTCAGTGCGGCACTGCATGCTCTTCTGTTTCATTTCACACCCAGTTGCGGTGTTGCGCCAGCAAGGGTCTAATCGGACTTCAATCCCAGTTGGGGTTGAGTTCGCTGACTACTTGCTCGCGCTTTAGGTGCGGTACCGCGGTCCTGTGCCTTAACAGGATTGCTTCTTTCACGCTGGGTGAGGTTAACCCACGCGTGTATACTCTAGTGTACCGCCATATAGTCTGCTAATTGCTAGCAGCAGGTTTTCACCTGCACGGTGGACCCCGGACTGCGAACGCATCTATACCATCTGTCTTGGTGCGTTCCGCCAGTCCTAAGATAATACTAGCGCCAGGGTCTGGCTAGTAAAATGGCGGACGACCAGCGTTTACAGCGGTACATCCAGCAGCTGGAGGGAAGGTTGGCGGCTCTTGAGCGTTCAACCTCAGCTGTGGATGTTACTGCTGTCGCTGTTCAGGCTGCAAGTGTGGCTGCAGCTACCTTGTCCACTGCCGCTCCTGTACCGACGCTATCTTGCCTCCCGCTACCAGGGAAATTTTCTGGTGACAGTAAGTCCTGTAGGGGTTTCGTGAGTCAGTGCTCAATACATCTCGAGCTTCTGGCCTCTCGTTTCCCTACAGAGCGGGCTAAGGTGGGCTTTATAATTTCCTTATTGTCGGACAGGGCGTTGCAGTGGGCTACGCCGCTGTGGGAGCGTGGCGATCATGTGGTGCAGAGTGCTCCGTTATTCCTGAGCACTCTGAAACAGGTCTTTCTAGGACCTCGTGTCACCCATGACACGGCGCTCCAACTGTTGGCACTGACTCAGGGCTCGTCCTTGGTCAGCCTTTTTGCCGTCCATTTCCGCACTCTGGCATCTGAGCTGGAGTGGTCGGATAAAGCCCTTATCCCTATATTTTGGAGGGGGCTGGCTGACCACGTTAAGGATGCTCTGGCCACTAGGGAGATTCCCGCCACACTGGAGGAGTTAATAGCAGTATCTACTCGCATTGACCTCCGTTTTCACGAGCGGAGGTTAGAGCGAGCCCAGTGTAGGCAGAGGTTTCGGCTGGCTCCCACCTTCGCCAAACCTTTGGAATCTCCAGTCCAGGCTCCTGAGTTCCAGGAACCTAAGGTGGTGTCACGAGCGGGATCTAAGTCCCAGACCGCTCGTGCACTCCAGGGTTGCCATGTTTGCCAACAGTCAGGACATCTTGCCACCAGATGTCATCAGCGGTCGAGGAAACGTCAGCGTCTAGTGGTAGTAGGTGGAGGTGCACTAGACACTGCGACGTTTGCCTCCAAATTGTCCTTTAAGGGGACAATTACCTTTGGCTCATCCTCCCACTCGGTAGACCTCTGCGTGGATTCTGGGGCGGAGGGCAATTTTATGTCTTCTGCCTTCGCCCAACGTCACGCAATACCCCTGGTTATGCTATCTCAACCAGTAACGGTACGAGTGGTGAATGGGTCGACACTCCCCGCACAGATAACACATCAGACTATCCCTGTTACTCTGTCCCTGTCGCCATCCCATCAGGAGATTATTTCTCTGCTCGTCATTCCTGAGGGTATTGATGAGGTCCTGTTGGGGATACCTTGGCTACGGTACCACTCTCCTCACATCGAGTGGTCCTCAGGCAGAATTCTGGGATGGGGTGAATCATGTGGGGGTAGGTGTCACCGAGAGTGCGTTCAGGTTGCTACTACTGAGGTACCCGCAGATCTATCCTCTCTCCCCAAGCAATATTGGTCTTACGCAGACGTGTTCTCCAAGAAGGCAGCGGAGACCCTTCCGCCCCATCGCCCCTATGACTGTCCTATCGATCTCTTGCCTGGTGCGGAACCTCCCCGGGGTCGAGTTTATCCATTATCTCTCCCGGAGACGGAGGCCATGTCTCAGTACATTCAAGAGAATCTGGCAAGAGGGTTTATCAGGAAGTCAGTGTCACCTGCTTGGGCAGGGTTCTTCTTCGTGCAGAAGAAGATTGGGGAGCTACGTCCATGCATAGACTACAGGGGTCTTAACGCAATCACCGTTAAGAACAAGTATCCTTTGCCCTTGATATCTGAGCTCTTCGATAGGCTTCGGGGAGCAAGGGTATTTACTAAATTAGATCTGCGGGGTGCTTACAACCTGATTCGCATCCGTGAGAGGGACGAATGGAAAACGGCGTTTAACACCAGAGATGGGCACTATGAGTATCTGGTGATGCCCTTCGGGCTCTGTTATGCCCCAGCCGTTTTTCAAGACTTTGTCAACGACATCTTCCGGGATATGCTTTCCACCTCAGTTTTAGTCTATCTGGATGATATTCTCATCTTTTCTCCAGATATTGACTCCCACCGGAAAGATGTTGGCAGAGTCTTCGACCTCCTACGGGCAAACTCTCTTTACGCTAAGTTGGAGAAGTGTATGTTTGAGCAGGAGTCTTTGCCGTTCCTGGGCTATATCATCTCCGCCCAGGGATTGGCTATGGATCCTGCCAAACTACAGGCTGTGATGGACTGGCAAGAGCCCCATTCTCTTAAAGCAGTGCAGCGCTTTATGGGGTTCATTAACTATTACCGCCAGTTCATTCCCCACTTCTCAACTCTGGTAGCTCCCTTGGTAGCCCTCACCAAGAAGGGAGCGAATCCTAAATTGTGGTCGGAAGAGGTCTCCAAGGCCTTCACTTCTATTAAGTCCCACTTTGCTAGCGCTCCCATCTTACATCGTCCCGATGTGGATAAGCCATTCCTAATGGAGGTGGATGCCTCGTCCGTTGGTGCTGGAGCAGTCCTCTACCAGAAGGATGCTCAAGGTCGGAAGCATCCATGCTTCTTCTTCTCTAAGATTTTCTCGCCAGCGGAGAGAAACTACTCCATCGGGGATAGGGAGCTGCTAGCAATGAAGTTGGCCTTTTCAGAGTGGAGACATCTTCTGGAAGGTGCGCGGTTTCCCTTCCAGGTTTACACTGACCACAAAAATTTGGTCTACTTACAGACAGCCCAGCGGCTAAATTCTCGCCAAACCAGATGGTCCTTGTTCTTTTCCCGGTTCCACTTTTCTCTTCATTTTCTCGCCGGGTAGAAGAATATTCGTGCTGATGCTCTCTCTCGCTCCCTTATGTCAACTGAAGAGGAGGAAGAGGAGCCTCGGCTTATTGTTCCCTCTGAGAGCCTGAGAACCGTAGCACCAGTTTCGCTTGAGTCTGTGCCTCCGGGCAAGACTTTTGTGCCCATTAATTTGCGACCGGAGGTTCTCTCTTGGGCTCATTCGTCCAGAGTGGGTGGACACTTTGGGACAAAGAGGACATCTGAGCTACTGGCGAGGATGTACTGGTGGCCGCATATGGTCCGGGATGTCAGGGATTATATTCTGGCGTGTGTCTCCTGCGCCAAAAATAAATCTCCGCGTCAAAGGCCAGCTGGGTTGCTCTATCCCTTGCCGGTGGCAGATAGGCCCTGGGAGATGGTCGGGATGGACTTTGTCGTGGGTTTGCCCAAGTCTCGCGGCTATACCATCATTTGGGTCATCACCGATCATTTCTCGAAAATGGTGCATTTGGTGCCGCTACCACGGTTACCTTCTGCACGTGCCCTGGCTGCGTTGTTCATTAAGCACATCTTCCGCCTACATGGTATGCCTGACAAAATTGTCAGTGACCGGGGTCCCCAGTTTGCGTCTCGGTTCTGGAGAGAGCTGTGTCGTCTTCTCAGTATTGAGTTGAATCTCTCTTCCGCTTATCATCCCGAGACGAATGGGTTGGTAGAGAGGGCCAACCAGACCTTGGTCACATACCTGCGACATTTTGTTTCAGCCAGGCAGGATGACTGGGCATCCTTGCTATCATGGGCAGAGTTTGCGCTGAACAACGCCGTAGCTGACTCCACTGGACAAACCCCATTCCTCCTCAACTATGGTCAGCATCCACGGGTACCTGTGCCTATGCCCGTGTCTTCCGCAGACTCCAGGGTGGCAGACTGGACTGTGGAGGCACGGGATATTTGGGACCGCACTCAGGATGCCATTCGGGCCTCTAAGGAGAGAATGAGGTCCTCCGCCGATGCTCATCGGCGCTCCGCCCCGTCCTTTGCTCCTGGCGACTTGGTGTGGCTCTCCGCCCGTAACATCAGGCTGCGACTTGAGTCCACTAAATTTGCTCCTCGCTACTTGGGTCCCTTCAAGGTCCTCGAACAGGTTAATCCTGTGGTCTACCGTCTGGCCCTTCCTCCACGCCTTGGTATCACCGACACCTTTCATGTGTCCCTCCTTAAGCCCGTATACATGTCTCGGTTTTCTGAGTCATCTGCCGGGACATCGGGTTCGTCTACGGACGATTTTGAGGTGAACGCTATCTTGGGGTGCAAGGTGGTACGTGGCAAAAATTTTTTTTGGGTGGACTGGAAGGGTTACGGCCCTGAGGATAGGTCCTGGGAGCCTGCTGAGCACATTCGGGCTCCGCAGCTCATTGCTGCCTTCGAACGTAGCGAGGCCCAAGGAGGGGGGGTAATGTTAGGGGTCGAGTTCCCACTTCTGCACAGGGGGAATCTCGAGCCACCTCCGCTGCGGTCTCCCATTCTTGTCCAGCCGCAGTGGAGTCTGCTCAGCAAGGACGTCGGTCCCAGCGTCTTGCTCATTCTCACTCTGTTCTGAGAGTTACTGCTGCTTCTCCAGTCTCTGCTATTAAAGTCTGTGCTGGTCAGCAGCGAGCGGACTTCTCTGGGACTAAGTCCTTGTCTGCACGTACTGAGCATGCCCAGCGTAAGGTCTTCCGTTGGAGATCGAGGGTCATGTGCTCAGGCTCTGCAGCACATTCCATTGGTCCTCTTGGCAGGTCCTAGAAGGGCAAAAGTGCTGTGGCCACTTCCTGTGCTGCTGCTATATAAACTGCGCATGACCGCACGGCCATGCGCTAGTATTGTCAAACAATTGCTAATGTGTGTATGTTGTGAGTGCAAGTCATCCTTGGATACCCCTACCCTATAGTATGACTGTTCGCGGAAGGTGTATGGCTGCTACCTAGCGCCCGACTTATCCTACAGCACTAGTCACACATTATAGCGTCCAGTTGCTGTGACCGCCAGTACGGCGCCGTGCACTTCCTCTGTGCTTTCCTTACCCAAGCCTGGGTGGTTAGTGCCGTTCGTCAGTGCGGCACTGCATGCTCTTCTGTTTCATTTCACACCCAGTTGCGGTGTTGCGCCAGCAAGGGTCTAATCGGACTTCAATCACAGTTGGGGTTGAGTTCGCTGACTACTTGCTCGCGCTTTAGGTGCGGTACCGCGGTCCTGTGCCTTAACAGGATTGCTTCTTTCACACTGGGTGAGGTTAACCCACGCGTGTATACTCTAGTGTACCGCCATATAGTCTGCTAATTGCTAGCAGCAGGTTTTCACCTGCACGGTGGACCCCGGACTGCGAACGCATCTATACCATCTGTCTTGGTGCGTTCCGCCAGTCCTAACAACGTTTACCAATGAATGTCAATTTATGGCGTCGGATTTCGCCTTAGATGTATAGTGAGTGAGGACGATCTCCTATCTGATGAATCAGAGTTCAAGGATGGCAATGACCTCCATCTCTGGCTGGGAACTAATTCATAAAATGTTCCCCATTCCCTTCTTTACTTCCCCATCCCTTTCCTTTTTTATTCTTTCCTTATATGTTCCTTTATAATTTTTCTTTTCTCAATAATTCATAGATACTGTGTGATGTCTTAAAGGGATCATCCGGTACTTTTATATCGATGACCTATTCTTGGGATAGGTCATCAATATCAGATCGATGGTTGGGCAACTCCCGGCACCACCATCGATCAGCAGTTCATGGTGCCACCCGGATGTGCTCAGTTTCCGACTAGAAAAGCGCAGCTCTGTCAACTGTATAGTGGCCGCAGAGGGTCACTGCAGATCCCTATTCATTTGAGTAGGGGCAACAGAAATGCAAGTGCAGCAGCCGCCGGCCACGACCACTATGTAGTTGACAGAGCTATGCAACCAGCAGTAGTGCCGAATTGGCACATCCATTTATCTGGTCAATTCCCTATCCTACTGATAGTTCATCAATTCGAAAGTGCTGAACCATCCCTGTAAGAAGCATCTAGATTGTTATTTGTAGGTACTTTGTTAATATTATATATAATATTATATACTCTTTTCACAACATTCTCTGATTTTATCGAGTATCGTAAATTGTATCTGCAAATGATGGTATAAAACTTGTTTGATAATGCTAATAAAAGCTTCATTATAAAAAATACATTGAAATAATTTTGCCAATTTTTTTTTTTTAAACATTATTTCATTTATTATTTAATACAAAAATCCAAAGCTCAAATATTACTTTACTTTTCCCACCATTTCTCACTTAAGTAGCTGAGAGCGCGGAGAAAGCAATTTTGTAGAGATTAAAAAAAAAAAGACTTCTAAGTTGAAATCACGATTTTGTAAGAAAAAAAAAGATTGTCCCATTTATTAACAATCTATATATTAAGTCTTTTTGCGCTTGCTCTATTTTCCGATGTGGATGACCATTCTGACCTTTGCACTTGTTCGGTGCTTACCTTTGTGCAACCTGCAAACTCCGCCATAAATAATTGAGTACCGAGCGAACCAGCTGCTGCAAAGATTTTTCCACCCTCTTAGACAAATCATGTTCCTCTGAAGGGTTAGTTATTGATTTTGTTACTGATTCTTTCCTAGAGAAAGTGAACTAGTTGCCTGTCACATAATTTCAGAAACTTTATGAGGGCGCGTGGCTTCCGCGTATGTCTATGTATGTAGATGTCCCTTTAAGACACTTAGCATACCTCAATTATATAAGGTAAAATTATATTTTCTTTAACCTAGATACACAGTGAAAATTATTTAATCTATTATTTGATAATTAACAAAGTCTATTAATTTCTCTAAACCAAAAGCAAAAAAAATAATAATAAGGAAACTGCCAATTACGAAACAAAAGGTGTTTAGTTTTGACCCCTTTACATGAAGCGTTAATTTACTTTTTCCCATATTTTGGAAAGTAATTTGTATGTAAACTGTTAGAAGAGAATATGGCTTGAACATTGTGGTTTTAGAGGGATTCTAAATAAGTAACCAATGTATGAGGGTTGGGATTCTTCAGAATAGGGAATTATATTTTTTATATTTTTTGTACAGTAACAAAACCCCAAAAAATGTGCCCAATGGTAAAGTATATAAATGATTAAATGGCAAAAATTGAAACAAATTTATACGTGGAAAATATTTATTAAATGCTATCAAAATATTACAAGGTCATAAATAATAAAACTAGTGTATACAGAGAAGCCCAGGAGAGGACATGATGGTAATGGTCCTCAGAAGAAGAATTTCGTAATGCAGAGACAGCGACCCACACCCAATGGTATATTTAGTCATAATGGAAAGACAATCATATACCCCAATATGGTCAACTATGCCCCGATATAGACACATTTATGGGATCATGGTCTCTATAAATAGTAGCCAAGCAAAATATGCAATACATACCGGGAGGCAATGCCAGGCGCACAACTAATTGTTGGTAACAATATGTAATGAATGTAGGTAAAAAACAACAAAACTATTCAAGAGGTCAGCGTAGGGTAACTCAACATTAATGACAAATTTACAAAGGCAAAAAAGACCAACTAAAGTCTACTAAAATATAACCTTTAATAATATAGTTAATAATAAGGATAAGGTGCAATTAAAAACACACTAGTTGCTATTAGTCGAATAAAATTTGGATAAATTGCCCAAACCATTAGTCAAAGAGATTAGATATATAGACCAATATACTATAACTGTTAGAATACAGTTATCCAGGAACTTGATTAAGGGGATTAAGTGAGGTGTATGTGCCAGTCAATGGGATACGATTACGCTGATTTAAAGACAATGCATGCATTAGGGCTCACACTCATCAAAGTAAAAAAGTTGGTCCAATGTTGTTCCTGAAATGTAGAACGTGTGTCATGTGAGTGTCATACGAGTACAATGCGACTTTTCTCACCTAGCATCCATATGACATGTGTATGCAATCCGTATCCAATGCATTTTTAATATCAGCTTACATGCAGGAATTCTCTATGTCATTTCAAGCTAATTTAGTAACAAATAAACAATTTGAGATACAGATATAGATAGATAGATAGATAGATAGATAGATAGATAGATAGATAGATAGATAGATAGATAGATAGATAGATATTACTGCACATGTATTTGGCTCATACATTTGTAAAAAAAAGTGTGATCCCCCTAATTTTTAATAACCAGCTGAGGGAAAGCAGACAGCTGGGGGCAGATGTTTATAGCCTGGGAAGAGACTAATAAACATAGAGCTTCCCAAGATATTAATATCAGCTCACAGATGTCTACTTAGCCTTCACTGGTTATTAAAATGTGGGTCCTCTCCAAAAAATGACGTGGGGTCCCTGTTGTGAATTCTGCTCTTGGGTTCCCTCCAGTGGTTGTAGGTGGGAATGCAGTTGTCTCTGAGTCACAGACCTGGCCAGGTGTATCGGATGATTACAATTCTGACTGGGATATTTAAGTGGGCAGGATCCTTTAGCCCTTGCCAGTAGTCAATGTTCCTTGTGAAGTGTTGGATCACTTTCTGGCTTCTCCTGCTCGCTGCCTATTTCAGCAAAGATAAGTGTTTGGTTTTTGTTTCTGTGGCACACTGCCAGTGTGCTTGTTTCAGTTTTATTCCTGCTCTGATTGTAGGATTCACTGGAGTTGCAGATTTACGCTCCTGCATCTTTTAGTAAAGATGTAGGAAGTTTTTGTATATTCTGCTGTGGATATTTTGAAGGATTTTTTATACTGACCGCACAGAACTCTGTCCTATCCTGTCCTATCTGTTATGACACGGTGGTTTAGGAGCAACATGGAAAGAGCTCTGAAGGAAGTGGTAACTGTACTGACCGCAGTCCCTAAGCTCAACACAACACTAGAAGTAGCCGTGGGATGTTCCTAACTCTTCCTAGGCACCTCGTCACCGCCTAAGAGCTAACTACCCTGTTATGGTCTGGTGATTAAGGAGCGACATGCAACTAGCTCTGAGCAGGTGGTAACTATACTGACCGCAGTCCCTAAGCTCGACACAACACTAGAAGTAGCCGTGGAATGCTCCTAACTCTCCCTAGGCATCTCGTCACAGCCTAACTACTCCTAAAGATAGAAGCAGGAAAACTATCTTGCCTCAGAGAAAATCCCCAAAGGATAGATTAGCCCCCCACAAGTAATGACTGTGAGAGGAGAAGGAAAAGACATATGTAGTATGAAACAAGATAAAGCACAGGAGGCCACTTCTAGCTAGATAGAAAAAGTACAGGACAGAACGCTGTGCGGTCAGTAATAAAAACTAGAAAAAGTCCACCGCAGAGGAATGCAAAAATCTCCACACCTGACTAAAGGTGTGGAGGGCAAACTCTGCTGCCCAGAGCTTCCAGCCTAGCTGAATAGATCCATACTGATAAGCTGGACAAATAAACAAAACATAGAAAGTGCTGAACAACAAGTCCACAACAAGTGAACTGCAAAAGGAAAAGCAAAGACTTAGCTTTTGCTGAACTGGTCAGAGTGTCAGCAAAATCCTAAGAGCAATGACTCCAGGCAGGAACAATTGACAACTGGCATTGAATGAGGGATAAGGCCAGACTAATATAGCCGAGTCAGAAAGACGATCAGAGAAAACAGCTGCTGAAGCTAAATCCAAGAAGCAGCCATACCACTCAAAACCACAGGAGGGAGCCCAAGAGCAGAACTCACAAAAGTGCCACTTACAACCACCGGAGGGAGCCCAAGAGCGGAATTCACAACAGTACCCCCCCCTTGAGGAGGGGTCACCGAACCCTCACCAGAGCCCCCAGGCCGATCAGGACAAGCCAAATGAAAAGCACGAACCAAATCGGCGGCATGAACATCGGAGGCAACAACCCAAGAATTATCCTCCTGGCCATAACCCTTCCACTTGACAAGATACTGAAGCTTCCGCCTCGAAAAACGAGAATCCAAATTTTTCTCAACCACATATTCCAACTCCCCCTCAACCAACACCGGGGCAGGAGGATCAACAGATGGAACAACGGGCACCTCATATCTCCGCAACAAAGATCTATGGAAAACATTGTGGATGGCAAAAGAGGCTGGAAGGGCCAAACAAAAAGACACAGGATTGATAATCTCAGAAATCTTATAAGGACCAATAAACTGAGGCTTGAACTTAGGGGAAGAAACCTTCATAGGAACATGACGAGAGGACAACCAGACCAAATCCCCCACACGAAGCCGAGGACCAACACACCGACGGCGGTTAGCAAAACGCTGAGCCTTTTCCTGGGACAACGTCAAATTGTCCACCACATGAGTCCAAATCTGCTGTAACCTGTCCATCACAGAATCTACACCAGGACAATCAGAAGGCTCAACCTGCCCTGAAGAAAAACGAGGATGGAAACCAAAATTACAAAAGAAAGGCGAAACCAAAGTAGCCGAACTGGCCCGATTATTAAGGGCAAACTCGGCCAACGGCAAGAAAGTCACCCAATCATCCTGATCAGCAGACACAAAGCATCTCAAATAGGTCTCCAAGGTTTGATTAGTTCGCTCAGTTTGACCATTTGTCTGAGGATGGAACGCCGAAGAAAAAGACAAATCAATACCCATCCTAGCACAAAAGGCCCGCCAAAACCTGGAAACAAACTGGGAACCTCTGTCAGACACAACATTCTCCGAAATGCCATGAAAACGATCCACATATTGAAAAAACAATGGAACCAAATCAGAGGAGGAAGGCAATTTAGGCAAAAGCACCAAATGGACCATTTTAGAGAACCGGTCACAAACCACCCAGATAACAGACATCCTCTGGGACACAGGAAGATCCGAAATAAAATCCATGGAAATATGCGTCCAAGGCCTCTCCGGGACGGGCAAAGGCAAAAGCAACCCACTAGCGCGGGAACAGCAAGGCTTAGCCCGGGCACAAGTCCCACAGGACAGCACAAAATAACGCACATCCCGCGAAAAGGAAGGCCACCAAAAGGACCTAGCAACCAAATCTCTGGTACCAAAAATCCCAGGATGACCGGCCAACACAGAACAATGGACCTCAGAAATTACCTTACTTGTCCATCTATCAGGAACAAACAGCTTCCCCACAGGACAGCGGTCAGGTTTATCAGCCTGAAACTCCCGAAGCGCCCGCCGCAAATCAGGGGAGATGGCAGACAGAATCACCCCTTCCATAAGAATGCCAACCGGCTCAAGGACTCCAGGAGAATCCGGCAAAAAACTCCTAGAGAGGGCATCCGCTTTAACATTCTTAGATCCTGGAAGATATGAGACCACAAAATCAAAACGGGAGAAAAACAGGGACCACCGAGCCTGTCTAGGGTTCAGCCGCTTGGCCGACTCAAGGTAAATCAGATTCTTATGATCGGTCAAGACCACAATGCGGTGCTTGGCTCCCTCAAGCCAATGTCGCCACTCCTCAAACGCCCACTTCATAGCCAACAACTCCCGATTGCCGATATCATAATTGTGTTCCGCAGGCGAAAATTTTCTGGAAAAAAAGGCACACGATTTCATCAAAGAACCATCAGACTCCCTCTGAGACAAAACGGCCCCTGCCCCAATCTCAGAAGCGTCAACCTCAACCTGAAAAGGAAGAGAAACATCCGGCTGACGCAACACAGGGGCAGAAGTAAATCGGCGTTTAAGCTCCTGAAAGGCCTCAACAGCAGCAAAGGACCAATTCGTCACATCAGCGCCTTTCTTCGTCAAATCAGTAAGGGGCTTAACCACACTGGAAAAGTTGGCAATGAAACGGCGATAGAAATTAGCAAAGCCCAAAAATTTTTGAAGGCCCTTCACAGATGTGGGTTGAATCCAGTCATGAATAGCTTGGACCTTAACAGGATCCATTTCTATAGATGAGGGAGAAAAAATAAAACCCAAAAAAGAGACCTTCTGAACTCCGAATAGGCACTTAGACCCCTTCACAAACAAAGCATTATCACAAAGGATCTGGAACACCATCCTGACCTGCTTCAAATGAGACTCCCAATCATCGGAAAAAATCAAAATATCATCCAAATATACGACCATGAATTTATCAAGATAATTGTGGAAAATATCATGCATAAAAGACTGGAACACAGATGGAGCATTAGAGAGCCCAAATGGCATCACAAGGTATTCAAAATGGCCTTCGGGCGTATTAAATGCAGTTTTCCAATCGTCACCCTGTTTAATACGAACAAGATTATATGCCCCTCGGAGGTCAATCTTAGTAAACCAACTAGCCCCCTTAATCTGAGCAAACAAATCAGTAAGCAAAGGCAAGGGGTATTGGAATTTAACCGTGATCTTATTAAGAAGACGATAATCAATACAGGGTCTCAAGGAGCCATCATTCTTAGCAACAAAAAAGAAACACGCTCCCAATGGTGACGAAGAGGGCCGAGTATGCCCCTTCTCCAAAGACTCCTTAACATAACTCCGCATGGCGGCATGCTCTGGCACAGACAGATTGAAAAGTCGGCGCTTAGGGAACTTGCAACCAGGAATCAAGTTAATAGCACAATCACAGTCCCTGTGCGGTGGAAGGGAACTGGACTTGGGCTCATCTAATACATCCTGAAAATCAGACAAAAACTCTGGAATTTCAGAAGAGGAAGAAGAGGAGGAAATTGACATCAAAGGAACGTCACTATGTACCCCTTGACAACCCCAACTAGTCACAGTCATAGTTTTCCAATCCAGCACCGGACTATGTTCCTGTAACCATGGAAAACCCAGTACAACAACATCATGCAGGTTATGCAACACCAGAAAACGGCAATCTTCCTGATGTGCTGGGGCCATGTACATAGTCATCTGCGTCCAGTACTGAGGTTTATCCTTGGCCAAGGGTGTAGCATCAATACCCCTCAAAGGAATAGGGCTCTGCAAAGGCTGCAAGGAAAAACCACAGCGCCTGGCGAATTCTAAGTCCATTAAGTTCAGGGCAGCGCCTGAATCCACAAATGCCATGACAGAAAAGGACGACAATGAGCAAATCAGGGTTACAGATAAGAGAAATTTAGGCTGTATAGTACTAATGGTAACAGACCTAGCGAGGCTAGTCCTGACCTGGCACACTCCAATAAGTTTGCTAAGTTGGCAGATGAGGGGGGTGCCAGTACAGGGGTAGCACTGCTGCAGCCAGGCATGTCCTCTGAAAGCCAGAGGAGTGACTGCTCCAGTAAGGAGGGAAATAGGAGAGCAGGGCAGGCCAGACAGGTGCTGGTAGTGGGCGACTCAATTATTAGGGGAACAGATAGGGCAATCTGTCACAAAGACAGGGATCATCGAATGGTGTGCTGCCTACGTGGCGCTCGAGTCCGACACATCGCTGATCGGGTGGACAGATTATTGGGAGGGGCTGGTGAGGACCCAGCGGTCATGGTGCACATTGGCACTAATGACAAAGTTAGAGGTAGGTGGAAGGTCCTTAAAGATGATTTCAGGGAATTAGGCTGCAAGCTGAAAGCAAGGACCTCCAACGTGGTATTTTCCGAAATACTGCCGGTACCACGTGCCACGCCAGAGAGGCAACGGGAGATTAGAGAGGTTAATAAGTGGCTCAAGAATTGGTGTAGGAAAGAGGGGTTTGGGTTCCTGCAGAACTGGGCCGACTTCTCAGTTGGCTACAGGCTCTACGCTAGGGACGGGCTGCACCTCAATGGGGAGGGTGCAGCTGTGCTGGGGGAGAGAATGGCTAGAAGGTTGGAGGATTGTTTAAACTAGGAATTGGGGGGGAGGGTATTCATTTTATAGGAGGGGAAGATAGTGCAGACAGAGACCTAGGCACAAATAAGGAAGTTGGGGGTGGCGGTGGCATGGGGGGTGGGGTCAGAACAGTTAATAATTTAAGAAATAGAAGTACAGAGAGGAACATAAAGTTCATGCATACTAATGCCAGAAGCCTCACCAACAAAGTGGACGAATTAGAACTAATGTTGTTGGAGCATAATTATGACATGGTGGGGATATCTGAAACGTGGCTGGATGAGAGCCATGACAGGGCTGTTAACTTGCAGGGCTATAGCCTGTTCAGAAATGACCATACAGATAAGCGAGGGGGAGGGGTGTGTCTAAATGTAAAATCGTCCTTAAAACCCATCCTGTGCGATAATATAGGTGAATTTAATGAAAATGTAGAATCCCTGTGGGTGGAGATAAGGGGAGGGGGAAAAAATAATAAATTACTGATAGGGGTTTGTTATAAATCTCCAAAAATAATGGAAGCAATGGAAAATATCCTCGTAAAGCAAATAGATGAAGCTGCGACTCAAGGAGAAGTCATTATTATGGGGGACTTCAACTACCCTGAAATAGATTGGGGAACAGAAACCTGCAGTTCCAGCAAAGGTAATCGGTTTTTGACAACTATGAGAGACAATTACCTTTCACAACTGGTTCAGGACCCAACAAGAAAGGGGGCACTGCTAGACCTAATATTAACCAACAGGCCAGACCGCATATCAAATATAAGGGTTGGGGGTCACTTGGGAAATAGCGATCACAAAATATTAAGTTTTCATGTATCCTTTAAAAAGATGTGTAGTAGAGGGGTTACAAGGACACTAAACTTCAGGAGGGCAAATTTCCAACGGATGAGAGAGGATCTTGGTGCAATTAACTGGGACGATATCCTGAGACACAAAAATACACAAAGAAAATGGGAGACGTTTATTAGCATCCTGGATAGGACCTGTGCACAGTATATACCGTATGGGAATAAACATACTAGAAATAGGAGGAAACCAATATGGCTAAATAGAGCTGTAAGGGGCGCAATAAGTGACAAAAAGAAAGCATTTAGAGAATTAAAGGAAGTAGGTAGTGAGGAGGCATTAAATAAATACAGAAAATTAAATAAATTCTGTAAAAAGCAAATCAAGGCAGCAAAGATTGAGACAGAGAGACTCATTGCCAGAGAGAGTAAAATAATCCTAAAATATTCTTTAACTACATAAATAGTAAGAAACTAAAAAATGATAGTGTTGGCCCCCTTAAAAATAGTCTGGGTGAGATGGTGGATGAGGATGAGGAAAAAGCCAATATGCTAAATGACTTTTTTTCATCAGTATTTACACAAGAAAATCCCATGGCAGACAAAATGTCTAGTGATAAAAATTCCCAATTAAATGTCACCTGCTTAACCCAGCAGGAAGTGCGGCGGCGGCTAAAAATCACTAAAATTGACAAATCTCCGGGCCCGGATGGGATACACCCTCGAGTACTGCAGGAATTAAGTACAGTCATTGATAGACCATTATTTTTAATCTTTAAAGACTCCATAATAACAGGGTCTGTGCCACAGGACTGGCGTATAGCAAATGTGGTGCCAATATTCAAAAAGGGAACAAAAACTGAACTCGGAAATTATAGGCCAGTAAGCTTAACCTCTACTGTGGGTAAAATCCTGGAGGGCATTCTAAGGGACGCTATACTGGAGTATCTGAAGAGGAATAACCTCATGACCCAGTATCAGCACGGGTTTACTAGGGACCGTTCATGTCAGACTAATTTGATCAGTTTCTATGAAGAGGTAAGTTCCGGATTGGACCAAGGGAACCCAGTGGATGTAGTGTATATGGACTTTTCAAAAGCTTTTGATACGGTGCCACACAAAAGGTTGATATATAAAATGAGAATAATGGGGATAGGGGAAAATATGTGCAAGTGGGTTGAGAGCTGGCTCAGGGATAGGAAACAAAGGGTGGTTATTAATGGAGCACACTCGGACTGGGTAGCGGTTAGCAGTGGGGTACCACAGGGGTCAGTATTGGGCCCTCTTCTTTTTAACATATTTATTAATGACCTTGTAGGGGGCATTCAGAGTAGAATTTCAATATTTGCAGATGACACTAAACTCTGCAGGGTAATCAATACAGAGGAGGACAATTTTATATTACAGGATGATTTATGTAAACTAGAAGCTTGGGCTGATAAATGGCAAATGAGCTTTAATGGGGATAAATGTAAGGTCATGCACTTGGGTAGAAGTAATAAGATGTATAATTATGTGCTTAATTCTAAAACTCTGGGCAAAACCGTCAATGAAAAAAACCTGGGTGTATGGATGGATGACAAACTCATATTCAGGGGCCAGTGTCAGGCAGCTGCTACAAAGGCAAATAAAATAATGGGATGCATTAAAAGAGGCATAGATGCTCATGAGGAGAATATAATTTTACCTCTATACAAGTCAGTAGTTTGACCACACTTAGAATACTGTGCACAGTTCTGGTCTCCGGTGTTTAAGAAAGACATAGCTGAACTGGAGCGGGTGCAGAGAAGAGCGACCAAGGTTATTAGAGGACTGGAGGGTCTGCAATACCAAGATAGGTTATTACACTTGGGGCTATTTAGTTTGGAAAAACGAAGACTAAGGGGTGATCTTATTTTAATGTATAAATATATGAGGGGACAGTACAAAGACCTTTCTGATGATCTTTTTAATCATAGACCTGAAACAGGGACAAGGGGGCATCCTCTGCATTTGGAGGAAAAAAGGTTTAAGCATAATAACAGACGCGGATTCTTTACTGTAAGAGCAGTGAGACTATGGAACTCTCTGCCGTATGATGTTGTAATGAGTGATTCATTACTTAAATTTAAGAGGGGACTGGATACCTTTCTGGAAAAGTATAATGTTACAGGGTATATACACTAGATTCCTTGATAGGGCGTTGATCCAGGGAACTAGTCTGATTGCCGTATGTGGAGTCGGGAAGGAATTTTTTTCCCCAATGTGGAGCTTACTCTTTGCCACATGTTTTTTTTTTGCCTTCCTCTGGATCAACATGTTAGGGCATGTTAGGTTAGGCTATGGGTTGAACTAGATGGACATATAGTCTTCCTTCAACCTTAATAACTATGTAACTATGTAACTATGACTCTCTTAGTACGCTTAGGGCAATCAGAGATAACATGAGTAGAATCACCACAGTAAAATCACAGCCTATTCTGACGTCTGAATTCCTGCCATTCTGTTCTAGTCAAAATCCTATCACATTGCATAGGTTTAGGACTCTGCTCCGAGGACACTGCCATATGGTGCACAGCTTTGCGCTCGCGCAGACGCCGATCAATCTGAATAGCTAGAGACATAGATTCGCTCAAACCTGCAGGCGTAGGAAAGCCCACCATAACATCTTTAAGGGCTTCAGAAAGTCCTTTTCTGAAAATAGCAGCCAGAGCCTCCTCATTCCATTTAGTGAGCACAGACCATTTTAGTGGAAACCCCCCAAATTCTAACTCCAACCCTAACCCCAATGCACCCCTAAGCCTAATCCCAACCAAACCCTAACCACACCCCTAACCTGAACATACCCCTAACACTAATCCCAACCCTAACCATAACCCTGACCAAACCCCTAACCCCAACACACCCCTAACCCTAATACCTGCCCTAAGCTCAACCCTAACCATAACTCTAACCACAACCCTAACCCTGACACAACCCTAGTCCCAACCCTAACCCCAACCGTAAACATAAGCCAAACCCTAACTTTAGCCCCAACCGTAACTTTAGCCCCAACCCTAACTCTAATTTTAGCCCCAGCCCTAACCCTAACGCTAGCACCAACCCTAACCATAACGGGAA
Organism: Ranitomeya imitator; assembly: GCF_032444005.1. Classification (NCBI taxonomy): domain Eukaryota; kingdom Metazoa; phylum Chordata; class Amphibia; order Anura; family Dendrobatidae; genus Ranitomeya; species Ranitomeya imitator. The sequence goes on along the minus strand of NC_091283.1, from coordinate 62,753,493 downwards.
AATGGAAATACATTTTTTAAATTTTGTTATTTTTCCCTAACTAAGGGGGTGATAAAGGGGGGTTTGATTTACTATTTATAGCGGGTTTTTATAGCGGGTTTTTGTTTGGCAGCTGTCACATGCTAAGAGACGCTTTTTATTGCAAAAAATAGTTTTTTGCATCACCGCGTTTTGAGAGCTATAATTTATCTATATCTTGGCCCACAGAGTCATGTGAGGTCTTTTTTTTTGTGGGACGAGTTGACGTTTTTATTAGTACCATTTTCGGGCACATGACATTTTTTGATCGCTTTTTATTCTGATTTTTGGGAGGCAGAATGAACAAAAACCAGCAATTCCTGAATTTCTTTTAGGGGGAGCGTTTATACCGTTCCACGTTTGGTAAAATTGATAAAGCAGCTTTATTTTTCGGGTCAGTGCGATTGTAGTGATACCTCATTTATATCATTTTTTTATGCTTTGGAGCTTTTACACAATAAAAACTTTTATATAAAAATAATTGTGTATGCATCGCTTTATTCTGAGAGGTATAACTTTTTTAATTTTCTGCTGATGACGCTGTATTGCGGCTTTTTTTTTGCGGGACAAGATGTAGTTTTCAGCGGTACCATGTTTATTTATTTACGTCTTTTTGATCACATTTTATTGCACTTTTGTTTGGCAGTATGATGATAAAGCTTTGTTTCTTGCCTCGTTTTTTATTTATTTTTTTGCGGTGTTCACTGAAGGGGTTAACTAGTGGGATAGTTTTATAGAGCGGGTCGTTATGGACGCGGCGATACCAAATATGTGCACTTTTATTGTTTTTTTTATTTACATAAATAAATGGATTTATTGGAAAATATTTATTTATGTTTCTTTATTTGGGGATCTGATGGTACATCAGATCGCTGATCTGACACTTTGCATAGCACTGTGCAGTGAAGGACCCAGAACGCTGGCACAACACGATTGCATACACATACAGTTGACACCCGCACTCGATTGCCACGGTGCTCACTGTGAGACTGCGCGCTTGTGCTGCCGTACTAGTACTGCGGTTTGCAGGAACTCAGTTCCCGCAGAGCAGTACTAGTACGGTGCATGTCAGGAAGGGGTTAATAGCCTGGGCAGCTCCATATTTATTTTCCCCTTCCCAGAATAATAACACCTGCCCCCAGCTGTCTGTTTTTCCTCAGCTGGTTATTAAATATAAGGGGGACTCCACACCCCTTTTTTTCTTTTATGTATTTTCTAAAATACCTGCACAGTAAGCAACACATGCACTGCACTAATTATGTATCACACTGATATTTCTATTACTATGCACAGGTACCGGCTGGTGAATGCTCTCATCAGCGTTCCCCGTTCTCACTTTTATCAGTGAGACCAGGCGTATGCTGATGATAGTAGTACTCATCAGTTGACGCCTTACTGGTGGTAACCTTTTTACTGCCGGTCACAGCTGCTGACTCACGCACTGTCCTCTGTGTGACCGTGTGGGAAGTTCTGCTCTATGATCAGCGGTAACATCAGTAAGGTTGCCACCGATCAGAGCCAGTGCTTCCCACGCTGTCACAAAGATGACAACTTGGGAAACACCTGATGTTTGTTCTCCCAAATTTATTTGGATGGGGTACAGGTTTGGGATCCAGTTTGGGTACTGTTCTGGTACCTGAACCACACTTTTTATAAAGTTCAACAGAACCCAACGGACCCGAATATCCACTGGTCCACCCATCCCTAGTCATAAGTACCCCTTACAGACAGTAGAAAACAAAAGAGCATCTCTGTTTTATCTATAGCTATGGAAAACAGTGATATTGTTATATTTTCTATGAGTTGGGTCATGGGTAAATTCCTGTATTTTTATCTGTCGGGTATTTCTTATCCCTACCCTTGGAGAGATCCATCTGGCATAGGTTGTCTTACATACAATGGTCCTTCAGAAATTATATGCAAACTATCTCTCCCTAAGTTGGATTTGCCGCCCTTTGAGGTAGACAACCCCATAATATTTTGAGTCACGCCAACTGGACTGCAGCAATGATGTAGCTTCAGAGTTCTTAAAATTTACTACACTTTGATTCCTCCTATATTTTCCTTAGATCACAAAAATATTCCTATTACTCATAAACTGTCTATACTTCATTGCTGTAAATTAAATATATATACTTTCTTTAGTTTCAGTTCATGTTTTTAAAGTTTTGGGAGTTTGTGCAATTATTGTATTATCCAGAACCGCGTAACCACTCGTAATCTGTTATTTTTCTGTACAGTGTAAATGTGCTAGGAAATCCACTCAGTTTTACATTATGCCTTTATTCTTATGATTTTACATTAATGACCTTAAGTGCAGCAAATATCTCCCACCTTAGCTCATCCCAGACCCAGTAATGGACAATAACCGTAGTAAAATATCAGGAATTAATAAAAAATGTATCACCAGGCAGTGTATTGTTTAATACTTGTGTTACTTACCTGAAATGAAAATTGTATAATAAAATAAATTATTGTGTGATTATGGACATTAATGTGGATAAACAAAAGTTTTTATAATTTTTTTTAGGAAATAGGAAAATAATTGATGAATCTAATTATCATAAGCACTTATTGTAATGGGTTTGTTAGAAGACACAATGCAAACCTTCCCAAGTAACTAAAAAGTTTTGGGTCATCAATAATCTAGAAGAAATTACATCATTGTTCAGTACTTCTTTGATAGTTCTTAATTTTTAAGATCTACAATAAATTGGGGTAGGGACAGGACAAGGAGGCAGGATAAGTAAATGAATCTACTTAACTCACTCGTTGCTCCTCGTCTGAGCGCTGCTTTATTATTCACATTAATCAGTAGAGATTTGAAATATGAATTTGTCAGCTTTGAAAAATTTTAACAGGGAATTCGATTTGAAGAGAATGGATACCCAAAAGCCTCCAATTGCCCTGAAAAGAAGTGCATGTGCAATTGAATAGCAGGAACACTATGACCACACTGATCGAGCAAACAGCAGGTTCAAGCTGTGTGTTTCTCTCTGGCCTAGCCTATCTCGCACTCCTTCCCAACAATTAAATCTTTATTTTTCTATTTTCTTCATACACTAATCTTCTTCATTGTTATGCTGTCACACACTATTTGTACAGTTTCTTGTGTTTTATGGCTTTCTTTCCCTATTTATATGGCAAAGCTGTTAGCTGTGATGTCCGTTCACTATCCAGATTCACCATGAAATGGTTGCTATACATCCTGCTTCTACTTTTATACAGGCTATGATAGTCCCTTTTGATTTGCTGTGCTATACCATGTGATGTGATAGTGGCAAGGCATTACGGGGAAGCCTGCCCTGAAGTGCCTGAGATCATGTGATCATGTGATCCCTACCTGTGTAGTTCACTAAAATGTGTAAAATGGCGGTGATCATTTTTGGGTGACTCTAGCAAAATGAATAGCTGTTACTTGTCCAAGCATCAGTACTGGGCCCTGCTTCCTTCTCGCACGGCCACTACCCTTTGTTGTTATCTGCATGACAGCGCAAGAAACACCGTCAGCTCTGATAGGTGGTAAGATTGTTACCGTCGATTAGAGTGCTGCAGCTCTCTTGCTGTCAGATGACAGAGTAAGACCACAGGTAAAAAATTTATTTACGGTCACAGGCATCTACTGATGGGTCTCCTACTCCTATCAGACTATGCCTGCTGCCACTAATAACAGCGAGAGCAGGTGGCGGCTGATGGGAGTATTCCGGCACTTGTGCTATAAATAAATAATTAATACAAAAAAAATGACATGGGTTTCCCTGTATTTTTGAGAACCAGCATGGCAAAACTGACATCTGCAGGCTGTAACTCTTAGCTGTCAGTTTTAGCAAGGCTGGTTATCAATAATAGAGTGGGTCCTCTTTTTAAAAAAAATTATTTAACTAAATAATAAAAAAAAAATGGCATGGGGTCCCTACCATTTTTGACAAACAGCCAAGCTAAAGCAAAGAGCTGGGGGCTGGAATTGTCAGCCTGGTAAAGGGCCATGGATATTGGCACCCCAGCCTAAAAATAGCAGGCCACGCTGCCCCAGAAAAGGCGTATCTATTAGATGCATTAATTCAGGTGCTTTGCAAGTCTCTTCCCATTTGTCCTGTGGCTGTGGCAAGTGAGGTTCATATTTGTGGGGTTAATGTCACCTTTGTATTGTCTAGTGACATCAATTCCATGACTTAGTAATGGAGAGGCGTGTAGACGCCTATAGTTATATTGTGTATAAACACCCAACCAAAATAAAGTCCTGTATTTGAAATTAAAAAACACACTTTTACTTTTTTATTTAAAAATAACAAACACATTTATACTCATCTTACGCCCATTCCATTGAATCACTAGTCTCTTGTAAAAAAACAGAAAATAATAAACAATAATAATACTCACCTAACACCCATTTGATTGAAGCCATGGTCTCCTGTAAAAAAAATAAAAATGAAAAACAACTACATTCCTCACCAGTCCAATGTACTGTCCCACGTCACAATCCATATCTGGGATAAACAATTTTCAACCTGGATTGTGCCAAGATATGACCGTTCAGGCTAAAAACCACAGAAGGATAAGCTGCTGCGAGTGCAGCATCAGTGACTAGTGGTGATGTCACCAAGGTTACCACAGATCACTGAGGCTGCGCTCCCAACCAGGCCCCTGAACTGCGCTGTCTCATCAGCCAACGCCTGTGACCATAGGTAAACTTTTTACCTCCAGTCACAGCTGCGGGCTCACGATGTCACGGAGGCACAAGGTCCAATTCGTTATAGAACCAATATATAACTTAAAAAACTAAAATAAAAGACACAGACAAATTCATTGCATAAAATAGGCCACAATATTTATTAAGGGTTACCAATAACAACTACTTTAATAACCAATTAAAATCAAATGCTTAAATCCATTAAGAATTCATACATAAATAAATAAATAATAATCAAATAATTTATATGACCTTTAAAAAGAACCAAGTCCACCCAGCATTAGCTGGGCGACTATTCCTTCTAACAAGTATCGCGACGGGAATTTTTACATTTATTAGGGAGGGAGCGAGGGGCACTTTTCTTTCTTGCTGCGCATGGACTGACTGGATTGCGCAGAAGAAGGGCCTAATATACCTCTGATTTTCCCGCACTTTTCAGTCCTGAGCCAATCAAATCAGCGTTTTTTTCCCGCTCAAACCAACGGCCCCTTCTTCTCGCATTTTCTCCTGGCAGTTGCTGGTTTCCTGTAAAGGACTTCAAAGCTCAGTAAGTACCATTCACATCATAGCCCTAATAGAGAAGAGGGGGGAGTGGGATAGACCAATATGAAGGAACAAACGGGGGAGGGGAATGAGCACAAGAAATAGACAGTAATGAATGGGCCTGTGCCCCCGTGTGTCCCCCTAGTTAAGCGCTTTGGGGGGCCTTTTCATTTGACAGCATGGGAGCCGCGGCTCTCTGACTGGCTTTAATGATCTTACCGCCGATCAGAGGCAGTGTTTGCGGTACTGTCATGTGAATGAGGTCAGGGTTCGGGTACTGTTCTAGTAATTTTACCAAACTTTTTTTTAACTGTTCGGCCAAACTCGCCAAACCCGAACAGCCAGGGGTTTGCCCATCACTATACAAGACCCTGTAAGGTTGACTCAAGCAGCTAGTGCTGGCTAAGTATTGAGTAAACATTGCATTTGGTTTCCACGTGCACTTCAGGCGTTTTGCTTTACCATCTATTTTTGTCAGCTGGGTAATCCTCTCTTCAGCAATCTTCTTCTTGTTTATTATCTATCTGGCTCAGATCAGCAGTTAACCCCTTCACCCCAAAGCCTGTTTTCACCTAAGTGACAGAGCCAATTTTCACAAATTCTGACCACTGTCACTTTATGAGGTCATAACTCTGAAACGCTTCAACGGATCCTGGTGATTCTGACACTGTTTTCTCGTGACATATTGTACTTCATGATAGTGGTAAAACTTCTTCGATATGACTTGCATTTATTTGTGAAAAAAACAAAAATTTGTCGGAAATTATGAAAATTTAGCAATTTTCAAACTCTTAGTTTTTATGCCCTTAAATTAGAGAGTTATATCACATAATATAGTTAATAAACAACATTTCCCACATGTCTGCTTTACATCAGCACAATTTTGGAAACATAATTTTTTTTTGTTAGGACATTATAAGGGTTAAAAGTTGACCAGCGATTTCTCATTTTTGCAACAAAATTTGCAAAACCATTTTTTTACGGACCACCTCACACTTGAAGTGACTTTGAGGGGTCTATATGACAGAAAATGCCCAAAATTGACACCATTCTAAAAACTGCACCCCTCAAGGTACTCAAAACCACATTCAAAAAGTTTATTAACCCTTCAGGTGCTTCACAGGAATTTTTTGAATGTTTAAAAAAATTGAACATTTAACTTTTTTTTCACAAAATTTTTACTTCAGGTCCAATTTGTTTCATTTTACCAAGGGTAACAGGAGAAATTGTACCACAAAAGTCGTTGTACAATTTGTCCTGAGTACGCCGATACCCCATATGTGGGGGTAAACCACTGTTTGGGCACATGGCAGAGCTCGGAAGGGAAGGAGCGCCATTTGACTTTTCAATGCAAGATTTGCTGGAATTGAGATCGGAGCCCATGTCACGATTGGAGAGCCCCTGATGTGCCTAAACAGTGGAAACCCCCACAAGTGACACCATTTTGGAAAGTAGACCCCCTAAGGAACTAATCTAGATGTGTGGTGAGCACTTTGAACCTCCAAGTGCTTCACAGAAGTTCATTATGTAGAGCCGTAAAAAAAATTTTTTTATTAATTTTCACAAAAAATGATCTTTTTGCCCCAAATTTTTTATTTTCCCAAGGGTAAAAGGATAAATTGGACCCCAAAAGTTGTTGTGCAATTTGTCCTGAGTACGTCGATACTTCATATATGGGGATAAACCACTGTTTGAGTGCATGGCAGAGCTCGGAAGGGAAGGAGTGCCATTTGACTTTTCAATGCAAAATTGGCTGGAATTGAGATCGGACGCCATGTCGCATTTGGAGAGCCCCTGACGTGCCTTAACAGTGGAAACCCCCCACAAGTGACCCCATTTTGGAAAGAAGACCCCCTAAGGAACTTATCTAGATGTGTGGTGAGCACTTTTAACCCCCAATTGTTTCACTAAAGTTTAGAATGTAGCATTGTGAAAATTAAAAAATCATTTTTTCTTTCCACAAAATGATGTTTTAGCCCGCAATTTTTTTTCCCCAAGGGTAACAGGAAAAATTGGACCACAAATGTTATTGTCCAATTTGTCCTGAGTACGCTGATACCCCACATGTGGGGGGAACCACCGTTTGAGTGCATGGCAGAGCTCGGAAGGGAAGGAGCACCGTTTGAAATGCAGACTTAGATGGAATGGACTGCAGGTGTCATGTTGCATTTGCAGAGCCCCTGATGTACCTAAACAGTAGAAACCCACCACAAATGACCCCATATTGGAAACTAGACCCCCCCAAGGAACTTATCTAGATGTGTTGTGAGAGCTTTGAACCAACAAGTGTTTCACTACAGTTTATAACGCAGAGCCGTGAAAATAAAAAAATATTTTTTTTCCACGAAAATGATATTTTATCCCCTATGTTTTTATTTTCCCAAGGGTAACAGGACAAATTGGACCCCAAAAGTTGTTGTCCAACTTGTCCTGAGAACGCTGATACCCCATATGTTGGGGGGAACCACTGTTTGGGTGCACGGCAGAGCTCGGAAGGGAAGAAGCACCATTTGAAATGCAGACTTAGATGGATTGGTCTGCAGGCGTCATGTTGCATTTGCAGAGCTCCTGATGTACCTAAACAGTAGAAAACCCCCACAAGTGACCCCATATTGGAAACTAGACCCCCCAAGGAACTTATCTAGATGTGTTGTGAGAGCTTTGAACCAACAAGTGTTTCACTACAGTTTATAACGCAGAGCCGTGAAAATAAAAAAATATTTTTTTTCCACGAAAATGATATTTTATCCCCTATGTTTTTATTTTCCCAAGGGTAACAGGACAAATTGGACCCCAAAAGTTGTTGTCCAACTTGTCCTGAGAACGCTGATACCCCATATGTTGGGGGGAACCACTGTTTGGGTGCACGGCAGAGCTCGGAAGGGAAGGAGCGCCATTTGAAATGCAGACTTAGATGGATTGGTCTGCAGGCGTCATGTTGCATTTGCAGAGCCCCTGATGTACCTAAACAGTAGAAAACCCCTACAAGTGACCCCATATTGGAAACTAGACCCCCCAAGGAACTTATCTAGATGTGTTGTGAGAGCTTTGATCCAGCAAGTGTTTCACTACAGTTTATAACGCAGAGCCGTGAAAATAAAAAATGATATTTTATCCCCTATGTTTTTATTTTCCCAAGGGTAACAGGACAAATTGGACCCGAAAAGTTGTTGTCCAACTTGTCCTGAGAACGCTGATACCCCATATGTTGGGGGGAACCACTGTTTGGGCACACAGGAGAACTCGGAAGGGAAGGAGCACTGTTTTACTTTTTCAAAGCAGAATTGGCTGGAATTGAGATCGGACGCCCCCTGATGTGCCTAAACAGTGGAAACCCCCAATTATAACTGAAACCCTAACCCCAACCCTAACCCTAGCCCTAACCCTAACCCTAGCCCTAGCCCTAACCCTAGCCCTAGCCCTAGCCCTAACCCTAGCCCTAACCCTAGCCCTAACCCTAGCACTAATGGGAAAATGGAAATAAATACATTTTTTTACATTTATTATTTTTCCCTAACTAAGGGGGTGATGAAGGGGGGTTTGATTTACTTTTATAGCGTTTTTTTGGCGGATTTTTATGATTGGCAGCTGTCACACACTAAAAGACGCTTTTTATTGCAAAAAATAGTTTTTGCATCACCACATTTTGAGAGCTATAATTTATCCATATTTTGGCCCACAGAGTCATATGAGGTCTTGTTTTTTGCGGGACGAGTTGACGTTTTTATTGGTAACATTTTCGGGCAGATGACATTTTTTGATCGCTTTTTATTCCGATTTTTGGGAGGCGGAATGAACAAAAACCAGCAATTCCTGAATTTCTTTTAGGGGGGGCGTTTATACCGTTCCACGTGTGGTAAAATGGATAAAGCAGTTTTATTCTTCGGGTCAGTACGATTACAGCGATACCTCATTTATGTAATTTTTTTTATGTTTTGGCGCTTTTACACAATAAAAACTATTTTATATAAAAAAATAATTGTTTTTGCATCGCATTATTCTGAGAGCTATAACTTTTTTATTTTTCTGCTGATGATGCTGTATGGCGGCTTTTTTTTTGCAGGACAAGATGACGTTTTCAGCGGTACCATGGTTATTTATATCCGTCGTTTTGATCGCGTGTTATTCCACTTTTTGTTCGCCTGTATGATAATAAAGCGTTGTTTTTTGCCTTGTTTTTTTTTTTTTTTTTGCGGTGTTCACTGAAGGGGTTAACTAGTGGGATAGTTTTATAGAGCGGGTCGTTACGGACGCGGCGATACCAAATATGTGTACATTTATTGTTTTTTTTTTTTTTTACATAAATAAATGGATTTATTGGGAAATGTTTTTTTTTTTTATTTGGGGATTTTTTTTAATTTTTTTTTACACATTCTATTTTTTTTTTTTTTTTACTTTCTAACATTGTCCCAGGGTGGGACATCTCTGTATTAGATCAGATCGTTGATCTGACACTGTGCATAGCACACTGTCAGATCAACGATCTGACAGGCAGCTTAGCTGGCTCTCCAGCGCCTGCTCTCAGCAGGCGCCGGCTAGCCAGGTCACTTCATGACCCGGAAGGAGTCCGGCGGCCATCTTGGATCCGGGGACTCCTTCTGGGTCACCGGAGCAACGCGATCTCATTGCGTTGCTCCGGTGGGAGAGCGCAGGGAGCCCCCGTCCCTGCGCGATCCCCCTCTATGCCGCTGTCACTACTGACAGCGGCATCAGAGGGGTTAAATGCCCGCGATCGGCGATAGCGCCGATCGTGGGCATTGCTGCGGGGTGTCAGCTGTCGTATACAGCTGACACCCGCACCCGATCACCGCGGCGCTCAGCGCGAGACCGCGGTGATCGGTGCGCCGTACTAGTACTGCTGCTGGCACTAATGCAGTGCCGGCAGCGCAGTACTAGTACGGCGCATGTCGCGAAGGGGTTAAACATTCGTCTGCTGTAAGCATATAACAACTCTTCTCTGCTAATGCTGGTGCTGTTCACACTATTAAACTGTAACGTTGTTTAACCTTTTTTGCTAGCAATTATTCAGTTTACCTATTCAACATAAATGCCTGCAATTAACCATTTGTATGCTAATTGCATATATACTTCTCTGCCATTGACCATCAACATACAACTGCACCACTAACCATTTGATTGGGACAAGTCCTGCACTTACTATGCAATTACAGTTCCTGTATATATCCACGCTCCTGATTCTAGTATTTCTGCTCCGCTAACAGTGAATAATGGAGGGCAACAGTGGGAAATGAAAGTAAATCATTGGGAGACCATGGGAAGAAGGATAAAGGTAGAAAATAAATAGCAAAAGGATAAGTAGACTTTCATGTCCTTTTTGCACTTTTAGGGCAGGGCAGGCTTCGCAATGCAATATGGATGTAACTATACCAGGAGATAAATAGATTCGTCAAAATTTAAATTCATCAAATCACGTAGATTTTAAGAATAAATTTGATTCAAAGTAAAAATTGCGTGTTCCCTATATTGGAGCATAATAAATTTAAGATGTAAAAAAAAAATGAAAACTCTCATACTCACCTCACCGCTCACCTCTTCAGCCATCCTTGCCTGCTCCCTGTCAGCTGTCTGGTGCCTCAATCGCTCTGAATTTCGTGCCTGCTTTTCACTATGGTCTGGGACTTCTGTCAGTAATCAGGCCGCGGTGGTCACTGCACATGAATGGGGCCTGTTTTCTGCCAGAAGTCTCAGCCGAGAGTAAATTCCGGATCAGAGATGCGATATGATGTTGGTGTGGAGAAGCAGACAGTAGCTAAAGAGCAGTGAAGTCGGCCATATAAGTATGTGATGAGATGAGTATTTTTTCTTTCTTTCTTAGCGTTGTGTCAGTAGTCTACTGTTCAGCAAGATGGCGGCTGCAGCTGCCTGCCTTTTTGTGTAGAAAAGGTACAATTTTTTGTAACTGGACCCCATGGCTACCTGTTCCACTCCTGTTTAGTTACAGTAAGTGTTCCATTTGTAAATCCTATCTTGCAAAATTGCTCTCTTGGAAGGAAAGCCAACTGACAGGGTGGCACTAGCCACATAGTTTTCTTGCTAGGAAATAGGAAATTTGCATTTTTCCCATTGAACTTTGCCAATGATACTTCAAACTCAGCTGGTTTCTTTATGGAAAGTCACTACCCACCTTTTTCGGGGAGGCTGTCTGAAATAAACCACAATGCAGAATTCTTACTTTCTGAGCAGATTGTATATAAAATGTAAATGCAGCGCCCCAGAGTCCTGGTCATTGCAGTAATGTCGCTCTTCCACCAGGGGGAGTGATGTTACGTCTGATGGCACCGAAGGAGTTAACCCTGCCAGGTATCACAAGACCCACAGCACACTTCACACTCCAGGTCACCAGGGGGAGCTAAGGGTTCTATCTATTAGGCCACTCCTCACATAAGGGTAAAACTGGTGGGTTGGATAGGAAGTGAGTCAGAAGCTGGGAGCAGGAGGACGAGTCAGAAGCTGGGAGCAGGAGGACGAGTCAGATGCTGGGAGAGAGAGGAAGGAGAATGAGTGAGTGGAGAGAAGCTGACTGGGCTCGGCCCAGGAGACACCTGTCGGGCAGACAGAGGAAAAGGGAAGGACATTGAAGGCTCAGCAAGATAGAAAGACACGGAGCTGCGCCTGCACTTCATTGCGGCAGCATCCCTGGAAAGGACACGAAGCGAAGTGTGTTCATAGGGAGTGAGACACGAAGTCACGGCAAAGGAGTAGAGAAAACCAGAAGGAGTCTTGTCCTGTGAGAGGCTGCCTCTTTCTGGAGCGCGGACCGGTGGCCGGAGCACCGAGGGAGTAATAGACTCTATGCTTTACTTCAGAGACTGGCAGGGCAGTCAATTCCAAGTTGGCTGTCCGACCTAAGAACCTAAGCAGACAAGGTGGCAACGTGGAGGAGGAGCGACACTAGGGTCCCTATAAAATAGCCTCAGGCCACCACCGTCATACGGGTTTGTCCTATCCATCTGGGGGACAGAGAGAAGAGAAACATCTACAAAAGTTGTGAGGACCTCACCGAGTTGCTCAGCAGGGGGGTACTACAACGCCCGAGCTCTAGTAGGTAGGCTACTGACTTCCACCTGGATAAGGGGACTCTGGAAGTGTCATAAGACCGGCTGGACCCTGCCTACCCTGTAATCCTGTGCTCTGGACTGCGGATGCAAAAGCCTTCAGTAAAAGTAAAGAGACTGCACCCATTGTGTCCTCGTTATTAACTGCGCCTCACATCATCACCATCTACACTTCTGGGAAGCCCTGGGGAAACACTTCACCTGTGGGAAGGTATACCATCTAGCTGCCATAATATCACCCCAGCAGACCCCTAAGCAGCGTCGGTCATCCTGACCGAATACCACAGGTGGCGTCACGAACACCATACAAACTACCATCTTATGCGAACTAATCCCCTTTTACGTGCGCGCCCCTCATAGGGCCACGGTCCGGGTCGGGCCACCGTGACATCCTCGAGGAAGGAACTGAAGAACCCGGTACCGAGTACCCCATTGCCCTTACGTGGGGGCACCGCATAAATCATAGTATGTAAATCCCTGAAATGAGAACTAAATACCCCCAGAATCATTGAATTTGGACCATAATCTTGTGGCTTTATGGGCATCTGCGGGATACGATGACGCATTTTGCATTGCACCAGATGATGCTGGATTTATACATTGTATATAAAAACGTTTGTGGCATACAATGGATTTTCCAAGATAAATACTGTACAATTTCTTAGAATTCCCATATAAACATGTTACAATAAGGCCCAGACAATGGTCTCACTGCCATGTATTCATTGGGACCACCGTAAGTCTTGTGTGTAACATATAGCTGCGTTAGTCTTAAGATTCTTTGTTTTTTTCTGCAGATAAATTAGATGTATACTTCTAGGTCCGCTCACTTTCCTTTCCTGCACGCTTACAGTTCCCTCGGCTGCTCTTCAGACAAAGATGTGAGCGCTTTGATCTGCCAGGCAGAATCCACTGGGGCATTGGCTTAGAGGTTAATTACAAAAAGACAGTCTCCAGCTGGGGCAGAACGCTCCCCCTCAATGTCTGACCCTCTCCCAGGTACCCCTGTAAAGAAGACAGACAGTGAAAATAAAAAGAGCAGCAAAACACCTTTTGGTATCACGGATTCTCTTCTTGCAGAATGTTTAATCACTGGTATGTTTGTATAAGTGATGTTTGAAATATGAATGATTTTAGGCCACTTGGCTCATTCTGTATTTAAGTCTTTGCTTTGCTGTATTTAATCACCTTTTGATACATGTTTTCCATCAAAAAGTGATGTAAACATGATAAGACTAAACATGATAAAATTGATTTGCAGGACCCTGGTCCAGCTGCCAGGTCAGTATTCCATGGCTGATAGATGGGAGCCTTGCCTACTCTATTCTTTTGATTAGCTGGCCTGACCTAATGTCATCATTGTGACATGATGCAAACACAGCATTGTGCCAACCCAGCTATTTATAAGAGAATTTGGTGAGACTGGTGGATAGGAAGCAGTTTGCAAGGCATGGCCTATACAGTGCCTTGCAAAAGTATTCGGCTCTCTGGAACTTTTCAACCTTTTCCCACATATCATGCTTCAAACATAGAGATGCCAAATGTAAACTTTTGGTGAAGAATCAACAACAAGTGGAACACAATTGTGAAGTTGAACAAAATTTATTGGTTATTTTAAATTTTTGTAGAAATTCAAAAACTGAAAAGTGGGGCGTTCAACTTCACAATTGTGTTTCACTTGTTTATTCTTCACCAAAATTTTTACATTTGGTATCTTTATGTTTGAAGCATAATATATGCAAAAATGTTGAAAAGTTCAAGGGAGCCAAATACTTTCGCAAGGCACTGTAGTTGTATATTTTAAGATATTTCCATCTGGCTAATAGAAAATTAAAGTTTCATTAATTTAATGAAATGTCTATTAATTTAAAGGAAGAAATGGGATCAGTTGTGATTAGAGATGGGTAGATCGCTTCACGGCAATTCAACTTCCTTTTGAATGTAATATTTGAGATTTGCCAAAATCCACATTTTTTTCAAGATTCCATTGAATTCAGCAAAATGGTGTCTGATGGATTTTTTCCTGCATTTGAGAAGGCTGGGAAGGAGCTAAAAAAATTGCACTCACTCGGCTTTTACCTTTTGGGTTTGTAGCCCCACATCAGTCATCTTCTTTAGTTTGATTACTGGTGCTCTCTTCACTTGGCCATATTCGGCATATTTGGTTCTTACTAAGCTATTATGTTGTGCTTCGCATGCCAAGTGAATCAATATTATGGCCTAGTAAGCACAAAAGATACTGAAGATAATGCCAGAAGATGCAACAAACAATACAGAAGTTGGCCTAATGTTGACCTCGGTGAAGAGGTCAAGAAGACGACTGGAGTGAAGAGTGAAATGTACGTTGGGGCACCAGGACCACATACCACATTATTCTGCAAAAATATGTAAGTTATGTCATTGTTATTTTCTTGTATTCAATGTAATTAGTACTATCAGTTCAAACAAGTTAGAATCTTGCATCATGCAATACCTATAAGAGGGCCAACGAGGCGTAGACATTTGGGTGTTGTTTAATATTACTTAAAATTGGCATTTGGACTACCTGTGATTAGAGTTGAGCAAATTTGTTCGGATTCGGTTCCAAATATGATTGGCATCGAATATTGTTTTGCAATATTCGTCGAACACAGCCGAGTGTCATTAGAGTCAATGGGAGTAGAAATTACCGAACATATTCGGAACTGATCATCAAACATACATTCGGCACGAATAGAGTTAGAATATGGCAAATTGAGATTCGGGGACCAAATCTGAACAAATTTGCTCAACTCTACCTGTGATGTAGCACTATGAAAATTAGATACAGCTATGTAAATGCATTATGTGGTTCTCCATTGCATTACTCTTCTAAATATATATGTGTTTTAATAGTTAATTTTCAATAAAGTTTAAATATTTTCGAGAATTTGTACACCTATCTTTTCTTTGGGCAGTATTTATGAATCAATTAGAATTGTCTTTAGTGATTGAGTCAAAACTCAGCTGTAAATGAGGTCAACTACTGAACCATTAGGGGTCATTAGAGGCTAAGAAATTAGGTCTGCTGATGTCTAAACTGGTCAGTAAAACCCTAATAAGATATAAGGAATTTGAAAAACTCAATCGAAAAAGATTCAAATCTGGTTTAGACCGGAAGTGATCTTCTTATAGAGATGGGCTTTTAGGGAATTAAGCCTATGTCCCATCCCCTGATGACACCGCTAGCACGGGGAAACGTGTTGGGGGGACGCTGGTGCTAAAATTTGTTTTAATATTCTGCCAATATATATTGGCATACCGGGTGCTATACATTTTATAAATACGGTATAAATTAGCAGGAATACTGCATAAAATAACTGCAGACTTTTGAGACAGATTAGGGACAAAACGTTTTATACCCTTTGTTTATACTTTATTTTAATTACCGGTAATAGAAATAAAAGTTACATTCTATCATCTTCTAGTGAGGGTTTATTTGGGGTTCTCCCCAATTTGGAAAATATTTTGGCTCTTAGGGAAGTTGATCTGTTATAGATATTAAAAATTCTAATTGTTTAGTCTCTAGTCTCTAAACGTCCGCACCCTCCCTAAATTACACTTTTTTCAGAGGTTATTATAAAGTGCAATATTTTATTTAAGATCTATTTTTTTAATTATTATTTCCTTTCATTTAAGTTTGGTTTAATGATCATTTTCTCTTAAAAACATTATCGGTCAAAATTTACAGAACACAGGATATCCTGTCTTTAGTGAAATAATGTGATCAGAGGCTTTAACTCAAAACCCCAAACTCAGTTATCTAAGGTCAATTAAAAAGTTAAAGCAAAGTAAAGGCGTTTGCTAGGTACATTAGTAGCACTATATAAAATGTTTTATATACATAATATATCCAGTGAAGTGGATTTCTTCCATTACCAGTGTAAAATCAAAAGCCATCTAATGGAAGGAGCCTGATGTTGCTCTTATGTTCATTTAAAAATGTTTTCGTGTGTTTTCATTTATTGCAGTTTTATTATGCACGGTCTGAGCTTGTACCAAATGTCTCTCAACTCAGTCGGCACAAAGAGAACAAAAAACTTCATTCTCCATAATTAGTACCAAAATATCAACATCTGCTTTTACATTGCCTTAACTGCCTAAAAAGATACCAAATAGAGATGAGTTGGTCAGGCACAATTCAAATTAGCCCCTTTGGGAAGATTTTCCTTGGAAATTCGATTTACGGAGAAGTTTTTATTCGTACATTTACATTTGGAGTCTCTCCAGGCCCCAGAGGATAATAAACATAAGATGTCGAACGTAAAAAAAAATCGCTAAACTCACCTCACCCATCTAGTCATCTCCGGATCTTCAGATCGCCACCAAAATCCCTGGTTCTACACATATGCACTAAAGGACATTATAATGCCGTGACCTACGATGTGCTTGGGCAATAGATGAATGCCAGTGCAAGTCGGGGCAATAGAATATTGGGGCAAGGACCGGACTGGTGATCTAGAGGGGCCAAATAGTTGAGCTGTAAGGTGAGTATAAGGATTTTTTTTTATTTTTTAACATTTTGATGGTCTTTTACGGCCACCAAAATGGCCACCATTTTGCTGAATCTGCACAGAAGTGAATTACAAAAAAATCAGAATTTGGGCTGATTTTTGTAAAATTAAGGTACCTTATATACTTGAGTATAAGCCAACCCGAGTATAAGCCGAGACCCCTAATATTGCTACAAAAACTGGGTAAATCTTAATGACTCGAGTGTAAGCATAGAGTGGGAAATGCAGCAGCTACTGGTAAATTTCAAAAATAAAAATAGATACCAATAAAAGTAAAATTGATTGAGACATCAGTAGGTTAAATGTTTTTGAATATCTATATTGAATCAGGAGCCTCATATGATTCTCTATACAAAATACGCCACATATAATGCTCCATAAAGTTCATGATGGGCCCCATAAGATGCTCCATGCAAAAAATATGCCCCATATAATGCTGCACAAAGGTTAATAATGGCCCCATAAGATGCTCCATAGAATAATATACCCCATATAATGCTCCATAAAAGTTGATGACCCCATAAGATGCTCCATAGAATAATATGCCCAATATGCTGCTTCATAAAGGTTGATGGCCCCATAAGATGCTCCATAGAATAATATGCCCCATATGCTGCTGCTGCGATAAAAAAAGACATACTCACCTCTTGTCACTGGGCGCCAGGTGCCGATGTCCTGAGAAGATGGGGACAATGGTATGGGGGCTAGGTGCTGGTGTTGCCGCTGTTTCAGGCCCCCGGCACTTGCGATATTCACCTGTCCCCATTCCACCGCTGCGCGCTGCTGTGTTTTCCGGGTCTCTGCAGTGACTGTTCAGGCAGAGGGCATACACTAACCACGTCATCGCACCCTCTGACCTTAACGTCACAGCCAGAGGACGCGGAAGACACAGCCCGGCGGTGGAACGGGGACAAGTGAATATCGCATAGCTCACACTCCCCCATCATACTCACGCTCCTGTTTCTGCACGTCCCTGCTTCTCAGATGGTCTACAGTGCGTGCCGGCAGCTTGTTCCTGTGTTCAGCGGTCATGTGGTACTGCTCATTAAAGTAATGAATATGCGCTCCACACCTATGGGATTGGAGGCGCGTCCATATTCATTACTTTAATGAGCATTACCATGTGACAGCTGAACAGAGGAAGAGCTGCAAGGGCTGGAGACCATTTGAGAAGCAGGGAAGTGCAGAGACCATGCCGGGAGGAGGTGAGTATGATATGACAGCCGCCACTCCTGCCGTTCCCCCTCTTCCGCCAACCCCCTGGGACAATGACTTGAGTATAAGCCAAATGGGGCACTTTCAGCCTAAAAAATGGGCTGAAAATCTTGGCTTATACCCGAGTATAAACGGTAAGTTTTTGTAAATTTTGAGTCAAGTTTCATTCCGCTAGAATTTCTTCGCTCATCTCCAACCCCAAGCTGTAGAAAATGTTTGCATATTGTCTATGAGCTACACTATTGGTAAAGGTGTGAGAAGCTTCATAAGTGAACATATTACCTCTGATCTAGGCTGGTTGTCTTTTTTGTGAACCTGGTGGTGACATTTTTGGGAAACACAGAGATGCAGGGTGCTAATCTATGGTGCTTCACAAGGCTGTATTAGAAGTAGATACAGTTAGGGCCAGAAATATTTGGACAGTGACACAATTTTCGCGAGTTGGGCTCTGCATGCCACCACATTGGATTTGAAATGAAACCTCTACAACAGAATTCAAGTGCAGATTGTAACGTTTAATTTGAAGGGTTGAACAAAAATATCTGATAGAAAATGTAGGAATTGTACGCATTTCTTTACAAACACTCCACATTTTAGGAGGTCAAAAGTAATTGGACAAATAAACATAACCCAAACAAAATATTTTTATTTTCAATATTTTGTTGCAAATCCTTTGGAGGCAATCACTGCCTTAAGTCTGGAACCCATGGACATCACCAAACGCTGGGTTTCCTCCTTCTTAATGCTTTGCCAGGCCTTTACAGCCGCAGCCTTCAGGTCTTGCTTGTTTGTGGGTCTTTCCGTCTTAAGTCTGGATTTGAGCAAGTGAAATGCATGCTCAATTGGGTTTAGATCTGGAGATTGACTTGGCCATTGCAGAATGTTCCACTTTTTGGCACTCATGAAATCCTGGGTAGCTTTGGATGTATGCTTGGGGTCATTGTCCATCTGTACTATGAAGCGCCGTCCAATCAACTTTGCAGCATTTGGCTGAATCTGGGCTGAAAGTATATCCCGGTACACTTCAGAATTCATCCGGCTACTCTTGTCTGCTCTTATGTCATCAATAAACACAAGTGACCCAGTGCCATTGAAAGCCATGCATGCCCATGCCATCACGTTGCCTCCACCATGTTTTACAGAGGATGTGGTGTGCCTTGGATCATGTGCCGTTCCCTTTCTTCTCCAAACTTTTTTCTTCCCATCATTCTGGTACAGGTTGATCTTTGTCTCATCTGTCCATAGAATACTTTTCCAGAACTGAGCTGGCTTCTTGAGGTGTTTTTCTGCAAATTTAACTCTGGCCTGTCTATTTTTGGTATTGATGAATGGTTTGCATCTAGATGTGAACCCTTTGTATTTACTGTCATGGAGTCTTCTCTTTACTGTTGACTTAGAGACAGATACACCTACTTCACTGAGAGTGTTCTGGACTTCAGTTGATGTTGTGAACGGGTTCTTCTTCACCAAATTAAGTATGCGGCGATCATCCACCACTGTTGTCATCCGTGGACGCCCAGGCCTTTTTGAGTTCCCAAGCTCACCAGTCAATTCCTTTTTTCTCAGAATGTACCCAACTGTTGATTTTGCTACTCCAAGCATGTCTGCTATCTCTCTGATGGATTTTTTCTTTTTTTTCAGCCTCAGGATGTTCTGCTTCACCTCAATTGAGAGTTCCTTTGACTGCATGTTGTCTGCTCACAGCAACAGCTTCCAAATGCAAAACCACACACCTGGAATCCACCCCTGACCTTTTAACTACTTCATTGATTACAGGTTAACGAAGGAGACGCCTTCAGAGTTAATTGCAGCCCTTAGAGTCCATTGTCCAATTACTTTTGGTCCCTTGAAAAAGAGGACGCTATGCATTACAGAGCTATGATTCCTAAACCCTTTCTCCGATTTGGATGTGGAAACTATCATATTGCAGCTGGGAGTGTGCACTTTCAGCCCATATTATATATATAATTGTATTTCTGAACATGTTTTTGTAAACAGCTAAAATAACAAAACTTGTGTCACTGTCCAAATATTTCTGGCCCTAACTGTAAATGGGGAATTCGTTGGCACCAATAGGTAGTCAGATGTATGCCTATTGTTGGGTGATATCTTCTCATCTGGACTCTGTAAAATCCAAGGTATATGCATGGAGGTGCATGTCAGTTTTTTGTTTTTTGCAATCTTCTCATCTGGGTCTTGACCTCATAGTGATGAAGAAACACTGAGAATATGAAAGTGTGAGAAATGTTTTTCGTGCTGCTCTTGTCCACGGCAAAGAGCTAAGAAGGTGTAAACGGTGGCTGTGCTTAGCCCTGGCAGATTACACAGAATGTATCTAGCTACATGAAAGCTGGTATCACTTGTGAGCCTGTGAAACCTTCCTAGTGTAATGCCTTTTCACATGTCCTTTTTTCTCTGATTATCCACACAAAAAAATTCAGACATGCCCTACTTTGATCCAAGTTGTGAATCAAATTTGCCAATGCAAATCAATGGCCCACAATGAAAAAAATGGGCAGCACATGGACGTGATGACCGTATTTTACTGTTTAATGGGTAGGGAAAGCTATGATTTTTTTTTCATTTGAGTTAAATAGATGCCATAAGGATTGTTAAAAATGATACAATGTCCAAAAATGGGCCCGGCACACTAAAAAAAACACCAAAAAATGCTATAAAAACCATCCTTAGATTTTTAAAAATGTTTATGATCTGCATTTTTTAGCCAAAAAAAAATCCATGTCAAAAACCTAAGTCATGAACATATCCCAGGGGTACGTTCACATAATGCTTTTTTAATGTGGATTTTGAATGAAATTCTGTTCTTGAAATACTCATTGATAAAGCATCCTGTTAATTTCCATTGGAAAACTCATCATAACATGACATTTTTTGAGATTTTTCACTTAAAATATATTCTTCAAATTTAGCTGCTAAGGCAGAAAAAAAACATGCACATAAGTGTAAAACCACAATGAAAAGTGTTCCATAAGATTCGTTTTTGAAGCTTTTTTTTAATTTAAGAATAAGGGAAAAGAATACATTCACACAAAGTTTATGACATGGATTTTGGTGCAAATTCTGCCTAAAATTCAACATGAAGAAACCGTTGGAATACTCTTTGGATAAGCCGTAGAATGTAAGTCCGCAAGGACAGGGTCCTCTCCCCTCTGTACCAGTCTGTAATTGTAAATTTGTGTACTGTAAATGATATCTATAACCCTGTACCTAATCCCTTTCTCATGTACAGCACCATGGAATTAATGGTGCTATATAAATAAATAAATAATAGTAAAAAATAATAATAATAAGCTCCCTGTTCATGTCAAAGGGGAAACTTGCTTATTGTGCACTTGATGGTGTTATTTCCCATATGGAAAAAAGCAACATGTAAATTGTTTAAAACATTGCTTCAAATTTGACAACTGAATTATCTGAAGCAGAAAAAAAGAAAATTATTCAAAAATGGTGTAAATAAAAAAACACACTCAAAAGTGCTACAAAAAAGTTCCACGATCTTTGCAATAGTTGGGCGCAGAGTTTGAACACTAACTTTACTTTATGACCTCTCTTTGTCACAGATCATTAAAGTAAAAAAAAAATATATTTTTTGTTCTTTCTGTAATCCTTTTCCCTCTTATAAAACCACTAAATTGTGGCCCGATTCTAACGCATCGGGTAATCTAGAATATGCATGTCCCCGTAGTATATGGACAATGATGATTCCAGAATTCGCGGCAGACTGTGCCCGTCGCTGATTGGTCGAGGCAACTTTTATGACATCATCGTCGCCATGGCAACCATTATGACATCTATGTCGATACTGTGCCCGTCGCTGAATCAGAAACGTGGGATGTCTACGTCCTTTATGACATCATCGTCGCTGTGCCCGTCCCTGATTGGTCGAGGCCTGGTGGCCTCGACCAATCAGAGACGCGGGATTTCCAGGACAGAAAGACAGACAGACGGAAAAACCCTTAGACAATTATATATATAGATAAACTATTACTTCAGACAAGTAAATACGATTGTATGAACTTTACTGCAAGTCTGTCTTTTTGAGCGGACTCTACTGCTTCAAGCATGCTCAAATGATCTGCAAATATTCCTTTAGGCGAATAACACTGTGACAAAAGTAAAACTAATAATAAACAATGGTACTTACTGACATGTAGCATATCATTTCCCCTGAGGCAATATTTGTGCTATACAATTTATAATTTCTGTTAAGGTCATTTTTGTTCTGACATCTACAGTGAGTAAATCATTCACAATGCAAAAAAGAAAAAAACAAAGTTAGTCAGCAGATCCCAACAAAGTGAGAAAACTGTGGAGGTGCAATGCGAAAGTAAAGAAACAGGTGCAGCAGCGCTCTATAGGGGCTTAGAAAAATATGAATATCTGACATTTTTATTATTTCAAATTGCATTACTGCTATATTTAGGACTATATTAGTACACTACTGCTGTATTTATGTTTTACTAATTTTTGTGTCTTTGTGATAATTTTCATCAAAATGTGTAAGCCTACCTGCCCTTCAAGGAAACCTCACTCAGATATACCTTGTTCATTTATCTATCTCTACTCCCTAACTTGGCATGCACCTCTGATGTTATGCACCTAGATCTCTCAGGCCCATTCAGGTGGCTGTATGCAGCCTGAGTATGCAGGTAATTCAGTGATGCTGGTTAGGAATAATGTTCTTGATGACATACTCCCCTCTGCTATCCACACATTCATCTCTGCTACAAAAAGTTGCTAATCTGGCTCTGCTGTTCCTGAGTGCTGTTTGCACTCTCAGCTCAGCTACAAAAAGATGCCTGTTTGTCAGTCTCAGGGCATGTGCACACGTTGCGAATTTGCCTGTGGAATTTTCTGCGTGGATTCTTCTTCTCTTGGCAGAAAACACAGTTGAAAATCCTTGTGGATTTGATGTGTTTTTGATGCGGATTTGATGCTGATTTTCATGCATTTTTTTTCATGCGTATTTGCATGTATTTTTATAGGCTAAATAAAAATATATTGTTATTACAAAACAAATATAAGTGAATATCTATAGCTAGATATATATACAGTACAGACCAAAAGTTTGGACACACCATCTCATTTTAAGATTTCTCTGTATTTTCATGACTATGAAAATTGTACATTCACACTGAAGGCATCAAAACTAAGAATTAACACATGTGGGAATTATACAGGTCCTTCTCAAAAAATTAGCATATAGTGTTAAATTTCATTATTTACCATAATGTAATGATTACAATTAAACTTTCATATATTATAGATTCATTATCCACCAACTGAAATTTGTCAGGTCTTTTATTGTTTTAATACTGATGATTTTGGCATACAACTCCTGATAACCCAAAAAACCTGTCTCAATAAATTAGCATATTTCAATCATCCAATCAAATAAAAGTGTTTTTTAATAACAAACAAAAAAACCATCAAATAATAATGTTCAGTTATGCACTCAATACTTGGTCGGGAATCCTTTGGCAGAAATGACTGCTTCAATGCGGCGTGGCATGGAGGCAATCAGCCTGTGACACTGCTGAGATGTTATGGAGGCCCAGGATGCTTCAATAGCGGCCTTAAGCTCATCCAGAGTGTTGGGTCTTGCGTCTCTCAACTTTCTCTTCACAATATCCCACAGATTCTCTATGGGGTTCAGGTCAGGAGAGTTGGCAGGCCAATTGAGCACAGTAATACCATGGTCAGTAAACCATTTACCAGTGGTTTTGGCACTGTGAGCAGGTGCCAGGTCGTGCTGAAAAATGAAATCTTCATCTCCATAAAGCATTTCAGCCGATGGAAGCATGAAGTGCTCCAAAATCTCCTGATAGCTAGCTGCATTGACCCTGCCCTTGATGAAACACAGTGGACCAACACCAGCAGCTGACATGGCACCCCACACCATCACTGACTGTGGGTACTTGACACTGGACTTCAGGCATTTTGGCATTTCCTTCTCCCCAGTCTTCCTCCAGACTCTGGCACCTTGATTTCCGAATGACATGCAAAATTTGCTTTCATCAGAAAAAAGTACTTGGGACCACTTAGCAACAGTCCAGTGCTGCTTCTCTGTAGCCCAGGTCAGGCGCCTCTGCCGCTGTTTATGGTTCAAAAGTGGCTTTACCTGGGGAATGCGGCACCTGTAGCCCATTTCCTGCACACGCCTGTGCACGGTGGCTCTGGATGTTTCCACACCAGACTCAGTCCACTGCTTCCTCAGGTTCCCCAAGGTCTGGAATCGGTCCTTCTCCACAATCTTCCTCAGGGTCCGGTCTCCTCTTCTCGTTGTACAGCGTTTTCTGCCACATTGTTTCCTTCCAACAGACTTACCATTGAGGTGCCTTGATACAGCACTCTGGGAACAGCCTATTTGTTGAGAAATTTCTTTCTGGGTCTTACCCTCTTGCTTGAGGGTGTCAATGATGGCCTTCTTGACATCTGTCAGGTCGCTAGTCTTACCCATGATGGGGGTTTTGAGTAATGAACCAGGCAGGGAGTTTATAAAAGCCTCAGGTATCTTTTGCATGTGTTTAGAGTTAATTAGTTGATTCAGAAGATTAGGGTAATAGGTCGTTTAGAGAACCTTTTCTTGATATGCTAATTTATTGAGACAGGTTTTTTGGGTTATCAGGAGTTGTATGCCAAAATCATCAGTATTAAAACAATAAAAGACCTGACAAATTTCAGTTGGTGGATAGTGAATCTATAATATATGAAAGTTTAATTGTAATCATTACATTATGGTAAATAATGAAATTTAACACTATATGCTAATTTTTTGAGAAGGACCTGTATACTTAACAAAAAAGTGTGAAACAACTGAAAATATGTCTTATATTCTAGTTTCTTCAAAGTAGCCACCTTTTGCTTTGATGACTGCTTTGCACTCTCTTGGCATTCTCTTGATAAGCTTCAAGAGGTAGTCACCGGGAATGGTTTTTAATTCACAGCTGTGCCCTGTCAGGTTTAATAAGTGGGATTTCTTGCCTTGTAAATGGTTTTGGGACCATCAGTTGTGTTGAGAAGAAGTCTGGTGGATACACAGCTGATAGTCCTACTGAATAGACTGTTAGAATTTGTATTATGGCAAGAAAACAGCAGCTAAGTACAGAAAAACATGTGGCCATTATTACTTTAAGAAATGGGGCGGCACGGTGGCGTAGTGGTTAGCACTGCAGCCTTGTAGCGCTGGAGTCCTGGGTTCAAACCCCACCAAGGACAACATCTGCAAAGAGTTTGTATGTTCTCTCCGTGTTTGCGTGGGTTTCCTCCGGGCACTCCGGTTTCCTCCCACATTCCAAAGACATACTGATAAGGAATTTAGATTGTGAGCCCCATTGGGGACAGTGATGATAATGTGTGTAAAATGTAAAGCGCTGCGGAATATGTTAGCGCTATATAAAAATAAAGATAAACCATCAAGGGCTACAAAGAAACTGGCTCACATGAGGACCGCCCCAGGAAAGGAAGACCAAGAGATTCAAGATTCAAAGAAGCTTTATTGGCAGGACCCAATACACATCAGTTTTGCCAAAGCAAGTGTATAAAGGCAATAGGGATAGGGACTGTGGGGATGTTGGGTAGGAGCTGTAGGGAAGGTGGATGGGGGCAGATCCATTGTGGGGGCTATAGTCCATGGCATAGGGGAGGTGGATGGGGCAGATCCATTGTGGGGGCTATAGTCCATGGCATCATAGTTCTCTTTCTCGCAGTCTATGACATTCGCTCACATACCGCGCTGCTATCTCCACTGCTCTCTCTTCTTCTCCCAGCAGGATATATGTTTTCTCTTCCTCCTTCATGGTGATGAAGTCTGGGAAGAGATGCGAGAGTCTCCTGAAGTGAGTGTCCCTCACTGCTGAGTATTTGGAGCAGTGTAGCAGGAAGTGGGTTTCGTCCTCTATGGCCTCCTGGTCACAGTGTTGGCACAGTCTTTCCTCCCTGGGCTTGTAGCTCTGCCTGTGTCGGCCACATTCGATGGCCAGACTGTGGGCGCTGAGTCTATATCGGCTCAGGATCTGGCGGTCTCTGGGGTCCGGGAGTTTCTCCAGATATGGGGCCAGTCTGTAGTCTCTCTGTAGGCTCCGGTACATGGTCAGTTTCTGTGAGCTGATGATATCATTCTTCCAGTCACTGACATACCTCTCCTGGCCTTCGTCTGCCATCTTCCTAATTCCGGCTTTTGTCAGGTTGTTGTGATTGGTGTTCCGGTCCGGCTGGGCTGTTCCGAGGGTTCTGGTTTTTCTGTTTCACCTACATGTATCATGGCTTTATGGTGATGGAAGCTTGCATTGCTCCTATGCAGGTGAGCCCGGAATGACAGCTCCCTCTTTAGAACTGTTAGGTGTAGAGGGAATCTGCCCAGCTCGGCCCGACAGGCACTGTTGGAGGTGCTCCGATGGACCTGGAGAAGGTGCTTGCAGAATTCCAGGTGGAATATTTCTGTTGGACTGGAATCCCACTTTGACCAGTCTGGGTAGGTGTGAGGACCCCAGACTTCGCTGCCATACAGGAGGATTGGGTCGATGATGGAGTCGAAGATTTTTAGCCAGACCCTCACTGGTGGCTTCAGATGGTAGAGTGTCCTTCGGATGGCATAGAAGGTTTTGCAGGCCTTGTCTTTCAGGGTCTCTATGGCTTGTTTGAAGCTCCCTGACCGGTGAATCTCTAGGCCCAGGTAAGTATATTTGTCTGTTCCTGTGAGGTCGCAGTTGTTGTGGATAAATGATGGGTGTTGGTCTGATCTTCTCTTTCTCCTCTGGAACACCATGGTGTTGGTTTTCTTTAGGTTGACCGGTAGAGCCCAGGTGGAGCTGAATTTCTCTAGGATTTTAAGGTTGTCCTGGAGGCCTTTCTCGGTTGGTGACAGCAGCAGCAGGTCATCTGCATACAGCAGGAATTTCACCTGAGCGTCGTGGAGGGTGAGACCTGGTGCTGAGGAGGATTCCAGGGCGGTAGCCAGCTCGTTGATGTAGATGTTGAAGAGCGTTGGACTTAGGCTGCAGCCTTGTCTGACTCCGCGGCTCTGCTGGAAATAAGCCGTTCTTTTGCCGTTCACACTCACGCTGCAGCGGTTCTCGGTGTAGGAGCTTTTGATGACATCGTAGGTCTTTCCTCCTATTCCACTCTCCAGCAGTTTCAGGAATAAGCCCGGGTGCCACACTGAATCAAAGGCCTTTTTAAAGTCCAAAAAGCAGACGTATATCTTCCCATTCTTTGTATTGTAGACGTGTCTCTGAATGAGGCTGTGCAGAGTATAGATGTGGTCAGTGGTGCGGTGGTTCGGCATGAACCCTGCTTGGCTCTTGCTGAGGACGTTGTGCTCGGTGAGGAAGGTGAGGATCCTCTTGTTCAGGATACTGTTGAACAGTTTTCCCAGGTTGCTGCTGACACATATGCCTCTGTAGTTGGCTGGGTCATACCTGTCCCCACTCTTGTGGATGGGTGTGATGAGGCCTTGGTTCCAGGTACGAGGGAAGTAGCCGGCACTCAGTACAATATTGAAGAGTTTAACCATTGCAGCCTGTATTTCTGGTGGGCTGTACTTCAGCATTTCTGAAGAGTCACCTCTGCTTCTGAGGGTAAGTTTATCCGAGTCACCAGCCTCAGAAATCGCAGGTGAACAGCAGTTCAGATTAGAGACCAGGTCAATGCCATGCAGAGTTCTAGCAGCAGACACATCTCTACAACAACTGTTAAGAGGAGACTTTGCGCAGCAGCCCTTCATGGTAAAATAGTTGCTAGGAAACTACTGCTAAGGACAGGCAACAATCAGAAGAGACTTGTTTGGGCTAAAGAATACAAGGAATGGACATTAGACCAGTGGAAATTTGTGCTTTGGTCTGATGAGTCCACATTTGAGATCTTTGGTTCCATCCACCGTGTCTTTGTGCGACGCAGAAAAGGTGAACGGATGGACTCTACATGCCTGGTTCCCACCGTGAAGAATGGAGGAGGAGGTGTGATGGGGTGGGGGTGCTTTGCTGTTGACACTATTGGGGATTTATTCAAAATTGAAGGCATGCTGAACCAGCATGGCTACCACAGCATCTTGCAGCGGCATGCTATTCCATCCGGTTTGCGTTTAGTTGGACCATCATTTATTTTTCAACAGGACAATGACCCCAAACACACCTCCAGACTGTGTAAGGGCTATTTGACCAAGAAGGAGAGTGATGGGGTGCTACGCCTGATGACCTGGCCTCCACAGTCACCAGACCTGAACGCTGAGGGCAGAGTGAAGGCCAAAGGGCCAACAAGTGCTAAGCATCTCTGGGAACTCCTTCAAGATTGTTGGAAGACCATTCCCGATGACTACCTGTTGAAGCTCATCAAGAGAATAGCAAGAGTGTGCAAAGCAGTTATCAAAGCAAAAGGTGGCTTCTTTGAAGAACCTAGAATATAAGACATAAATTCAGTTGTTTCACACTTTTTTGTTAAGTATATAATTCCACGTGTTAATTCATAGTTTTGATGCCTACAGTGTGAATGTACAATTTTCATAGTCATGAAAATACAGAAAAATCTTTAAATGAGAAGGTGTGTCCAAACTTTTGGTCTGTACTGTATATAATACCAAGCCCAATGTTTAGTAATGAACATAATAAAATGGTTCATAAAGAGTTAAATAAAGACTCACACACAAAAAATCTGCTTTAGGCCGGGGTCACACTTGCGAGAAACTCGCACGAGTCTCTCACTGCCGCCGGCACTCGGACCGGAGCGTTCAACTGCATAGAAATAGATGCAGCAGCACACTCTGGTCCCGAGTGTCGGCAGCAGTGCTCGGTACTGAGGTTCGAGACTCGTGCGAGATCCTTGCAAGTGTAACCCCGGCCTTAAATGCAATATCTGTTTAATTAAAAAAAGGGAAAAAAATGGCACGGGCTCTCTTGTAATTTTCAAAACCAGAGAGAGAAAGCCAATGACTGTGGGCAGATGTTTATAGCCTGGGAAGGGTGTAATACCTTTAGGTCTTCCCAGGCTATGAATATCAGCCCGCAGCTGTATAATTAGCCTTTTCCTGGCTATTAAAATAAGGGTGCCCCCCCTAAAAAATGACGTGGGTCCCCCTATAATTAATAACCAGAAAAGGCTATGCAGACAGCTGCGGGCTGATATTAATAGCCTAGGAAGGGGCCATGGATATTGCTCCCCCGGCTACAAACACCAGCTCTCAGCCACCTCAGAAATGGTGCATCTCTAAGATGCACCAATTTTGGCACTTAGCCTCTCTCTCTGTAGTGATGACAAGTGGGGTAATAGTTTTGGGGTTGATGTCACCTTTGTATTGTAAGGTGACATCAAGCCTGGCTTAGTAATGGAGAGATGTCAATAAGGCACCTCTCCATTACTAATCCTATAGTTGGTACATGTTGAATAAAGGCACAGCCAGAATAAAGTCTTTAATGAAATAAAACACTAAACACAGTTTCCCATATTTATTATACTCCTAATTCCTGCGACGCCCTCGATCTCCTGCAAAAAAATAAAGTAATAAACCAACACTAATGCTCCCTGTTCTGATGTAATCCATCTAAGAACGACTGTCCCACGATGAAAAAACACTGCGAATCCGTGCGTTTTTTCTGCAGCATGTGCACACCAATTCTGGATTTCCCATTGACTAACATTGGTTGTGCACTACACAGCGAATTTGATGCAATTCCATGCATCCAAAAACGCTGTGAATCCGCATCAAAATCCGCAACGTGTGCACATAGCCTAATTCTTTTGTTCTTTGGTGCTGTCTGCACATATATCTCTGCTACAACAAAAGGCCATTCTGCTTCTGCTGTTCTTAGGTGTTGTTCGCACACTCGGATATGCTACACCAAGGAGCCTGACTTTAGCCATTGCTCTGTTTCTCCCAGGTGCCTGTTCGTACACTCTGCTTCATAATTCTATGTGCTGTATGGTTATCCTGACTTGCTGAAGCCCTCCACCAACGCCTCCTGTCAATCCGTTGTTAGGGCTTGTGGAAAGCACAAAATAATAAGATAGGTAGAATAAGGTGCGTTCCCAGCCCGGGGTCCACCGTGCAGAGATGGAACCTGCTGCCAAGTAATGACAGACTATATTCCGGTACAATGTGACTACACACACGGGTTAACTTCACCCTGTGTGACGGAAGCGAACCCTGTTAAGTCACAGGGCCGCGGTACCGCACACAAGGGCACAAGCAAGGAGTCTCCGAGCTCAGTCCTAAGACTTGGGATCTGAGTCTGTGTAGACTACTTGCGGTCGACACCGCAACTGGGGTGGCAGCATAACCAAAATAATAACTAAAGAATGCACGAGAGTGCATGCGGTGCCGCACTGGCGTACGCCACTAACCACCCAGGCTTGGGTCAGGAAAGCGCTGTGAAAGCGCAAGGCGCCGCACTGGTGGGCACAGCAACTAGACGCTGTATTGGTGTGTAACGTGCTGTTGGGTAAGTCGGGCGCTAGACAGCAAACATACACCTTCTGCGAACAGTGATCCAATAGGGAGGGTTTTTTAAAGAACGACTTTCACTCACAACACACACACGTTTACAAATGTACACTAGCGCATGGCCATGCGGCCATGCAAGCCTTAAATAGCTGCAGCACGTATAGGACCTTTCAAAGAAGGACCAATGGAATTGCTGCAGTACCTGAGCATGTGACCCTAGATCTCCACTGAGAGATCTTGCCCTGGGCATGCTCAGTGTGTGCAGAGTAGGACTTAGTCCCAGAAGCGTCTGCTCGCCGCTGCACAGCACTGGCTTCAATGGCAGAAGCTGGAAAAGCAGCAGTAATCCTATGCACAGAGTGAGACTGAGCAAGATGCTGGGACCAACGTCTCCACTGAGCAGACTCCACTGCGGCTGGAGAAGAATGGCAGCAGAGATGGTTCGAGATTCCCCCTGTGCAGAGGCGGGAACTCGACACCTAACATCCGTCTTAGTGAATTCACCTCCCCAGGTGAGCAATAACAGGAGGAACAATATAATGTACAGTTTTTTAGACTATCCCAATTTTTTTATTTCATGGGGAATATAAATAATTATTAAACCAGATGTGTTGGGATTGTGACAGAGTTTCGTTTCATTTCGATGTTTTAGATTCTAATTCCTTTTGGTTCATCAGTTCTTAGTCAGTAGGAACATCTCTTTATGGAAGGAATTCAGTAAGTGTTTAACTGTGTGAAAGAATGGACACGATCAGCAATTCTCTGTAGCCAGTCACTCAATTACCGATATGTTCCTTTTGAATCTTAATGAATATTAAAGCTCTCGAGCCCCTCTTGTGCCCAGCGGAAGACAGACATCTTACAGGAGCAAGGAGATTTCTTTAAAAACCATATAGCATCCCCTCGCTGAGTGTGAGGAGAGCAGGGTCATGTCAGGGCCCTCAGCTGATCTGCTTTTCCTTAGCTGCTCTGCTAATGACACTGGAAATATGCTAAGGAGCTGCCTGTAAGGGGCCTATCTAATGCGGTCACTTCCTGGGACCTCAAAGAAGCTTTAATTGCAGAGCTTTGGAGACAGCAGGTGTGCTTGTCATGTCTAATAAGAGATTTGGGTGGACTTGACAGCTCAGCCGAGGAAGAGGCTCTCGC
The DNA here is from genome assembly GCF_032444005.1 of Ranitomeya imitator. Classification (NCBI taxonomy): domain Eukaryota; kingdom Metazoa; phylum Chordata; class Amphibia; order Anura; family Dendrobatidae; genus Ranitomeya; species Ranitomeya imitator. The sequence continues at coordinate 62,721,816 of NC_091283.1, read as the reverse complement.
AGTCGCTCTCCACACGCATGCCCTGGACCCCCTCCTTCTATTCTAACTTTTCACTCACTGCACACCTGTCACATTGATTATGAGAATGAGTTTCTTCCATGGCAATAAGGAGAAGAAAATCTGTCTTTTTGTAATTTTCTCTTATTCATATTATTCTTGAAGGATTATCAACCACAATCCGTCTTTTGCATCCATAACAAGATTTCCTCCGCTTCTGCTCCATTTGGAGCTAATAACGATATGATAAGTTATTAAGAGTTTGTTACAAGCACTGGAGGTGTGATTCATGCACACTTTAGACTATGGGGCTGATTCATCATTTGTAAGTTATTGAGGTTACTATTCTCTTCTTTTTTGTCTTGTGGCATTCACTGACAAATTCTGCAAACCGGCGCATGTGGTTGATGAAATAATTGCAAAATAAAAAATATGCTCTTCATTTTTTGCCTTCAACTGTTTTTTTGCAGCTTTACAGTACAAAAAGTCACAAAAATGTGCCAAACGGAAACCCCTCCAGAAACCTTACTCCAGAGGAGATTACTGTAGTGAGATAAGATGAAATAAATTAAATATTTGGTGAAAGTAAGTCACAATTCATGAATTTTTCTTAACGCAAAGTTGGTAAAAAAAAGATTTAAAAATAATGAAAAATTAAAAAGTGGCATAAAACATATAGGAAATAAGGAGCAAATTCTGAAGGCACCAGAAATAAGCAAATTGCTTCAGAAAACTGGAGAAAAAAACATGATGAATAGAAGGAAAGAAAGAAAGGAGAAAGAAAGAAAGTAAGAAAGAAAGAAAGAAGAATAGAGAAAGAAAGAAAGAAAGAAAGAAAGAAAGAAAGAAAGAAAGAAAGAAAGAAGAATAGAGAAAGAAAGATAGAAATAATGAATGAATGAAAAAAATGTAAATGAAGGAAAAATTGAAATTGAAAATAGAGCTCTCGCAAAAATTAAGAGATCACTGCAAAATGTTCAGTTTGTCTGATTTTTCTCTTTATATAGGTATATTTTTGAGTAAAATGTAAATTGTTCTTTTATTCTATAAACTTCTGACAATACGTCTCTGATTTTTCAAGCAATAAATTCTGTATTTTTTTTCTGAAAAAGAAAAATGGTCAAAATGAAAACCCTCCAGTGCTGTCAGACCTCAAATAATGCAAAGAAAATAAGTGCATAATCATTTAGAAACAACAACACTAATGTTTTAACTCAGGAAGAGTTCAGAAATCAATACTTTGTGGAATAACCATGATTTTTAGTTACAGCTTTCATGCGTCTTGGCATGCTTTCCACCAGTCTTTCACACTGCTTCTGACGCAAAAATGTAAGCAGTTCTTCTTTGTTTGATGGCTTGTGACTATCCATCATCCTCCTGATTACATTCCAAAAGTTTTCAATGGGGTTCAGGTCTGGAGATTGGGCTGCCCATGACATGGTTTTGATGTGATAATCTCTTAATTTTTGCCAGAGTTTTATACATAGATGTCAGATTTATAGGTTATAGGTACAGTCATGACAGAATTTGTTGGCACCCTTGAAATTGTTCCAGAAAATGAAGTATTTCTCTTAGAAATGTTTATTTACTTTGTCTGTATTGAAACAACAGAAAAAATCACACAGAAAAAAAGACAAATTGGACATAATTTCCTACAAAACACCAAGAATGGGCTCAACAAAATTGTTGGCACCCTTTAAAAATTGTGAGTAAACAACTTAGTTTCAATCATATGATGCTGGTTCAAATTCACCTGTGTTGTGGGCAATATGAAAATCACACCTGAAACTAGATAAAAAGGGGTGAAGTTGACTCAATCTTTGCATTGTGCATCTGTGTGTGCCACACTAAGCATGGAAGACAGAAAGAGAATAAAAGAACTGTCTGTGGACTTGAGGACCAAAATTGTTCAAAAATATCAGCAATCTCAAGGTTACAAGTCAATCTCCAGAGATCTTGATGTTCCCTTGTCCATGGTGTGCAACATGATCAAGAAGTTTACAACCCATAGCACTGAAGACACAAAAGAGAATAGTAAAACCAAAAACACTCAGTTTGAAAAAATGTTGCAGTAATCCGCAAGTGCTAGTAAAAGATGTAAAAAACAGGGCATTTGGTTGATACGTTTTTTGCAAAAAATGTATACTAAGCTGCTCTACCAATCTTCACGGTATACCCTTATCAGAGCAGTCCTAACTAATGTATGCAATCCCTATCTGATGTATTTAAAAACCTGATCATCTGTATATAACCTGTGTGAACAGGGTTCAGAGAGGAAAAATCCATGTGTGCATACAGGGTAGAACAGCTTTTGTGCAGATAGCCCAAGAGGAGTGGTGGAACTCCCCAGTCTTGTAGACACAAGAGAACAATTATGGAAACAGGAACACATGGGCTACTTGCACAGTGAACAAGTCTGTATGATCATGTTCACACACCACCAAGAAACCTGAAGACACAAAAGAGAATAGTAAAACCAAAAACACTCAGTTTGAAAAAATGTTGCAGTAATCCGCAAGTGCTAGTAAAAGATGTAAAAAACAGGGTATTTGGTTGATACGTTTTTTGCAAAAAATGTATACTAAGCTGCTCTACCAATCTTCACGGTATACCCTTATCAGAGCAGTCCTAACTAATGTATGCAATCCCTATCTGATGTATTTAAAAACCTGATCATCTGTATATAACCTGTGTGAACAGGGTTCAGAGAGGAAAAATCCATGTGTGCATACAGGGTAGAACAGCTTTTGTGCAGATAGCCCAAGAGGAGTGGTGGAACTCCCCAGTCTTGTAGACACAAGAGAACAATTATGGAAACAGGAACACATGGGCTACTTGCACAGTGAACAAGTCTGTATGATCATGTTCACACACCACCAAGAAACCTGAAGACACAAAAGAGAATAGTAAAACCAAAAACACTCAGTTTGAAAAGATGTTGCAGTAATCCGCAAGTGCTAGTAAAAGATGTAAAAAACAGGGTATTTGGTTGATACGTTTTTTGCAAAAAATGTATACTAAGCTGCTCTACCAATCTTCACGGTATACCCTTATCAGAGCAGTCCTAACTAATGTATGCAATCCCTATCTGATGTGTTTAAAAACCTGATCATCTGTATATAACCTGTGTGAACAGGGTTCAGAGAGGAAAAATCCATGTGTGCATACAGGGTAGAACAGCTTTTGTGCAGATAGCCCAAGAGGAGTGGTGGAACTCCCCAGTCTTGTAGACACAAGAGAAAAATTATGGAAACAGGAACACATGGGCTACTTGCACAGTGAACAAGTCTGTATGATCATGTTCACACACCACCAAGAAACCTGAAGACACAAAAGAGAATAGTAAAACCAAAAACACTCAGTTTGAAAATGTTGCGGATTACTGCAACATTTTTTCAAACTGAGTGTTTTTGGTTTTACTATTCTCTTTTGTGTCTTCAGGTTTCTTGGTGGTGTGTGAACATGATGATACAGACTTGTTCACTGTGCAAGTAGCCCATGTGTTCCTGAACCCATAGCACTGTAGTTAATCTCCCTGGACGTGGAAGGCAGAGAAAAATTGATGAAAGTTTGCAATGCAGGATGACCCGGATAGTAGATAATTATTATTATTATACATTTTTATAGCGCCATTTATTCCATGGCGCTTTACATGTGAATACGGGGCAAATATAGACAAATACATTAAACATGAGCAGATAACAAGGCACACGAGTACATAAGGAGGGAGGACCCTGCCCGCGAGGGCTCACAGTCTGCAGGGGGTGGGTGAGGATACACTAGGAGAGGGAAGAGCTGGCTGTGCGGCTGTTCAGTAGGTTGAGGATCACTGCAGGCTGTAGGCTTGTCGGAAGAGATGAGTCTTCAGGTTCTTTTTGAAGGTTTCTATGGTAGGCGCGAGTCTGATGTGTTGGGGTAGAGAGTTCCAGAGTATGGGGGAAGCACGGGAGAAGTCTTGGATGCGGTTATGGGAAGAAGAGATGAGAGGGGAGTAGAGAAGGAGGTCTTGGGAGGATCGGAGGTTGCGTGTAGGTAGGTACCGGGAGACCATGTCACAGATGTATGGAGGAGACAGGTTGTGGATGGCTTTGTATGTCAGTGTGAGGGTTTTGAACTGGAGTCTCTGGGCGATAGGAAGCCAGTGAAGGGCTTGACACAGGGGAGAGGTTGGGGAATAGCGGGGGGACAGGTAGATTAGTCGGGCAGCAGAGTGTAGGATGGATTGGAGCGGTGCCAGAGTGCTAGAGGGGAGTCCAGAGATTAGGAGGTTGCAGTAGTCGAGGCGGGAGATGATAAGGGCATGCACTAGCGTTTTTGCAGTGTTGCGGTCAAGGAAAGCACGGATCCGGGAAATATTTTTGAGTTTGAGACGACAGGAGGAGGCAAGGGCTTGGATATGTGGCTTGAAAGAGAGTGCAGAGTCGAGGATCACCCCGAGGCACCGGGCGTGTGGGACTGGGGATAGTGAGCAGCCATTGACATTGATGGATAGGTCTGGTGGAGGGGTAGAGTGAGATGGGGGAAAGATGATGAATTCTGTTTTGTCCATGTTCAGTTGTAGAAAGCGAGCAGAAAAGAAGGCTGAAATGGCAGACAGACAGTGCGGGATTTTGGTAAGCAAGGAGGAGAGGTCAGGTCCGGAGAGGTAGATCTGCGTGTCATCAGCGTAGAGATGGTACTGCAAACCGTGGGATTCTATGAGCTGTCCCAGGCCGAAAGTGTAGATGGAGAAGAGTAGGGGTCCTAGAACAGAGCCTTGAGGAACACCGACTGACAAGGGGCGAAGTGAGGAGGTGGTGTGGGGGAGGGAGACACTGAATGTTCGGTCTGTCAGATATGACGAGATCCAGGAAAGGGCCAAGTCTGTGATGGCAAGGGATGAGAGGATTTGTAGCAAAAGGGAGTGGTCTACAGTGTCAAAGGCAGAAGACAGGTCCAGGAGAAGGAGGACAGAGTAGTGTCGCTTGCTCCTGGCAGTTAGTAGGTCATTGGTGACTTTAGTTAGGGCAGTTTCAGTTGAGTGATGGGAACGGAAGCCTGATTGTAACCGATCAAAGAGGGAGCAGGAGGAGAAGTGGGAGGACAGTTCAAGATGGACGTGTTGCTCCAGCAATTTGGAGGCATAAGGGAGAAGAGATATCGGGCGATAGCTAAACACAGAGGATGGGTCGAGGGAGGGCTTTTTGAGGATGGGTGTGATCTTGGCATGCTTGAAGGATGAGGGAAAGACACCTGTTGTGAGTGAGAGGTTGAAGAGGTGCGTTAGGGTTGGGATGAAGACCGTGGAAAGGTTAGGGATGAGGTGGGATGGGAGCGGGTCAAGCGTGCAGGTGGTGAGGTGTGATCTTGACAGGAGGGTGGAGAGCTGATCTTCTGTCATGGTGGAGAAGCTGGTTTTTGAGGAGCAGGGTTGAGGAGCTAAAAGGGGTAGTGGGCGCTGTGGGCCAAAGCTTTCTCTGATCGTATCGATCTTCTGTTTAAAGAAAGAGGCGAAGTCATCAGCAGAAATGAGGGGGGATGGAGGAGGTGCGGGGGGACGGAGAAGAGAATTGAAAGTGTTGAAAAGCTGTTTAGGGTTGTGGGACAGGGAGGATATGAGGGATGAGAAGTAAGTTTGTTTTGCGGCAGTGAGCGCAGACTTGAAGCTGGCGAGGGACTGCTTGTATGCAGTGAAGTGGTCGGCAGAGTGGGATCGCTTCCATCTCCGCTCAGCAATCCTGGAAGCCCGTCCAGGATAATAAGCCCCAATCAAGTTCCAAAGACATTGAAGCTGTCCTGCAGGCTGAGGGGGCATCAGTGTGAGTACAAACTGTCTGCTGACATTTGAATGAAACGCTATGGCAGGGGACCCAGGAGAACCTCAATGCTGACACAGAGACATAAAAAAGCTAAACTGCAGTTTGCCAAAATGTATGTTAGTAAGCCAAACAAAATCCTTCTGCGAAAGCGTCTTGTAGTCAGATGAGACCAAGATAGGGCTTTGTGGCAAAGCATATCATTCTACTGTTTGCCAAAATGAAATGAGGCCTACAGATAAAAGAACACAGTACCTACAGTCAAAAATGGTGGAGGTTGAAAGATATTTTGGGGTTGTTTTTTCTTCCCTAGCACTAGTTGCCTTGACTTTGTGCAAGGTAACATGAAATTTGAATATCACCAAAGGATTTTGGGTCACAATGTTGTGCCCAGTGTCAGAAAGCTCTGTTTTCATCCTAGGTCATGGGTCTTCGAGCAGGGCAATGACCACAAACATACTTCAAGAAGCATCCATAAATAGATGGAAACAAAGTGCTAGAGAGTTCTGAAGTGGTTGGCAATGAGTCCATATCTAAATCCCATTGAACACCTATGAAAAGAAGATTGGTCTAAAATTCCAGATGAAAGGTATAAAAAGCTTGTTAATGGTAATAGGAAGTGACTGATTGCAGTTATTTATTCCAAAGAGGGTGCCAAAATTGAGGGTGCCAAAAATGCCCAGTTTTGTGTGAAATTATGTCCAATTTGCCTTTTTTTCTCTGTTATTTGTACACAAAAAGGAAATAAACATGTGCATAACAAAATATGTGTAATTGCAATATTTTTCTGAAATAAATACTTAATTTTTTGGAACAATTTCATCAGTGCCAACACTTTTGGCCAAGACTATATATGGATACATAGACAATGTATAAATTGATCAATGAACAGACGGATCGATCAATACTGTACATATACAGGGTGGGCCATATATGGGGATAAACCTGGGTGGGCCATGTACATGGATATACCTAAATAAAATGGGAATGGTTGGTGATATCAACTTCCTGTTTATGGCACATTAGTATATGGGAGGGGGAAAACTTTTCAAGGTGGGTGGTGACCATGGTGGCCATTTTGTAGTCAGCCATTTTGGATGTATCTTTATAAATGGCCCACCCAGGTGTATTCATATAAATGGGCCACCCTGTAGATATGTAGACATAATAATAATAATAATAATTTTTATTTATATAGCGCCAACATATTCCGCAGCGCTTTACAAATTATAGAGGGGACTTGTACAGACAATAGACATTACAGCATAACAGAAATACAGTTCAAAACAGATACCAGGAGGAATGAGGGCCCTGCTCGCAAGCTTACAAACTATGAGGAAAAGGGGAGACACGAGAGGTGGATGGTAACAATTGCTTTAGTTATTCGGACCGGCCATAGTGTAAGGCTCGGGTGTTCATGTAAAGCTGCATGAACCAGTTAACTGCCTAAGTATGTGGCAGTACAGACACAGTGGGCTATTAACTGCATAAAGTGAATGAGAACATGATGCGAGGAACCTGATAGTTTTTTTTTTTTTTTTAATAAATAGGCCACACAGGGATAGGTTAATGCATTGAGGCGGTAGGCCAGTCTGAACAAATGAGTTTTTAGGGTACGCTTAAAACTGTGGGGATTGGGGATTAATCGTATTAACCTAGGTAGTGCATTCCAAAGAATCGGCGCAGCACGTGTAAAGTCTTGGAGACGGGAGTGGGAGGTTCTGATTATTGAGGATGCTAACCTGAGGTCATTAGCGGAGCGGAGGGCACGGGTAGGGTGGTAGACTGATACCAGGGAGGAGATGTAGGGTGGTGCTGAGCCATGGAGTGCTTTGTGGATGAGGGTAGTAGTTTTGTACTGGATTCTGGAGTGGATGGGTAGCCAGTGTAATGACTGGCACAAGGTAGAGGCATCGGTGTAACGGTTGGTGAGGAATATGATCCTGGCAGCAGCATTCAGGACAGATTGGAGCGGGGAAAGTTTGGTAAGAGGGAGGCCGATTAGTAGAGAGTTACAATAGTCCAGACGAGAATGAATAAGTGAAACAGTAAGAGTTTTTGCAGAGTCGAAAGTAAGAAAAGGGTGAATTCTAGAAATGTTTTTGAGATGCAGGTAAGAAGAGCGAGCCAGTGATCGGATGTGGGGGGTGAATGAAAGGTCAGAATCAAGGATGACCCCAAGGCAGCGGGCATGTTGCTTTGGAGTAATGGTGGAACCGCACATGGAGATGGCAATGTCAGGCAAAGGTAGGTTAGTAGAGGGAGAGAACACGAGGAGTTCAGTTTTTGACAGGTTAAGTTTCAGATAGAGGGAGGACATGATGTTAGAGACAGCGGTAAGACAATCACTGGTGTTTTCTAAAAAGGTCGGTGTGATATCAGGAGAAGAAGTATATAATTGGGTGTCGTCAGCATAGAGATGGTACTGGAAACCAAATCTACTGATTGTTTGTCCAATAGGGGCAGTATACAACGAGAAGAGGAGGGGGCCTAGGACTGATCCTTGAGGAACCCCAACAGTAAGGGGAAGGTGAGAGGAGGAGGAACCAGCAAAACATACAGTGAAGGATCGGTCAGAGAGATAGGAGGAGAACCAGGAGAGAACGGTGTCCTTGAGGCCGATGGAGCGGAGCATAGTGAGGAGGAGCTGATGATCCACAGTATCGAATGCTGCGGAGAGATCCAAGATAATTAGCATGGAGTAGTGACCATTAGATTTAGCTGTTAGTAGGTCATTAGAGACTTTAGTGAGGGCAGTTTCAGTAGAGTGTAAAGAGCGGAAGCCAGATTGAAGAGGGTCGAGAAGAGAGTTATCTGAGAGATAGCGGGTAAGACGGGAGTGGACCAGGCGTTCGAGGAGTTTAGAGATGAAGGGAAGATTAGAGACAGGTCTATAATTAGCGGCACAGTTTTGATCGAGGGATGGTTTTTTAAGTAATGGATGTATGATGGCATGCTTAAATGAGGAGGGAAAAATACCGGAAGTGAGGGGAAGGTTGAATATTTTTGTTAGGTGAGAGGTGACAGCTGGGGAAAGGGACTGGAGGAGATGTGACGGAATGGGGTCACTGGTGCAAGTGGTCGGGCGAGAAGATGCAAGGAGCCTGCTTACTTCTTCTTCTGTAACTGCTTCAAAGTCAGAGAGTGAACTAGATGCAGTGGGGGAGGGAGGACAGTGCATGGTATGAAGAGATTGGGAGATGATTTCCTGTCGAATGTGGTCAATTTTTTCTTTGAAGTAATTGGCCAGATCGTCAGCATGGAGATCCGTGGTTGGGGCCTGCTCTCTTGGGTTGAGTAGGGACTGGAACGTGTCAAAGAGACGTTTAGGGTTATTGGACAGGGAGGTGATGAGGGTGTTGAAGTAGGCATGAAGTAGACGTGATTATATGGGTATGATATACATATATATTTTATATGTACAAATGATTGTAAAACAATTTGACCTGCTTTGGTTCAAATGAAAGTGACAAGAACTGCACCAGAGAGGAACAGCAATGCAACCCCAAAAAGAGATGGATTTTATATGAGGTGGCCACAGAAAATTACTCTATACTTATTCTCCCTGACTGATTCTTCTCTCGTTTTGCATATTACATGTGTCCTTGAGGGGGTATATGCAACCCATTCAGGTTCCACAAATATTCCAGCTTCATGAGGATGACATATCCATACGTGCCATCATAAGTTCTCAAGAGCAGGCAGTAGATGCCAGGATAAGGAATCTTACATGAGAAGAGCTAATGGATCAGCCCGACAGGAGGAATATATGCTCCTTTATGTAAAGAAGAACAGGTGGAGACTACCAGAGCGCAAAATGAGCTCCAACAGGTTAATGGTATACTTCTTTTAACCAAATCGACAGAAAGAAACTTTATTAGGATGGCATGAGGGTTAGATGTCCTGTTTCTGGATCTGTGCTTGCAGACCAGCATTATGTAGCTTTATTGGTATTTTCCAGAAAACACTAGAATTATCAGCTCCGATACTGGTGGTCCGTTTTCTTCACTGATCAGAGCGAATTCATGCATGACAGACGAGAAAGCTTAGTCAAGATGCAGTGGTGAAAGTTATGCCACCAGCATGGTGGTTTGATGGTGGGCCAGTGATAGTCTGAGAATGCTCGTCTTTAGAGTAGTGAAGAAACTTCAGCGTGACAGCCAGTCACTACTATTAATACCAGGCTGAAATCATTAAAGCCACATTAAGACCTCAGCCTGGGTTCATAGAATCATAGAATGTTAGAGTTGGGACCTCTGGGGTCATCATGTCCAATCCCCTGCTCAATGCAGGATTCACTAAACCATCTCAGACAGATGTCTGTCCAGATGTTCAGTTTAAGGGCAATGGTTCAAAATACTAATGAAATGTATGTAAACTTTTGACTTTGCAGTAAGTAATAAAAATGCCTTAAAACATTCTCTCTCTCATTATTCAGGCATTTGGCTAATATTAATAATTATTGTAATTCTAATTGACCTAAAACAGGAAAGGTTTATTGCGATTTCATGTCAGATATTGAGAAAAACAGAAAAACATGCAGATGTGTCTTTTATATAGTGTATGTAAACTTATAGTTTCAACTGTAAGCCCATTAATGGACCGGGCTGATATCTAACGCAGAACTAGTGGCAGTCCTACAGGGCTGGCAGACCTTTGTTTCATTGTTGCCATTGAAAGAGACCTCTCAGCCTGTCAGAGTTGTGAGCGAGTGTGATGCCACATCAGCGGCTGCATGGGCCACCTTCTCTCGCGCCCCATGCCGCCAGGGGGTATCTGTGTAAAAAAAGTGCCAAGTTGAACTTACGTGTCCCCAGGGGGTGCGGAACATCACTTTGGTGCAAGTGGGGAGACCATACCACGTGATCCGTCTGATGTAATAGTGACGTCAGGCAGGGTGGCAAGATGCAGGTTGGTCACACTATCCTGTGGACTAAACCTATTGTTCTTATCCCATGTCCTATACTGTTGCTAAACCACTTACTATATAAACCATCCTTATGCTATCTTACGCTAATCCTACACCATACACTAATAACATTACACATTAACAGTTAACATGACTTATATGCTGCTGATAACCATAGCACATTACATAAGATGCACATCACTATTGCATATGAAACCACATGACATTGAAACGCCCGCCAGGGCTCTGGGGTGCTCGGTACTGGGTCCATTACTTAAAGGGACGTGTCACAGCGGCGGTGACCCGGTCCGTGGCCCTGGACGCCCATGTTAAAGGGACGGTCTTTAAAGGGGTTTTTGAAATAAAGGAATGTTCGTGACACCACCTGTGGTATTCGGGCAGGGGTGAACAATGCTGCTTAAAGGGGTCCTCTGGGGTGATGTTATGGCAGCTGGATGGTATAACTTCCCACAGGTGAAGTAGGTCCCCAGGACTCCCAGTGAATAGATGGAAGATGGTGAGTGGTGCAGTAAAGAACGAAGGACACAGTTGTGCTGTCTTTTTACCTGGTTTACTGATGGTAGCAGGTAGCCACAGTCCAGGGCACCAGATCACAGGTACAGGCAGGGTCTGGCCAGCTTGGAAGTGAGTTCAGAGTCCAGCTTTATCAGGTGGAGTTAAAAGCCTTCCTTCTAGCACTGTGTTGTTATAGCCCCTTACTGCCTATGGCTTTGTAGTAAGGTCCTCTCAGTTAGCTCTGACCTTTGTGTAAGTGGGACACAAGCACATAAGACAGGTGACTCGAGCCTTTTTATAGGGTCTCTATCACGACCCGGGCTCTATGTATCACTGTGTCTCCTGGGTGTTAGGGCAAGCAGGTAATTTATAATCCAGCTGTCCTGCCGGTTTCTGCTATGTTTCTTAGAGTCCCACAAAAGCCTTGGTCTTCCGGCTACCGGTTTCTGTGCTCAATCAGGGATGTAGCCCAGTCGCTGCTATTCTCCCCTGTTGTTACTCTCCTGTGCTTTGCTCTCCGGCACATTAGCTAAGGGCTGTTCTACCTTCTGTATCTCCCTATCTAGGAGCTATAGCACCTCAGGCTGTACGGCCCCTCACCCATCCTTCTGCCTCAGACTGCTCCAGTCTGCTGTCTGGAACCAACTGTCTACTTCTTCCCAACTGTCTAACAACTGCCTAGCAACTAACTCCTCCTCCCGACCAAAGAGAGAGCAGCTCCCCTGATTTTGGGTGTAGAGCTCCCCCTTCTGGCCTGAAGTCAGAATGGTGTTGTATGAGATAATTACCTGTTACAAGGAATCCTCCATCACTTCCAAGCGTGACATCACTCTCCCCATGAGGATAAGTTTTGTGGGAAAAAAAAGATTTTTTAATTTTCACGGCTCTGCGTTATAAACTGTAGTGAAACACTTGGGGGCTCAAAGTTCTCACAACACATCTAGATAAGTTCGTGGGGGGGTCTACTTTCCAAAATGGTGTCACTTGTGGGGGGCTTCTACTGTTTAGGTACATTAGGGGCTCTGCAAACGCAATGTGACACCTGCAGACCATTCCAGCTAAGTCTGCATTCCAAATGGCTCTCCTTCCCTTCTGAGCCCTCCCATGCGCCCAAACAGTGGTTCCCCCACATATTGTGTATAATCGCACTCAGGACAAATTGGGCAACAAATTTTGGGGTCCAATTTCTCCTGTTATCCTCGGGAAAATACAAAACTGGGGGCTAAAAAATAATTTTTGTGGGAAAAAATTTTTGTTTTATTTTTACGGCTCTGCATTATAAACTTCTGTGAAGCCCTTGGTGGGTCAAAGCGCTCACCACACATCTAGATAAGTTCCTAAGGGGGTCTACTTTCCAAAATGGTGTCACTTGTGGGGGGTTTCTACTGTTTAGGTACATTAGGGGCTCTGCAAACGCAATGTGACACCTGCAGACCATTCCAGCTAAGTCTGCATTCCAAATGGAGCTCCTTCCCTTCCGAGCCCTCCCATGCGCCCATACAGTGGTTCACCCCCACTTATGGGGTATCAGCGCACTCAGGTCAAATTGGGCAACAACTTTTGGGGTCCAATATCTTCTCTTACCCTTGGGAAAATAAAACATTGGGAGCAAAAAGAAAATTTTTGTGAAAAAATATGATTTTTTATTTTTACGGTTCTGCATTATAAACTTCTGTGAAGCACTTGGTGGGTCAAAGTGCTCACCACACCTCTAGATAAGTTCTTTAGGGGGTCTACTTTCCAAAATGGTGTCACTTGTGGGGGGTTTCAATGTTTAGGCACATCAGGGGCTCTCCAAACGCAACATGGTGTCCCATCTCGCTTCCAGTCAATTTTGCATTGAAAAGTCAAATGGCGCTCCTTCGCTTCCGAACACTCTGTCATGCGCCCAAACAGTGGTTTACCCCCACATATGGGGTATCGGTGTACTCAGGACAAATTGTACAACAACTTTTGGGGTCCATTTTCTCCTGTTACCCTTGGTAAAATAAAACAAATTGGAGCTGAAGTACTTTTTTTGTGAAAAAAAGTTAAATGTTCATTTTTATTTAAACACTCCAAAAATTCCTGTGAAGCACCAGAAGGGTTAATAAACTTCTTGAATATGGTTTTGAGCACCATGAGGGGTGCAGTTTTTAGAATGGTGTCACACTTGGGTATTTTCTATCATATAGACCCCTCAAAATGACTTCAAATGAGATGTGGTCCCTAAAAAAAAATGGTGTTGAAAAAATGAGAAATTGCTGGTCAACTTTTAACCCTTATAACTCCCTAACAAAAAAAAATTTTGGTTCCAAAATTGTGCTGATGTAAAGTAGACATGTGGGAAATGTTACTTATTAAGTATTTTGTGTGACATATCTCTGTGATTTAATTGCATAAAAATTCAAAGTTGGAAAATTGCGAAATTTTCATATTTTTCGCCAAATTTCCATTTTTTTCACAAATAAAACGCAGGTACTATCAAAGAATTTTTACCACTATCATGAAGTACACTATGTCCCGAGAAAACATTGCCAGAATCACTGGGATCCGTTGAAGCGTTCCAGAGTTATAACCTCATAAAGGGACAGTGGTCAGAATTGTAAAAATTGGCCCGGTCATTAACGTGCAAACCACCCTCGGGGGTAATGAGCAGCACAGATTCACATTTACTTTTACCCACAGTCCGATTGACAAAGAGATTTATGCAGCCATCAATAGAAATTGGCACGTTCTGCAATCTGACAGAGAATTATCTTCTCTGACTATGAACCGCCCAAAATTTGGGTATAGGCGCACGAGAAATTTGGGGGATTTACAGATTAAAAATCGTCTCCCCACAATAGAAAATAATTGGCTCACGAAATATCAACCTACAGGTAATCACAAATGCGGCAACTGTAAATTCTGCCATTTAAGACTTTTGAAAAATCCGATTCGCATAGGTTCAGTTTGTCATACAGTTAGGGACTTAATTACGTGCAAAACTCCATATGTGGTCTATTTAATCCTCTGCCCATGCCAGTTTTATTATATTGGTAAGACAATACGTCCGATGGTCACGAGATTTAGTGAGCACTGCAATTCTATAATGTCCGGGAAGGGTCGCCCGCGCTTCATTAAGCATATGCGGGATCACCACAATGCGAATCCAAATGTGTTACAATTCGCAGGTCTTGAAGTGGTTAAAAATCCAGTAAAAGGTGGGGACCGCAAGAAAATTCTATTACAGCGCGAGGCACGTTGGATCATGGAGACCAATGCGCAAGGGCCCATTGATCTCAATGATAAACTGGACATGACAATATTCCTGTAACATTTTTGTAACATTTTTGTTATACTTTTGTATTAATATTATTGTAATAATAATTGTGCAGGCTCCCTTGTATTATGTGACTTACAATGCCGATATATATTTGTGCTTGTTAATTTTGTTTCTTGCACACAACCGATTTGTTATTTTTAATCTCACACCTGTTCACATCAAGCTGTCTAGTTCCCTATAAAGGATATGACGATTTTAATTGTGCACCTGGACCCGTGGAAGCGCACAAGCGCGAAACGGCCGTAGTCTTGTTTCTTCTCCCCGCACCGCTGATCTCTCCCAGCCGCCTCTCCTTACTATGTCCATTGTTACGTTACGATGAATAAAGGACTTTGATTCGCAATCTACCTGGGTGAGTGCCGCATTTTCCTTCTTCTTCTTGGATATTTTACATTTATTAGAGTATTGTGAGCGCTAATGGCTACTCTAAAGGTACCTTCACACTCAGCAACTTTACAACGAGAACGACAACGATCTGTGACGTTGCAGCGTCCTGGATAGTGATCTCATTGTGTTTGACATGCAGCAGTGATCTGGATCCCGCTGTGCCATCGCTGGTCGGAGCTGGAAGTCCAGAACTTTATTTCGTCATTGGGTCGGCGTGTATCGTCATGTTTGACAGCAAAAGCAATGATGCCAGCAACGGGCATAGGGCCCCTAGATATGTGTCGGATCGGTACACTCCGGCTGTTTTACATGGAGCTAACAACCAGGGAGAACGATAAGTGAGTCGCGGTTACGTCACTGGATCGCTCCTGCATCGTTCTGGAGTTGCTGTGTTTGACGTCTCTACAGCGACCTAAACAGCGACGCTCCAGCGATCGGCTCGTTGTCTATATCGCTGCAGCGTCGCTGAGTGTGACGGTACCTTAAGTATGGCTGTAACTGTTTACATTTTTTACCAGCATTGTTCATTTGGTGAGAGCCCACCTAAGGTGAGAAGTATGCGAGAGTCACAGTAAAATCTTCTCAGCTATATAAAAGCCAAACATTTCAATTGATGCCTCAATTGTAATCCTCATTATCTAAAGAAAGAGGGAGAGGTCCTTTCTCGAAAAGACTCCGGAATGAATTATGAATCACAGGTCTCTGATGAATGACTCATTGGTTGCATTTACGTTATTTTAATAAAAAAAAATCAATATCAATGTAATAAAATAATTCTAATTTCATATTCAATTGCAACCATCATGGCATCTTGACTTAATATGTAGACACAAGGATCAGACCAAAGTCAGCCAGGAAACTTGGGAACAGAAGCAACACTGATTATGCTTACTTGGTGAATATTTTTGCATTTTGGGCACTGTAGACAAGTTAGCGGGTCCTCAACTCTTCTTTGTGTATGTCTCCTTGAGCCCATTTGGCTAACAAGACAAGATTAACTGGGAAGATAGGGCCATATCTCGGAAATGGAGAGGTGCAGAAATAAAATTTTTAAAAAAATCCACACTTATTGGAACAGCAGCATTAAGACCAGATAAAGCATTATTAATGGCAAGTGACTTTCAGTGTTCCCAGTCCTATAAGCCAATGTAATATAATATGGTAGATTATGTGATAAACAATCCGCAAGTCAGTTTGTTTAACAATCATGTTATTTTGCCCAAAAAAATCACTGCAAAGTGTTAGTGTCTTCCTTTTGTCTAACTTGAGGTCCATTACCTGCATACCTACCAACAGTTGAATTCCCCAAATCAAGACATTTAAGCCCTGCCCCAAGGATTTACTTAAAGGTAGTCTGTGACCCACAAAGAGCTAACTAAACCACTTACAGAGGTATGTATGTAGGGGACTTAGCTCCTATAAACATCATGCCTGTTGTCCAGCTTTTAGTGGTTTAGTTGGCATTAAAAATTAGTTATTTCATATGCAAATAAAGGGACTTTGGCCAAAGGCTCAGCGCACCTTTAAAACCCCTCAATTTGCACAATGAGCACTGTCATATCTTGACAGCGTACTCCGGAGCTGTGCTCGCAAAGTGCTATTGCTGTCTCTTATCTCTGCATTCTGACTGCAGTACGGTATCGAGTAGTGGGCCCAGACAGGAGACAGCAATGAGTTTCTGCAATGACACCATATTATCACATCTGCAGTGTCTGTGCAGAGCCTCTGATTGAGTTGAGCACTATCAATCAACGGCTCTGCACCTCTACATGGTAACTCAACCATCAATTGCACGCAACACACCAGTTTTTCCTTATCATGCTTTTTCAAGGGTCTATCTCTTGAGAAAGCCTGATGAGGTGAAACTTGTCAGGTTGTATGCAACTGATGTTTTATCTAATGGTCTGGTTTTAACTGTATATCTGGTGAGAATAACATTTAAGTGAGAAGAAGTAAATTTTAAACATAATGGATTTGCCGGTTTCTGAGCCAGTAACGGCGGGGATGTATGCGTTATGCATACTCCCGGTCAGAACCCGACTAGTGGGACGGCTGCACCACCTGGTCAGCCACGTCACTAGACAGGGCGCTGCCTCGATACACTAGTGGCCATGCCCACTAGTCAGATTCTGGCTGGGAGTATGCATAACACATACATACCCGCCAGTCCTGGCTCAGAAAGCAAAGAATCCTCACAGAGCAGTCACACAAGTGACTGTAGACTTGTGATTTTAGACTGAACAATCCCTTTAATGATTTGGAGAAGATTTTTTTGCATCTGGAGAGCCAACCTTTTTTGCAACCAAAGGAACCATCATAGAAATTGATTGCAGATGTGTTTTTATCTGATGGTGCTGAGTTGGACTATGAGAGAAGGAAGTAGTATTTGCAATCCAAAGCAATATGGAAGGACAAAGATATCCAGTTATAGTTAAAATAACTGGTCCCAGAAAGAATTACTGAGTACAACTGGTGAGAGCAAGACTATTGTTGCAGGGAAATAGACTATGATTAACTACTGATTATTATTAGTGTTGAGCGATACCTTCCGATATCCGGAAATATCAGTATCGGATTGGATTGGCCGATATCCATATAACATCTGATATTGCCGATACCGATACCAGAAATCAATGCAAGTCAATGGGACACAAATATCGGAATGAAAATAAGCCCTTTCTTTCCTTGCACATCCAGTTCCGGAGGGGGAAAGAGTGTGGGCGGTGCGTGGGCGGAGACTGCGTGTCTGTGTGGGACCGTGGGGGGTCTGTGCGGGCCTGCCGGGGGTCTGTACGGGCCTACCGGGGGTCTGTTCGGGCTGCCGGGGGTCTGTGCGAGCCTGCCGGGGGTCTGTAAGGTCTGCCCGGGGTCTGTGCGGGTCTCTTGGGGTTCTGTGTGGCCTACCGGGGGTCTGGCGGCCTGCCGGGGGTCTGTGCAGGCCTCTCAGGGGTCTTTGTGCTTGTGCGCAGGCATCGTCCGATGGGACCAAAAGTCCCATCGGGCTATGCCTGCTACAATGACAGTGATTGTCACATTAGCCAATGATGGGACAGTAGTAGTTCCATCATCCGGCTAATGTGTTGAATGTAAAAAAACAAAACACAAACATACATACTACATACAACATACTACATACTTCATACATACAACATACATACTACATACATACATACAACAGACATACTACATACATACAGTACTACGTACATACATACAACATACATACAACATACTACATACATACAACATACATACATACTGTTAGGGTTGGCGGAACGCACCAAATATATATATTTATTAGGAGAAGTTGGTGCGTTCGCAACCCGGGATCCACCGTGCAGGAAAGCACCTGCAGCTAGATATGGAGGTACAATATAATGGTATAAACAGACTCTGTTACTTCACAGAGTCTGTTAGCAAGGATAACGCTGTGCTCTGTTTGGCTCACAGAGGAACACAGCTACTTAGTAGAGCAGATGGTGGTCATGCAATCAAATGCAAACATGAAACTCCTCGCTGGTGGTGCCAGCATTCTAGGGGCTTATTTCAGCCGGGTCCCTGAATACACACACACCAAACTCCTCGCCGGAGGTGCCAGCATTCTAGGGGCTTATTTCAGCCGGGTCCCTGAATACACACACAAGCATGACCACACTGGCGCTGAGCTCGTACACAAATTGATAGTAGCGCATGGCCGTGCGGTCATGAGAAACTTTTATAGTTGTAGCACCTACAGGACCTTCCAAGAAGAACCAATGGAAGTTGCTGCAGTACCTGAACATGTGACCCTAGATCTCCACTGAGAGATCTTGCCCTGGGCATGCTCAGTGTGTGCAAAGCAGGACTTAGTCCTAGCACCTACAGGACCTTCCAAGAAGGACCAATGGAAGTTGCTGCAGTACCTGAGCATGTGACCCTAGATCTCCACTGAGAGATCTTGCCCTGGGCATGCTCAGTGTGTGCAAAGCAGGACTTAGTCCCAGAAAAGCCTGCTCGCTGCAGAACAGTGCAGGGTACAATAGTAAAGCCTTGAGAGGCAGCAGTAACCCTTCGCACAGTATCAGATCCAGTGAGACGCTGGGACCAACGTCTCCGCTGAGCAGGCTCCACTGCGGCAGGAGAAGAATGGGATACCGCAGCAGAGATGGCTCGAGATTCCCCCTGTGCAGAGGCAGCAACTCGACCCCTAACACATACAACATACATACAACATACTACATACATACATACACCATACATACAACATACCACATACATACAACATACTATATACTACATACATACAGTGGGGCAAAAAAGTATTTAGTCAGTCAGCAATAGTGCAAGTTCCACCACTTAAAAAGATGAGAGGCGTCTGTAATTTACATCGTAGGTAGACCTCAACTATGGGAGACAAACTGAGAAAAAAAAATCCAGAAAATCACATTGTCTGTTTTTTTATCATTTTTTTTGCATATTATGGTGGAAAATAAGTATTTGGTCAGAAACAAACAATCAAGATTTCTGGCTCTCACAGACCTGTAACTTCTTCTTTAAGAGTCTCCTCTTTCCTCCACTCATTACCTGTAGTAATGGCACCTGTTTAAACTTGTTATCAGTATAAAAAGACACCTGTGCACACCCTCAAACAGTCTGACTCCAAACTCCACTATGGTGAAGACCAAAGAGCTGTCAAAGGACACCAGAAACAAAATTGTAGCCCTGCACCAGGCTGGGAAGACTGAATCTGCAATAGCCAACCAGCTTGGAGTGAAGAAATCAACAGTGGGAGCAATAATTAGAAAATGGAAGACATACAAGACCACTGATAATCTCCTTCGATCTGGGGCTCCACGCAAAATCCCACCCCGTGGGGTCAGAATGATCACAAGAACGGTGAGCAAAAATCCCAGAACCACGTGGGGGGACCTAGTGAATGAACTGCAGAGAGCTGGGACCAATGTAACAAGGCCTACCATAAGTAACACACTACGCCACCATGGACTCAGATCCTGCAGTGCCAGACGTGTCCCACTGCTTAAGCCAGTACATGTCCGGGCCCGTCTGAAGTTTGCTAGAGAGCATTTGGATGATCCAGAGGAGTTTTGGGAGAATGTCCTATGGTCTGATGAAACCAAACTGGAACTGTTTGGTAGAAACACAACTTGTCGTGTTTGGAGGAAAAAGAATACTGAGTTGCATCCATCAAACACCATACCTACTGTAAAGCATGGTGGTGGAAACATCATGCTTTGGGGCTGTTTCTCTGCAAAGGGGCCAGGACGACTGATCTGGGTACATGAAAGAATGAATGGGGCCATGTATCGTGAGATTTTGAGTGCAAACCTCCTTCCATCAGCAAGGGCATTGAAGATGAAACGTGGCTGGGTCTTTCAACATGACAATGATCCAAAGCACACCGCCAGGGCAACGAAGTAGTGGCTTCGTAAGAAGCATTTCAAGGTCCTGGAGTGGCCTAGCCAGTCTCCAGATCTCAACCCTATAGAAAACCTTTGGAGGGAGTTGAAAGTCCGTGTTGCCAAGCGAAAAGCCCAAAACATCACTGCTCTAGAGGAGATCTGCACGGAGGAATGGGCCAACATACCAACAACAGTGTGTGGCAACCTTGTGAAGACTTACAGAAAACGTTTGACCTCTGTCATTGCCAACAAAGGATATATTACAAAGTATTGAGATGAAATTTTGTTTCTGACCAAATACTTATTTTCCACCATAATATGCAAATAAAATGTTAAAAAAACAGACAATGTGATTTTCTGGATTTTTTTTCTCAGTTTGTCTCCCATAGTTGAGGTCTACCTACGATGTAAATTACAGACGCCTCTCATCTTTTTAAGTGGTGGAACTTGCACTATTGCTGACTGACTAAATACTTTTTTGCCCCACTGTACATACATACATACAACATACAACGTATATACAACATACTACATACATACTACATACATACATACAACATACTTCATGCATGCATACAACATACATACCACATACATACTACATACATACAACATACATACATACAACATACTACATACATACAACGTACATACTACATACATACTACATACATACATACAACATACTACATACATACAACACACTACATACATACTACATACATACAACATACTACATACATACATACAACATTCATACATACAACATACATACTACATGCATACTACATACAATACATACATATAGACATACAGTACATATAACATAGAGTACATACTCACCATCACTTGCCATTTTGTTCCCCGAAGCCAGTGTCATCTGTAAAAAATATTAAAATAACAAACAAACAATATACTCCCTGATCTGCAGAAATCCACGAGTGTCCCACGACGATCTCCCGTGGAGAATAGCAGCATCAGCTGATGCGATCGCTCTCTAGGGGCACCAGGAATACAATGACGGGAGGAAGGTATCCTTCCGCACTATATTCCTCCGCCGCTGTAAAAAAATATTCCCTAGTCTCACTTTTGGCATTGCTGTGTGAGAAATTTCCCATGCAGCAATTGCCATAAAGTGAGACTCTGAACTATAGTAACCTCTCAGTGATGCACTGCAGGAGCCATTGTCTTTTGTCAGTGTGTCACTGAAGGTCCTATAGAGCAGTGACATCACCAGATGTCACTGTTCTATAGGGGAGATCGTCGTGGGACACTCGTTATTAATTGGAGTACGGCGGACAGGTAGTATATGGTTTATTATTTTATGTTTTTTGCAGATGCTGAAGTATGGTGAAATGAAGAATATTAAAATACTTTTTTCTGGCTGTGTCTTTATTTTTTTTAACTCTTTCACTATGCTAGGATTAATAATGGAGAGGTGTCTTATTGACACCTCTCCATTATTAACCCGGCTTAATGTCACCTTACAATAGCAAGGTGACATTAAACCCTTATAACCCCATATCCCACAGCTACACGGGAGTGGGAAGAGAGGGGCTACACTGTACACTTCACCAATGTCCCAAGTCACATACAGCGCACATGACACTGTGCTGTGGTCTCTAAACACGCCGAACCTCACTCTGTTCAGTCACCGTGGGAGACCACACAATTCATAGAACATCTCAAGCACCAACAGACTGTATAGGTACCTGACGGGAGCTCCTGCTCCACCTGCTGACTCCTTGTCAGTCCTCACTTCTGGGAAAGCTGCCTCAAAGGGATCACCAACTTGCCTGGGCGGCATACCTTAGTCAGGCCAGACCCACCAAAGGACGGTAGCTTCCCCATCACAGACCATCCAGAACCATAGTCTTACTGTGCATTATTTAGGGATCTGGTCCTACTCCCAGGACCTCCCAACACACCAGCATGTGCTCTTCAGGACTCCTACTCCCAGGAAATTCAACACATATCTGTGCTCTTCAGGACTCCTACTGCCAGGAAATCCAACGCAGGAACCACACATGTGACCTGTCCAGGTGCTATTCAGGACTTTAGTCCAACACCCCAGGCCACCAGGTCTGATGCCCCACCATGTGCTCTTCAGGACTCCTACTCCCAGGAAATCCAACACAGGCTTCCAGGACCTGGCACCATCCAGATCCAAACACTGGAACCACACAGGAACATGTGACCCACACCCTGGTCACATTATATACCCTTAACCACTCCCCTGGGTGGGAGTGTGAGTGTGAGGCTAGTTTGTCCCGCCCATCTCACATAACTAGCCTAGTAAGTCTTCCTTACAACTATACCAACTCTTGAGGGACTACAGATCCCAGAACAATATTACATCAGACTTACCACGCAGACTCCCTCTGCGACACATATCGGCCATTCACAATTCTGCCAGTCACTGTTTCACCACCATTATCACAACAGATACGCCTCCATGCATATCCCAAGGATCACACACAGCACCCCCTAGCTGCTACAGGGGTCACTGCATCACAGCATGTAGTATGTATGTTGTATGTATGTAGTATGTATATAGTATGTATGTTGCATGTATGTATGTAGTATGTATGTAGTATGTATATAGTATGTATGTATGTAGTATGTATGTATGTATGCAGTATGTATGTAGTATGTATGTAGTATGTTGTATGTATGTATGTAGCATGTATGTAGTATGTATGTATGTAGTATGTATGTATGTATGTATGCAGTATGTATGTAGTATGTATGTAGTAAGTTTGTTGTATGTATGTAGTATGTATGTATGTAGTATGTATGTAGTATGTTGTATGTATGTATGTAGTATGTATGTTGTATGTATGTAGTATGTTGTATGTAGTATGTATGTTTGTATTTTTTTTTTACATTCAACACATTAGCCAGATGATGGGACTACTACTGTCCCATCATCGACTAATGTGTCAATCACTGTCATTGTAGCAGGCATAGCCCGATGGGACTTGTAGTCCCATCGGACGATGCCTACACACACACATCCCCCGGCAGGCCCGGATAGACCCCCCGGCAGGCCCGCACAGACCCCCGGCAACCTGCACAGACCCCAGGCAGGCCCATACAGACACCCGGCAGGCCCGCACAGACCCCCGGCAGGCCTCACAGACCCCCGGCAGGCTCGCACAGACCCCCGACAGCCCGCACAGACCCCCGGCAGGCCCGTACAGACCCCCGGCAGGCCCGTACAGACCCCCGGCAGGCCCGCACAGTCCCCCAGCAGGCCCGTACGGACCCCCGGCAGGCCCGCACAGACCCCCCACGGCCCACACAAACAGACACACAGTCTCCGCCCACGCACCCTTCACACTCCATTATAGTGCATCATTGCACTATAGGAACTTCCGGTATCCGATATCTTAAAAGTATCGGAATTCAGTATCGGAAATCCGATTCAGCGAATGTCGGCCGATACCCGATATTTGCAGTATCGGAATGCTCAACACTAATTATTATACTTGCCAACACAAGCTCAAAGCCTATAAGTTATAGTGTTGTTCAGTTTGTTATATCCTGCTGCAAACATGATGCATAGCTAGACACCAGCTTCTGGCAGCATTTATGAAGATCTACATCCCATCACTCATGTAAAATGGCCTCCACTTCACCAACATTATTGTGAATCAACTGCCTTCATCAAATCCCACTAAGGTTTTATATGGGATTCAAGTCAGGAAACTGTGACAGCCACTATAAAATCTTCCAGAACTTTTTCTGAAACCAAGCCTTGAGAAACATCGATGCATGCTTGTAATCCTTGTCCTGTTATCCATCCTGTCCTCTACAGTAGTCCTGGTCATCACCGAGCTCTCACCATGTTTCACTGTAGGCAGGGTGTTTTTTTCTGAGTATGCTTCATTTTTTTCTTTTCTAGACATCCACAGACCCCAAATATTCCAGTTGTGTTTAATTTCTCAATAGAACAAATACCAAAATATTGGTGGCTTATAAATGGTTTTGTGCATACTGCAGCCGACTTTTCTTGTGCATTTGGATCAGCAGAGGTGTACTGTAGTTTGGGCATGGATACCTTCAAACTGACACCTCATTGTATGTGCTGCCACTAATTTTGCTGCATGTTTTTTGAACACCTGCCTCCTTAGAAATGTAGTGACAGCCAGTGCCAACTTCCTCTATCTGCATTGTCCAGGTAGAATAACCCGAGTTCCTTTACCTTTGAACTTGTGAACTTTGCTTCCAGCTGTATCTCTAGCAACATTCAATACTTTAGTATCCTTTTATATCTTTTGTCTTTACAATGCAAGCAAGACAATGATCTCATCGCTTAAACTTAGGGACCCCAATCCATGAATATGAATGACCTAGAGACCACTGTCCATGAGGAATGTGCTTAGATTCTTCAGGACCAGAAACTCTTACCTGGCTATGCACCATGCTAACAGCAGGTTATAACAGTCAGAGGAGCTTTACTAAGCACTAAAGACTAGAGATTTAATTGAATTCTACTTGAATTTTACAAATAACCTTCACTGCTCATCATCGCTAGAGATGAGCGAGTGTGCTCGATACTTTAGATTTCTGAGCATGCTTGGGTGTTCTCCGAGTATCTTGGGCGTGCTCGTAGATTATGTTTGTGTCTCTGCAGCTGCATGATTTGCAGCTGTTAGACAACCTGAACACATGCAGGGATTGCCTGTTTGTTAGGGAATCCCCACATGTATTCAGGCTGTCTAGCATCCGCAAATCATGGGGCTGCGGCGACACAAACATAATCTACAAGTACGCCCAAGATACTTGGAGAACACCCGAGTATGCTCTTAAAACTTGAGTAACGAGAACACTCGCTCATCACTAATCATCACCTGTCCCGTCCTTGCCACATCTTCTGATCATCGTCGCTCATGCTGAAATCCCTGGGCCACTCACACTGAGCCAGTGCTTTCGGCTCTGATGAAGCCTGGGGTGTTCAAGGTTACGGTGCACGTCATGACATCATTGGGTTGTGATGTTTCGCAAGCTTGCGCATTACCTTCCCTGCTCAGTGTGATAGGCCTGGGGATTTCAGCATGAGTGGCAGAGATCAGAAGTTGCAACAAGGACACTATGAGTGACAGTGAGCAGTGGGGAAAGGGAATTGGAGACGTGTGCTGTGACTACAAGAATTTTTTTATTTATTTTTTACATAATACATTTATTATTCTCAATAATTTTTTTATTTATTTTTTACATATTACATTTATTATTCTCTGGGGTCTATGGAGATCCCAGATCAAAATAAGGGGCATTAGATTTCCGTTGAATAACTTCTCCCTAAATTGAATTTCCTAGGAAAAAAAGTGTGAACAGGCAAATGCTAACTTTACCCTATCTGCTTGTCTCTACTAAAGACGCATATCATGAAATGGTGAGAAAATCCTCAGACTGCACTAGTGATTACAAGTGGTATTTTACCTTGAATTGTGAGAAACCACTTGTTATATAAGTTTTGTTGAGTTGTTCTTATTTGATTGTTTTATTGCAAACTGCAAAAAGTTTGTAAATTTTGCTAATAAACCAAATTTGCCATGGGGGTTAAATAATTTTGAATGCAACTATAGTATAACATGACGCAATAAGGCAAAGGCCACCGGTTATTTAACTGATGGTCCACAGTTCAAGGACACATTATGAAGGAACGGTGGTGCAGTGCTCTGACATTGGTCCTCATTGGTGCCTCCCATTACAAGCTGACACATGGGATATGTCACAAATAAAAGGGTTTCCCCAAAATTGAAACTTGGTAAAACCCCTTTAAGGTACGGTACATTACGCCCTCTCACAGTATTATGTATTTTGCAGTATCTTATTGACTATGTGTCCCGAGTTCCCTACATTTGTCATTCACGAGTTGTTTACTTCCATTGTCAGATTAATGGCTGATGGAGAAATTACTTGCGTTCCGCTCCTCTCGTAACTCTGTGAAAGGCAGTAGGCCGGGTTAAAAGGGGAAGGAGGGCAATTAACAAAGACATGGTGCCGTTTCGATGTGAAAGGAAGCTATTCTTGGTTTCCCTAATAGTACAGGGATGTCAGCAGATTCTGAGTGCTTTAGGAAATATGGCAAGGTTAACGCTATGTTAATATGAGCACACTGGGGAATAAAGCAATTGGGGAAAGATTGAGGGTAGGAAAATGAGCAGGTAGGTGATTGAAATGTGAAAATGCTGGTTTTGTTTTTTCCTTTTCCAAAGCAGGAATACAAATGATCCCTACAAAGCTTGCACCATCCTCAGACCCTGTAGCCAATTAGTGTACATCAATATTTAATCAAAACTGCGCTATTGTGCGGAGGGAGCCTACACTGCACAGACCAGCTACCCCGGCTCTTTCAGACACACTGCTATGACACATAATGATATTGTCAATTAATAATTGAACAGTTTTTGTTCTCCCTCCGTGACCTTATTAGTAGAAAACGTGAAGGAGTTTTCCGGTGAGATAGGAAAATATATGATCCTTTCTCGGCTTCAGTTCCCGTTCGGCGGTATTATTTGCCCCAGTCAGAAAATTCTTATCACTGTTTAGAAAGACAACAGACCACGACGAGAATTAAGAATGCCATCTGTCTTCTGTCATTAGCACTGCGGGGGAAATATATGTTCATAACTATGTTAACACATGGGTAACGGTATTAAACCAAAGCAACGTGGGCAGTTATACGAAAAAGCCCATAATACCAAAAGGGGTGAATGGGGAATCCAATCTATTGTAGGTTGTGCCATGAGCTAGAGATGTCTGGACAGCTTGTGTGACATTGGATATATATTTTTCATTATTACATTTTTACACATACATTTTACTTCTGACTACAAATCAATATCTAAGACCATCATTGCAGTTGACGTAAAGGTGGTCCACATTATTTCTACGGTGCTCAGGAGGTACAAAGTTCAATAATGAACTACATTGACATATGCCACCTCTATCCTCTGCCGTCATTTTGAAGAGGACCTGTCACTTGGTATAAATATGTAATTTCTTGACCTGCTGTCAATGTTGTTGTTCTCCTGATTCTGGCATTTTTGATTTTTTGTTCCTGCTCCTCTCCATTCCTGAGATACGATGCTCTCTTTCCAATATATTAATCTTGTATTTTTTAGCAAACTGGGCATGACACTGAAGAAGACTCTAATAGAAAAGAGTTCATGACCACTCCCATTTCGAAAAAAAAAGTCTCCATTTATATACAGGGAACAGAGGGTAATATCTTAGAATGGAGAGGTGCAGGTTTAAAAGAAAAACAACCATAAATTCAGGAGAATGGCCACACTCTATTGACAATGGAATATCTAAGACCATCACTGTACCTGATATAGAGCTGGGCAACATTATCAATATGGGGCTCAGGAGTTGCCAAGTTCAATACGAAACCAGTAACTTCTGTCCTTCACAGAAATGCAAATGAGTCCACGGTCTCTAGCCTTCAGCCTATGATGCCAAATTTGCAGTGCTGGACTTCAACAACAAACCAAGATCCCTAGAACACTTATCAGAAACCTACGACAGTCATTATTGCATGGGATCACTAAGCCTTAATACCTGAAACTGGGTAAATGCCAGATTGATTTTTGCTCCTTTTAAGTGTTCTAGATCGATATCATTAAAAAAAGAAAAACTTTTTTATTTGTAGTTGACATCTTTTTTAATGCTGAATTTTAAAATCTTTAACATTCCTTCGAATGAGTATCCAATGGGATTGCAATGTCTAATACAGATAATGTACTTGACGGAAAGCTAGGCAACACCACTGCTATGGTGCTCAGATGGTGCATGGCTGAAATGTTAACTTAACACATACCGATAGGAATGTCCCCAGTTCTTCTTCTGCACACATCAGAACATGAGAGACATTGACAGTCAATTCAAAGAGAGATCATTGTGTCACGTTGAGTAGTTGATTGGGAGCCTGCAGCATTATAAAGAGTTTTTCAACGAAGAATTCTTATTCTAGGGTAGCATATTTTCTCTGAGAAAATCAGTCTGATCATGCTAATCACACTCCGATCAGTCTCTGATCAGAGTACGATCATAGTGCATTCCAATTTTTTGGGATGTTGAGAAGATGTAAAAAACAAAATTCTCCATCTTCTATCAATCTGTGAAAATCGGACTGTATGATGGGGTCCAATTTTTTCCACGGACTCATTAAATAACATAACCAACAGTGATCTGATTATCAGATGTAAATCGAAAATGCTGAAATTTTTCCTTGGATGTACTCTGTCCACGGACAAAATCAGAAATGTACAAGATGCCATACACCAACTTTGATTCAAGTGTAATCTGATGTTTCGTCAGATCACACTCGAACCGAAAATAAGGTCATCTGTACAAGCATTTACTTTGTTAATGTTCCTGTCTTTTTGTGGATGTTAATGTTGAAAACATAATTTTTAATTTTTTGACTTTGATATCTTGGAAGCTTTAAATGAATCTTGTATTAAATATATTGAAATTCCACATAAGCCTTTACCCAAAATCACCTTCGTACTTCATTGGAATTCCAAATTAACAATATAAACCCAGTTCAAAAGACAGACCAGGGTACATATGGTACTAATGACCTCAAATCCAGTGAGTGAGTACAACATTCAGATTCATGTTCACATTCCCGCGCATTTTCCCTCAAAATCAACAAAATTCGGGCACAGTTCTGTAAATGACCGCGTTTCCACTAATGCTTTTGTTAGGACTTTAGATAGGACAGTGGTGTATGATGACTGTGGGGGACGTGTTTGATGAGGGGAGGGGATGGGGAGAGGTCAAAAGAGAGGTGGACTGTTATTCTTTTTTTTATCAACTTAATGTTTGGAGATTACAGCAGCCAATCAGGGCACAGAAACCATCCACAATGTCCAGACACAAGGGCTTCTGTCATTGGCTGACGAGGTCCCATGTCCCTCTCCATACAAAAAACAGACATGTTGTTTTGGTGGTGCCATTTTGCCAATGTAACAGCGCAAAGAGGCTGGTCCTGCTGCTGCTGCTGAAAGTAATCAAATAGTTTAATAGGCGGTTTATTGTCAGCTAGTTCAGCTAGATAGGATCCTGGTTGAAACCGATCTTCCAGCATCTAACTCATTGCTAATAGTGTGGTGCATGCATTTGTCACGGGTGTGTCTGGTGTGACAGACAGTCATCCTTGATCCGGCCATAGAAGGTCATGGCGATTAGCTCTACAAGCACCTTTCTGATTTTTTCATCTCTGTTATGGAGTGATATCCTTCTCCCTCTAGGACCCAACAATTACCTCCACCTTTTGCTGCTAATTAGCACACCTTTGCTGAAGGTTTAAATATCTTCAGTCTCTTCAGCAAGGTGCTGGTGTTAGCTCAATTTCTCTCTGTCTGGTTGGAATTACTAGCAGTCGGCTAGTGTCTTCTTGGAGGATTGCTGATGTGACATCTTGGTGGACTTCTCAAGCTAAGTGTATCCCCTCCTTTGTCCACCCTCTCTGTCTTTATTTGTAGTGTGGACTGACTAGAGCTCACCCCGCCCCCTCCTTTTCCAGGGCCTATCGCTAGGGTTAGGTAGGGATTAGGTTCCTGCTCAGCGATAGGTGCAGAACCTATTTAGGGACGTCAGGCAAGACAGGGTGTTGTTAGTTCTGCCTAGTGTTTGGGCTTCCCCTCCCTCTCCCAGTTGTTGTGCACCTTTCTTCTCCCTCACCCAGTGTGACAGGGGGCCACATTTCCTAATCTAATTCATTTGTGCTAATATTGTGGTGCAGGCAGGAGGCCACATTTCCTGATATAAATTGTTTGTGCTAATACTGTGGTGCAGGTAGTAAGCCACATTTCCTATTTTAAATCATTTGGGCTAATACTGTGGTTCAGGCTGGAGGCCACATTTCCTAATCTAAATTGTTTGTGCTAATTTTGTGCTGCAGGCAGGAGGTCACATTTATTAATCTAGCTCGTTTGTGTTAATACTGTAGTGCAGGCAGGAGGCCACATTTCATAAGCTAAATTGTTTGTACTAATACTGTGTGTTACGTGTTACGGAACCACTCAGCACTCAGAATATGTTGTGCAGTTATATGTATTTATAATAGGTTCCATGTGAGTTGCATCAGCCCACAGGCTGCGCCCCTGGGCACAGGGGACAAGATATCCCCCTTCTGTCCTCCCCCCACCTTTGTAATTCCCACAGTAATTGTTGGCAGGCTCCGGCCCCCTGCGGCTATTGTAATGTATGTCTGGCCTGCTGCTTTTCTATTGGCCTGCCCCCTGTATCTGTGTGATATATTCTGTGTACTGTGAATAAAGAGTCAGTCAGACTGGAAATACGTGAAGAAGCAGTGATATTTTATATGCTCCCAGGTAATCAAGGAATTCCAGCCAGCGTCCTTCATTGAGTCTCCAGCCAAAGCAGAGTGGACCTCCTGAAACACGGGGTGGTACTGAAAGAGGTACCCCAGCTTGGTAGACCCCGTTAAACTGGTGGCAGACAGCGGGATATGATACCGCTTCTACAGGAGGAAAGGAATGAATGGAAAACTACCAGAAGTTAAAGAGGACTACATTAAAAGATTGAAAGATCTGGTGGAAGCCAAGGGTTGATCACCAGCAACAAAACACAAGCGGATTTGATAGCAGCCATCATGGAACACGACAGTGCAGCGCCCCCAATGTGAACGTGGAGGAGACTGAATTCCAGAGGGAGGTAAAGAACAGACTGGCGTTCTATGGCCCAAACCCTGCAGTAAAGATCATATGGGAAGTGATGGCTGATGTGCGTACTGATCTGAAGGAAAAGGTGGCCGAGCGGAACAGGATAGAGCTAGCCAAGATGGAGATGGCAGAGCAGAGAGAGGAGAGTCAGCGAGCAGGGGGAGCTCTAGCCTCCAACCAGGTACCTTCAACAGTAAGCCACAAAAAGATCCAGTATAATGCCTTCCGACAGTTGGGGGAGGCAGAGGAAGACATTGATGGCTTTCTGCAGGACTTTGAGCGGCAGTGTGCCCTTCATCAAGTGAAGCCGGAGGAACGGGTTCAGATTCTGGCCAGCAAGCTGACAGGCCGGGCAGAGGACGCCTATCGCACGGTACCTGATGAGGACTGTGAGCGGATCAAAGAAGTAATCTTGGCCCGGTATGCGCTGACACCAGAGGCATACCGCCAAAAGTTCCGCAGACTTATAAAACGAGTAATCGATACCCACGCTGAATGGGCCTGTAATTACAGCGGTCACTGCTACAGTGGGTACAAGGGAGCCAAGCAACCACTAAGGAGGATGTCCTCCAGCTCGTCTTGTTAGAACGATTCTTTAATGGACTAACCCCCGAGACACAGGAATGGCTTCGGGACAGGCGGCCAACATTTCTTGAGGAAGCCGCTTGTCTGGCCGATGAACATCATGATGCCAGGAGGCCTCAGTTGTCCGGATCAAA
Organism: Ranitomeya imitator; assembly: GCF_032444005.1. Classification (NCBI taxonomy): domain Eukaryota; kingdom Metazoa; phylum Chordata; class Amphibia; order Anura; family Dendrobatidae; genus Ranitomeya; species Ranitomeya imitator. The sequence continues at coordinate 62,690,081 of NC_091283.1, read as the reverse complement.
GATGGTCACTAGGGGTCTGCCCATGGACCTGGAGGGCCCCAAACCACCGAAGATTGTAGGGGGACCAGCTAGAAACCCGGCCTACCACAGTTCCCCTGGGGCGCGATGCCACACCTGCCGTCAGCTGGGCCACCTGCAAAGACAATGTCCCAACCGGACTCAGCATGCCCAAAGGCGGGAACAGCTGCCTTCAGCCGGGCCACTGTACACTGCTACCAAGGCAAAGCTGACCCGACATTGGGGCTACTACTAACCAAGGGTGGAAGAGATGGAGGAAGTGCTGCATGAAGTGGACCCCATGCAGGCAGCCCGGGCAGATAATCGACAACCGCATCGACAGGTCGTGTGGGTTAATGGGAAACGCATGCAGGGACTAAGAGATTCAGGGGCAACTTTGACACTTGTGAAGCCTCATCTCGTTCGGGACCAAGAGAAGACGGACCGGACAGTGGCAGTCCGTGTAGCAGGGGGAGCCATACATCGACTGCCCACTGCCAGGATTCACCTGAAGTGGGGAGTCAGGGATGGCCTTATTGAGGTCGGCTTGATGGAGGATTTGCCCGCAGACATCTTGCTGGGAAATGACTTGGGGTCCATGTTGTCCGCCTTCTCGGTTGCCCTCTGGCTGAGACATATCCTGTGACCACCCGGAGACAAGCTCGAGCTGTGGAGGCGGAATCACACTCAGAGGAGGCCCAGGTAAGACATCCCAGCCCTACACGTATTCCCATAGTCAGGCACATTTCTTGGGCCACCCCAGATGAATTTAAGAGGGAGTTACTTGAGGATCCTTCATTGGAGGGATATTGTGGGAAGGCACAAGAGGGGAGAGGGGTACTGGAAGGGGAACAGTTTATATGGAAGCAGGGACTCCTCTACCGGATCACAGAGCAGCACCACACAGGGACGAGCCCCACTATAAAATGACAGCTGGTAGTTCCCAAGAAGGATAGGCAGGAGTTACTGCGAATCTCTCATGACATACCCTTGGCCGGGCACTTCGGCATCAGTTGCACCAGGCATCATCTGACACAAAACTTCTTTTGGCCGGGGGTAACCTATGATGTTCGTCAGTACTGCCAGACCTGTGACAGTTGCCAGTGCATTGGCAAGAGCAGAGATCGATGCAAGGCCAAATTATGCCCCTCCCCATTGTGGAGGAACCATTTAGCCGAGTAGCGGTCAATCTGATAGGGCCATTAGCCAAACCCAGTCCGTCAGGGAAATGGTATATATTGACAGTGGTAGATTATGCCACACGGTATCCAGAGGCGGTTGCGTTACCTAACATACTGGCAGAGACGGTGGCGCCTGCCCTGCTCCAGGTTTTCTCACGGGTTGGATTTCCCCGGGAGATTATCTCAGACCAGGGTACCCAGTTTACAACAGAGGTGACCAACCAACTGTGGAAGCTGTGTGGCATAAAGTCCATTAGAAGCGCCCCGTACCACCCGTAAACCAATAGGTTGTGTGAACGCTTTAACGGGACGTTAAAACAACTCATTGGGACTTTTACCAGGACCTACAGGGACTGGGAGAAATTCTTGCCTCACCTCCTGTTTGCCTATTGGGAGGTGCCCCAAGAATCCACTGGGTTCTCCCTGTTCGAACTGGTATACGGGAGACGGGTAAGGGGACCCCTAGACTTAGTGCTAGAACACTGGGAAGGGGAGGGCATCATAGAAGGGGTACCTATTGTACCCTATGTGCTGGAATTCCAGGACCGCCTACAGGAGCTGAACCAGGCTGCACGTGGGAACATGCAGGTGGCCAGCGGCGCCAGCGTGTGTGGTACGATTGGAGGGCCAGAGAGCGCACCTTGGAAATAGGACAGAAGGTCCTGGTGTTAGAGCCCACCAGGCAGAACAAGTTCCAAGCTGCAAGGCAGGGGCCCTACCAGGTAGTTGGGAAAATAGCCGACACAACTTATAATGTCGCCGATTGTGACGACCCCAGGGTTATCCGCATGTTCCATGTGAATATGCTGAAGCCCTACCGGGAGAGCCCTGAAGAGGTAGTGGCCATATGTGAACCTGAAGCAGAGGATTTAGCTGGACTTCCCTTGCCTGATGTTTTAGGAGAAAGGACTCAGTCTAAAACATGGGACCAGGTACACTTGGGTGAAGACCTAGGCCCCTGGGAGAGACAGCAGGCGGAGGAGTTGTTGAGGCAGCGACAGAGGATGTTTTCGGGGAAACCAGAGTATACTCGCCTGGCACAACACAAGGTTGAGACCCAGGATCAGATCCCCCTGCGACAACCCCCCTTCCGCGTCCCTGAGTCTGTATGAGAAGGGATGCGACAAGATATACAAGAGATGTTGCGTTTAGTGGTCATTGAAGAGTCAGATAGTCCCTGGGCATCCCCCGTAGTGTTAGTGCCCAAGAAGGATGGGACTACACGGTTTTGTGTAGACTATCGTAAGCTCAATGAGAAAACAGTGACGGATGCATAACCCATGCCACGTGTGGATGAGTTGTTAGACCGGCTGGTGGGCGCAAAGTATTTGACCACCATCGATCTATGCAAAGGCTACTGGCAGATTCCCCTTAGTCCTGATGCAATTCCCAAGTCAGCATTTGTCACCCCGTTCGGCTTATTCCAGTTTCGAGTTATGCCATTCGGGATGAAGAATGCCCCGGCGACCTTCCAGAGGCTGGCTGACCGGCTACTGGATGGTCTCCAGGATTATGCTTGTGCCTACCTGGACGACATTGCCATCTACAGCGCGACATGGGAAGAGCATCTAAATCAAATAGAGACAGTATTGGACTGGATCCACAATGCCGGAATCACCCTGAACCCAAACAAGTGTGCAAAGCAGAGGTTCAGTATTTAGGGCATTGGGTGGGAAGTGGGAAACAGAGACCAGAACCAGCCAAGATTGAGGCCATAGCCAAGTGGCCCACCCCACTCACTAAAACCCAGGTCATGGCATTTCTAGGGACAGCGGGGTATTACAGAAAATTTGTTCCCAATTACAGCAGCGTAGCCAAGCCCCTCACTGATCTGACCCGTAAGAACCAACCCCGCCAAATAACCTGGACCCCAGAGTGTGAGGAAGCCTTCCGCCAACTAAAGGACACCCTCACCAATACCCCTGTATTGGCCGCAACCGATCCAACTAAACGGTTCCTTGTTCACACAGATGCTTTTATGTTTGAATTGGGGGCAGTACTGAGCCAAGTCGGGCCGGACGGCCAAGAACACCCGGTTGCTTACCTGAGTTGGAAACTACTGCCCCGTGAAGTAAGCTATGCGGCCATCGAGAAGGAGTGCCTGGCGGTAGTATGGGCACTCAAAAAGTTGCAACCATATTTGTTTGGACGACAGTTTTCTCTCCTAACGGACCATAATCCCCTAGTCTGGCTTAATCGGGTCTCCGGAGACAACGCCAGATTACTGCGATGGAGTTTAGCCCTACAACCTCTGGACTTCACCATCCACTACAGACCCGGCAAACAAAACACTAACGCCGATGGACTAAGTAGACAAACAGAACTTGTACCAACCCCATAAACTTCGGTCATACCCTAACCGATCCGTTAAGGATCAGACTGTGTATGCCGATCGCGTTGCTGAAAAGCGGAGCCGTGTTACGTGTTACGGAACCACTCAGCACTCAGAATATGTTGTGCAGTTATATGTATGTATAATAGGTTCCATGTGAGATGCATCAGCCCACAGGCCACGCCCCTGGGCAGAGGGGACAAGATATACCCCTTCTGTCCTCCCCCATCTTTGTAATTCCCACAGTAAATAGTGGCAGGCTCCGGCCCCCTGTGGCTATTGTAATGTATGTCTGGCCTGCTGCTTTTCAATTGGCCTGCCCCCTGTATCTGTGTGATATATTCTGTGTCCTGTGAATAAAGAGTCAGTCAGACTGGAATTACGTGGAGAAGCAGTGATATTTTATATGCTCCCAGGTAATCAAGGAATTCCAGCCAGCGTCCTTCATTCAGAGTAGGTGCACACGTCAGTATTTCTTGCAGAAATTTTCCTGACAAAAACCAGACATTTCTGCCAGAAATCCGCATGCGTTTTTTGTTGTGAATTCCGCTCTTGGGCTCCCTCCGGTGGTTGTAAGTGGCACTTTTGTGAGTTCTGCTCTTGGGCTCCCTCTTGTGGTTTCAAGTGGTATGGCTGCTCCTTGGAGTTAGCTGTCTTCAGCTGCCTCCACTTATCGTCTCTTCTGCTCGGCTATTTAGGCCTGGCTGTTCCTTCAGCCAGTGCCACTTGTAAATGGTTCCTGGTTGGATTCACATCTCTTTGGATTTCCCTGTTATCCTGACCAGTTCAGCAAAGCTAAGTTTTTGCTTGCGCTTTTCTGTTCACAGATTGTGGACTTATCCGTTCAGTGCTTTCTATGTTTGTCCAGCGTTATCAGTATGAATTAATTCTGTCTTGCTGGAAGCTCTGGGAAGCAGATTTACCCTCCACACCTTTATTCAGGTGTGGAGATTTTTTTGTAAACTCTGCGTGGATTTTTGTAGTGTTTTATACTGACCGCACAGTATTCCATCCTGTCCTATCTATCAAGCTAGACTGGCCTCCTGTGCTCATCCTGGTTTCATTCTGTGTATGTCTTTTTCCTCTCCACTTACAGTCATTATTTGTGGAGGGGCTAATCTATCATTTGGGGATTTTCTCTGAGGCAAGATAGTTTTCCTGCTTCTGTCTTTGGGGTAGTTAGCTCTTAGGCTGTGACGAGATGCCTAGGGAGAGTTAGGAGCATTCCACGGCTACTTCTAGTGTTGTGTTGAGCTTAGGGACTGCGGTCAGTACAGTTACCACTTCCTTCAGAGCTCGTTCCATGTTGCTCCTAGACCACCGCATCATAACAGTACAAGTGGCCAAAAATGAATTAAATGCATCTCAAAAGAAGGAAAAGAAAGTTCTGAACCATTTTTTTTTCTGTGCTCTGGTTTGTCTTTTTTTTCCTCTTGATATCTGGGTGGTTCAGGATATATGCTTTGGCATGGATGTTCAGGGTTTGTTTTCTCATGTGGATCAACTTGCTGCAAGAGTACAGAGTATCCAGGACTATGTTGTCCAGACTCCAGCTTTAGAGCCTAGAATTCCTACTCCTGATTTGTTTTTTGGGGACAGATCCAAGTTTTTGAACTTTAAAAATTACTGCAGATTGTTTTTTGCTCTGAAACCCCGTTCTTCTGGTGATCCCATTCAGCAAGTAAAAATTATCATATCCTTGCTGCGTGGTGACCCTCAAGACTGGGCTTTTTCTCTTGAAACAGGGGATCCGGCATTATTGAATGTTGATGCATTTTTTCAAGCGCTCAGATTATTGTATGACGAACCTAATTCTGTGGATCATGCAGAGAAAACCCTGTTGGCCTTGTGTCAAGGTCAGGAAGCGGCAGAGTTATACTGCCAGAAATTTAGAAAATGGTCTGTGCTCACTAAATGGAATGAAGAGGCTCTGGCTGCTATTTTCAGAAAAGGTCTTTCTGAAGCCCTTACAGATGTTATGGTGGGCTTTCCTACGCATGCCGGTTTGAGCGAATCTATGTCTCTAGCCATTCAGATCGATCGGCGTCTGCGCGAGCGCAAAGCTGTGCACCATATGGCAGTATCCTCTGAGCAGAGTCCAGAACCTATGCAATGTGATAGGATTTTGACTAGAACAGAACGGCAGGAATTCAGACGTCAGAATAGGCTGTGTTTTTACTGTGGTGATTCTGCTCATGTTATCTCTGATTGCCCTAAGCGTACTAAGAGAGTCGCTAGGTCTGTTACTATTAGTACTATACAGCCTAAATTTCTCTTATCTGTGACCCTGATTTGCTCATTGTCGTCCTTTTCTGTCATGGCATTTGTGGATTCAGGCGCTGCCCTGAACTTAATGGACTTAGAATTTGCCAGGCGCTGTGGTTTTTCCTTGCAGCCTTTGCAGAGCCCTATTCCTTTGAGGGATATTGATGCTACACCCTTGGCCAAGGATAAACCTCAGTACTGGACACAGATGACTATGTACATGGCTCCAGCACATCAGGAAGATTGCCGTTTTCTGGTGTTGCATAAACTGCATGATGTTGTTGTACTGGGTTTTCCATGGTTACAGGAACATAATCCGGTGCTGGATTGGAAAACTATGTCTGTGAATAGTTGGGGTTGTCAAGGGGTACATAGTGATGTTCCTTTGATGTCAATTTCCTCTTCCCCCTCTTCTGAGGTCCCTGAGTTTTTGTCGGATTTCCAGGATGTATTTGATGAGCCCAAGTCCAGTTCCCTTCCTCCGCACAGGGACTGTGATTGAGCTATTAACTTGATTCCTGGTTGCAAGTTCCCTAAGGGCCGACTTTTCAATCTGTCTGTGCCAGAGCATGCCGCCATGCGGAGTTATGTTAAGGAGTCTTTGGAGAAGGGGCATATTCGGCCCTCTTCGTTACCATTGGGAGCGGGTTTCTTTTTTGTTGCTAAGAAGGATGGCTCCTTGAGACCCTGTATTGATTATCGTCTTCTTAATAAGATCACGGTCAAATTCCAATACCCCTTGCCTTTGCTTACTGATTTGTTTGCTCAGATTAAGGGGGCTAGTTGGTTTACTAAGATTGAACTCCGAGGGGCATATAATCTTGTTCGTATTAAACAGGGTGATGAATGGAAAACTGCATTTAATACGCCCGAAGGCCATTTTGAATATCTTGTGATGCCATTTGGGCTCTCTAATGCTCCATCTGTTTTCCAGTCTTTCATGCATGATATTTTCCGCAATTATCTTGATAAATTCATGGTCGTATATTTGGATGATATTTTGATTTTTTCCGATGATTGGGAGTCTCATGTGAAGCAGGTCAGGATGGTGTTCCAGATCCTTCATGATAATGCTTTGTTTGTGAAAGGGTCTAAGTGCCTATTCGGAGTTCAGAAGGTCTCTTTTTTGGGTTTTGTTTTTTCTCCCTCGTCTATAGAAATGGATCCTGTTAAGGTCCAAGCTATTCATGACTGGATCCAACCCACATCTGTGAAGGGCCTTCAAAAATTTTTGGGCTTTGCTAATTTCTATCGCCGTTTCATTGCCAACTTTTCCAGTGTGGTTAAGCCCCTTACTGATTTGACGAAGAAAGGCGCTGATGTGACGAATTGGTCCTCTGAGGCTGTTGAGGCCTTTCAGGAGCTTAAACGCCGATTTACTTATGCCCCTGTGTTGCGTCAGCGGATGTTTCTCTTCCTTTTCAGGTTGAGGTCGACGCTTCTGAGATTGGGGCAGGGTCCGTTTTGTCTCAGAGGGAGTCTGATGGTTCTTTGATGAAACCGTGTGCCTTTTTTTTCCAGAAAGTTTTCGCCTGCGGAACGCAATTATGATGTCGGCAATTGGGAGTTGTTGGCTATGAAGTGGGCGTTTGAGGAGTGGCGACATTGGCTTGAGGGAGCTAAACACCGTGTTGTGGTCCTGACCGATCATAAGAATCTGATTTACCTCGAGTCGGCCAAGCGGCTGAATCCTAGACAGGCTCGATGGTCCCTGTTTTTCTCCCGTTTTGATTTTGTGGTCTCATATCTTCCGGGATCTAAGAATGTTAAGGCTGATGCCCTCTCTAGGAGTTTTTCGCCTGATTCTCCTGGAGTCCTTGAGCCAGTTGGCATTCTTTAGGAGGGGGTGATTCTTTCTGCTATCTCCCCTGATTTGCGGCGGGTTCTTCAGGAATTTCAGGCTGATAGGCCTGACCGCTGTCCAGTGGGGAAGCTGTTTGTTCCTGATAGATGGACAAGTAAGGTTATTTCTGAGGTTCATTGTTCAGTGTTGGCTGGTCATCCTGGGATTTTTGGTACCAGAGATTTGATTGCTAGGTCCTTTTGGTGGCCTTCCTTGTCGCGCAATGTGCGTGCTTTTGTGCAGTCCTGTGGGACTTGCGCCCGGGCCAAGCCTTGCTGTTCCCGCGCTAGTGGGTTGCTTTTGCCTTTGCCGGTCCCTGAGAGGCCCTGGACGCATATTTCCATGGATTTTATTTCGGATCTTCCTGTTTCCCAGAAGATGTCTGTTATCTGGGTTGTTTGTGACCGGTTCTCTAAAATGGTCCATCTGGTACCTTTGCCTAAGTTGCCTTCCTCCTCAGATCTGGTTCCATTATTTTTTCAGCATGTGGTTCGTTTGCATGGCATTCCGGAGAATATTGTCTCTGACAGAGGTTCTCAGTTTGTCTCTAGATTTTGGCGGGCCTTTTGTGCTAGGATGGGCATTGATTTATCTTTTTCTTCGGCGTTTCATCCTCAGACTAATGGCCAAACTGAGCGAACTAATCAGACCTTGGAGACCTATTTGAGATGCTTTGTGTCTGCTGATCAGGATGATTGGGTGTCTTTCTTGCTGTTGGCCGAGTTTGCCCTTAATAATCGGCCTAGTTCAGCTACTTTGGTTTCACCTTTATTTTGTAATTTTGGTTTTCATCCTCGTTTTTCTTCTGGGCAGGTTGAGCCTTCTGATTGTCCTGGTGTTGATTCTGTGGTGGACAGGCTGCAGCTGATTTGGACTCATGTGGTGGACAATTTGACGTTGTCTCAGGAAAGGGCTCAACGTTTTGCTCAACGTCGGTGTGTTGGCCCCCGGCTTCGTGTGGGGGATTTGGTTTGGTTGTCTTCTCGTCATGTTCCTATGAAGGTTTCTTCCCCTAAGTTTAAGCCTCGGTTTATTGGTCCTTATAAAATTTCTGAAATTATTAATCCGGTGTCTTTTCGTTTGGCTCTTCCAGCCTCTTTTGCCATTCATAATGTTTTCCATAGATCTTTGTTGCGGAGATATGTGGTGCCCGTTGTTCCCTCAGTTGACCCTCCTGCCTCGGTGTTGGTTGAGGGAGAGTTGGAATATGAGGTTGAGAAGATTTTGGATTCTCGTTTTTCGAGGCCGAGGCTTCAGTATATTGTCAAGTGGAAGGGTTATGGCCAGGAGGATAATTCTTGGGTTGTTGCCTCCGATGTCCATGCCACCGATTTGGTTCGTGCTTTTCATTTGGCTCGTCCTGATCGGCCTGGGGGCTCTGGTGAGGGTTCGGTGACCCCTTCTCAAGGGGGGGTACTGTTGTGAATTCCGCTCTTGGGCTCCCTCCGGTGGTTGTAAGTGGCACTTTTGTGAGTTCTGCTCTTGGGCTCCCTCTTGTGGTTTCAAGTGGTATGGCTGCTCCTTGGAGTTAGCTGTCTTCAGCTGCCTCCACTTATCGTCTCTTCTGCTCGGCTATTTAGGCCTGGCTGTTCCTTCAGCCAGTGCCACTTGTCAATGGTTCCTGGTTGGATTCACATCTCTTTGGATTTCCCTGTTATCCTGACCAGTTCAGCAAAGCTAAGTTTTTGCTTGCGCTTTTCTGTTCACAGATTGTGGACTTATCCGTTCTGTGCTTTCTATGTTTGTCCAGCGTTATCAGTATGAATTAATTCTGTCTTGCTGGAAGCTCTGGGAAGCAGATTTACCCTCCACACCTTTAGTCAGGTGTGGAGATTTTTTTGTAAACTCTGCATGGATTTTTGTAGTGTTCTATAATGACCGCACAGTATTCCATCTTGTCCTATCTATCAAGCTAGACTGGCCTCCTGTGCTCATCCCGGTTTCATTCTGTGTATGTCTTTTTCCTCTCCACTCACAGTCATTATTTGTGGGGGGGGGCTAATCTATCCTTTGGGGATTTTCTCTGAGGCAAGATAGTTTTCCTGCTTCTGTCTTTAGGGGTAGTTAGCTCTTAGGCTGTGACGAGATGCCTAGGGAGAGTTAGGAGCATTCCACGGCTACTTCTAGTGTTGTGTTGAGCTTAGGGACTGCGGTCAGTACAGTTACCTTTTCCTTCAGAGCTCGTTCCATGTTGCTCCTAGACCACCGCATCATAACAGTTTTTACCGCGATTTTGACGCATCAAGTGCATCATCTCCTCCTTTTCCTCCACTTTAACATCACACACAGTACAATCCTCAGAGTTGAGTCCCAAATTACCCTTGTTATCCCCCTCGATACAACTCTCCAACCACGCAACTGACTGTGGCGAACCACAGATGTGCGAGTCTACAGAGCTGTTCACACATTCTATTCCATGAGCATCAGATGTCTGCTCCAAAGATTCACAGAATCAAGAGGAGAAAAGCATCTGCACCTATACCCATAATTGTGATCAGTGGGATCCGGAGCGGATGAAGTAACATAGTAACATAGTAACATAGTTAGTAAGGCCGAAAAAAGACATTTGTCCATCCAGTTCAGCCTATATTCCATCATAATAAATCCCCAGATCTACGTCCAGGGATTCAAGCTTCAGGAGGCTAATTTGCATATTCCAGGTGCCTTCTGGGAGAAGCGAAGTCTCCCTAAGCTAGAAGATCGTTGGGTACAGCCGGGACCAGCTGCTTCGAAAGCATCACCAAACCAGGGATTCAAGCTTCAGGAGGCTAATTTGCATATTCCAGGTGCCTTCTGGGAGAAGCGAAGTCTCCCTAAGCTAGAAGATCGTTGGGTACAGCCGGGACCAGCTGCTTCGAAAGCATCACCAAACCAGGGATTCAAGCTTCAGGAGGCTAATTTGCATATTCCAGGTGCCTTCTGGGAGAAGCGAAGTCTCCCTAAGCTAGAAGATCGTTGGGTACAGCCGGGACCAGCTGCTTGGAAAGAATCACCAAACCAGGGATTCAAGCTTGAGGAGGCTAATTTGCATATTCCAGGTGCCTTACGGCACGCGAATTTTTGCCTGTAGGACATTATTGCAAGAGAGCTTGGCTGAGTAGATTACACAAGAAGGAAAACACACAGCAAGTCAGCAGGATCTAGGAGCAACATGGCAGATGTGACAACCTACATGGTGAGCTGCAGCATGTGCTACATGTTCACAGATCGACCAGAAGAAGAATCCAATTTCACCTGTCAGAAGTGTAGACTAGTGGCCCTTTTAGAAGAAAAGGTGCGGGGTCTGGAAGAAAGAATAGCAACTTTGAAACTCATCAAAGAGAATGAAGACTTTCTAGACAGAACAGAAGCATCTCTACTGGTCACAGAAGGTGCAAAAAGTGTCAGAGAACCTCCAAAAGCAGATGAGTGGAAGCATGTGACCAAAAGAAGCAAGAAGACCATGGAGAAATCACCAACCACACAACTGAAGAACCGATATCAAATCTTTGTAGAGGATGAAGATGGCACACCTAAGAATGAAGCAATACCAGCAAGCAAAAAAGAAAAGGGCACACAGCAACAAGTGACAGCAAAAAGTACAGCCAAGAAGCAACGAAGAGTGGTGGTGGTGGGAGACTCACTACTGAGAGGCACCGAAGCAGCCATCTGCAGACCGGACATAACTGCAAGAGAAGTATGCTGCCTTCCAGGTGCGATGATCAAGGATGTGACCGATAGGATACCAAAGCTCTTCAGCTCCAAGGACGTCCACCCATTTCTTCTGATACATGTTGGCACCAATGACACGGCAAGGAAGGACCTACCGACAATCTGCAAGGACTTTGAAGAGTTGGGGAAGAAAGTAAAGGAACTGGATGCACAGGTAGTTTTTTCTTCTATCCTTCCAGTAGACGGGCATGGCACCAGGAGATGGAACAGGATCCTTGATGCAAACAACTGGCTAAGACGATGGTGCAGACAACAAGGATTTGGATTCCTGGACCACGGTGTGAATTACTGGTATGATGGACTCCTCGCCAGAGACGGACTACACCTCAACAAACCTGGGAAACACACATTCGCCAGAAGACTCGCTACACTCATCAGGAGGGCGTTAAACTAGAAGAAGAGGGGACGGGAAGAAAAACATTAGACTTGAACAAAGACGACCCAGGAAAACATACTCAGAAGGGAGGTAAGAACATTTCTAAAACAATCCACAGTGAGGAGATTGGAACAAAACAAAATCCTCTAAACTGCATGCTCGCAAACGCCAGAAGCCTGACAAACAAGATGGAAGAACTAGAAGCAGAAATATCTACAGGTAACTTTGACATAGTGGGAATAACCGAGACATGGTTAGATGAAAGCTATGACTGGGCAGTTAACTTACAGGGTTACAGTCTGTTTAGAAAGGATCGTAAAAATCGGAGAGGAGGAGGGGTTTGTCTCTATGTTAAGTCTTGTCTAAAGTCCACTTTAAGGGAGGATATTAGCGAAGGGAATGAGGATGTCGAGTCCATATGGGTTGAAATTCATGGAGGGAAAAATGGTAACAAAATTCTCATTGGGGTCTGTTACAAACCCCCAAATATAACAGAAAGCATGGAAAGTCTACTTCTAAAGCAGATAGATGAAGCTGCAACCCATAATGAGGTCCTGGTTATGGGGGACTTTAACTACCCGGATATTAACTGGGAAACAGAAACCTGTGAAACCCATAAAGGCAACAGGTTTCTGCTAATAACCAAGAAAAATTATCTTTCACAATTGGTGCAGAATCCAACCAGAGGAGCAGCACTTTTAGACCTAATACTATCTAATAGACCTGACAGAATAACAAATCTGCAGGTGGTTGGGCATTTAGGAAATAGCGACCACAATATTGTGCAGTTTCACCTGTCTTTCACTAGGGGGACTTGTCAGGGAGTCACAAAAACATTGAACTTTAGGAAGGCAAAGTTTGAACAGCTTAGAGATGCCCTTAATCTGGTAGACTGGGACAATATCCTCAGAAATGAGAATACAGATAATAAATGGGAAATGTTTAAGAACATCCTAAATAGGCAGTGTAAGCGGTTTATACCTTGTGGGAATAAAAGGACTAGAAATAGGAAAAACCCAATGTGGCTAAACAAAGAAGTAAGACAGGCAATTAACAGTAAAAAGAAAGCATTTGCACTACTAAAGCAGGATGGCACCATTGAAGCTCTAAAAAACTATAGGGAGAAAAATACTTTATCTAAAAAACTAATTAAAGCTGCCAAAAAGGAAACAGAGAAGCACATTGCTAAGGAGAGTAAAACTAATCCCAAACTGTTCTTCAACTATATCAATAGTAAAAGAATAAAAACTGAAAATGTAGGCCCCTTAAAAAATAGTGAGGAAAGAATGGTTGTAGATGACGAGGAAAAAGCTAACATATTAAACACCTTCTTCTCCACGGTATTCACGGTGGAAAATGAAATGCTAGGTGAAATCCCAAGAAACAATGAAAACCCTATATTAAGGGTCACCAATCTAACCCAAGAAGAGGTGCGAAACCGGCTAAATAAGATTAAAATAGATAAATCTCCGGGTCCGGATGGCATACACCCACGAGTACTAAGAGAACTAAGTAATGTAATAGATAAACCATTATTTCTTATTTTTAGTGACTCTATAGCGACAGGGTCTGTTCCGCAGGACTGGCGCATAGCAAATGTGGTGCCAATATTCAAAAAGGGCTCTAAGAGTGAACCTGGAAATTATAGGCCAGTAAGTCTAACCTCTATTGTTGGTAAAATATTTGAAGGGTTTCTGAGGGATGTTATTCTGGATTATCTCAATGAGAATAACTGTTTAACTCCATATCAGCATGGGTTTATGAGAAATCGCTCCTGTCAAACCAATCTAATCAGTTTTTATGAAGAGGTAAGCTATAGACTGGACCACGGTGAGTCATTGGACGTGGTATATCTCGATTTTTCCAAAGCGTTTGATACCGTGCCGCACAAGAGGTTGGTACACAAAATGAGAATGCTTGGTCTGGGGGAAAATGTGTGTAAATGGGTTAGTAACTGGCTTAGTGATAGAAAGCAGAGGGTGGTTATAAATGGTATAGTCTCTAACTGGGTCGCTGTGACCAGTGGGGTACCGCAGGGGTCAGTATTGGGACCTGTTCTCTTCAACATATTCATTAATGATCTGGTAGAAGGTTTACACAGTAAAATATCGATATTTGAAGATGATACAAAACTATGTAAAGCAGTTAATACAAGAGAAGATAGTATTCTGCTACAGATGGATCTGGATAAGTTGGAAACTTGGGCTGAAAGGTGGCAGATGAGGTTTAACAATGATAAATGTAAGGTTATACACATGGGAAGAGGGAATCAATATCACATTACACACTGAACGGGAAACCACTGGGTAAATCTGACAGGGAGAAGGACTTGGGGATCCTAGTTAATGATAAACTTACCTGGAGCAGCCAGTGCCAGGCAGCAGCTGCCAAGGCAAACAGGATCATGGGGTGCATTAAAAGAGGTCTGGATACACATGATGAGAGCATTATACTGCCTCTGTACAAATCCCTAGTTAGACCGCACATGGAGTACTGTGTCCAGTTTTGGGCACCGGTGCTCAGGAAGGATATAATGGAACTAGAGAGAGTACAAAGGAGGGCAACAAAATTAATAAAGGGGATGGGAGAACTACAATACCCAGATAGATTAGCGAAATTAGGATTATTTAGTCTAGAAAAAAGACGACTGAGGGGCGATCTAATAACCATGTATAAGTATATAAGGGGACAATACAAATATCTCGCTGAGGATCTGTTTATACCAAGGAAGGTGACGGGCACAAGGGGGCATTCTTTGCGTCTGGAGGAGAGAAGGTTTTTCCACCAACATAGAAGAGGATTCTTTACTGTTAGGGCAGTGAGAATCTGGAATTGCTTGCCTGAGGAGGTGGTGATGGCGAACTCAGTCGAGGGGTTCAAGAGAGGCCTGGATGTCTTCCTGGAGCAGAACAATATTGTATCATACAATTATTAGGTTCTGTAGAAGGACGTAGATCTGGGTATTTATTATGATGGAATATAGGCTGAACTGGATGGACAAATGTCTTTTTTCGGCCTTACTAACTATGTTACTATGTTACTATGTCCTTCTACAGAACCTAATAATTGTATGATACAATATTGTTCTGCTCCAGGAAGACATCCAGGCCTCTCTTGAACCCCTCGACTGAGTTTGCCATCACCACCTCCTCAGGCAAGCAATTCCAGATTCTCACTGCCCTAACAGTAAAGAATCCTCTTCTATGTTGGTGGAAAAACCTTCTCTCCTCCAGACGCAAAGAATGCCCCCTTGTGCCCGTCACCTTCCTTGGTATAAACAGATCCTCAGCGAGATATTTGTATTGTCCCCTTATATACTTATACATGGTTATTAGATCGCCCCTAAGTAGTGTCTGAGCAGAATGCAGACCCTTGTCACTAGATGTTAACCCTTGGGGGTGAAGGTGATCCTGATGAGACTCAGATACCTGAGGTGCATGCAGACTGCACTGTGCTGTCTGGGAAGGTAGATGAGGAGGGTGACTCTCAGGGAGAGGAGTGGAAGATCAAAGAGGATGATGATGAGGTTGTAGATCCCACTTGGTGTGAACCCAGAGGCATGCAGCTGAGTAGCTCAGTAGAAGAGGTGGCAGAGGAGGAAAATGAGGAGGTTATGTTGCGGTTTGCAGCACAGACACAGAGTGGTGCACCCATGACAAGCACTGCATCCTCAGCCACAACTCTAGCTGTGGCCAGCAGCAGTCACGGGTCTGCAGTTCACAAGGGTGGAAAGGATACAAAAGGGATAACAATATCTCAAAGTTCTGGACTGTTGTCGCACAGGTGGGTACCATGGGAGGGTGAATTACAATGACCAAGGGTGGCTCATGGCACCATACAAGCTCCTAATGAAGGTACAGGAGCAGAGGAACAAATGGAGGAGGACGAGGAAGAAGATGTGATGGGCGCGCCAGAGTCAGAAGATGCAGAGGATAATGATCCCCTCTCTGTTATCTGTTGGTGGTGGGAAGAGTTCGAGTGAGCAACCTTGAATGTTACCCCGCCACTAACAAACCATGGACTTGGACCTTATGGAAGCACCTGACACATGAGCGCTTTCTTGCTGCACTATCTGCAACATGATGCCTGTATTGTTAGGATTAGAAATAGTGCGGACATGTGGGTTGCCACTCTGTTAGATCCATGGTGCAAGAATAAATTTTGCCAGATGCTTCCCCCCTGGAAAGGGATGTGTGCATGCTCTGGAGTATCAAAACAAGCTTGTTAACAATCTTAAGAGTGGTTTTCTCCAAGACAGTAGTGAGGCACACATTGTGCATCGCAGTTATAGACATCCAACCCCGGTAACTTCGAGTCGTCGATGCAAAAACATTAGCAGCAGCAGCCTTGTAAGTAGCAGAAGCAATTTCTGTGACTCGTTTCACACATTTTTTAGAGCCCATGCACCAGCAGAACAGAGTACAGGTCTGAGACGTTGTGAGTGATGAGGGAGGATGATGCAAGAGTATCTCATGCTCAATATCAATGCCATCAAGAGGAATTTGGACTAGTGATGAGCGAGTGTACTCATTGCTCGGTTTTTCCGAGCATGCTCGGGTGGTCTCTGAGTATTTGTAACTGCTCAGAGATTTAGTTTTTGTTGACACAGCTGCAATTCTTCAATTTTTACTTCAGATCCAGTTTTTTTTATTTTACCAAGGGTAACAGGAGAAATTGGATAACAAAAGTCATTGTACAATTTGTCCTGAGTACGTCGATACCCGATATGTGAGGGTAAACTACTGTTTGGGCACATGGCAGAGCTCGGAAGGGAAGAAGCGCCATTTGACATTTCAATGCAAAATTTGCATTGAGATCGGACACCATGTCGCGTTTGGAGAGCCTCTGATATGCCTAAACAGTGGAAATCCCCCTCAAGTGACACTATTTTGGAAAGTAGACCCCCTAAGGAACTAATCTAGCTGTGGTGAGCACTTTGAACCCCCAAGTGCTTCACACAAGTTTATAATGTAGAGCCGTAAAAAAAAAAACATATTTTTTTCACAAAAATGATCTTTTCGACCAACATTTTTTATTTTCCCAAGGGTAACAGGACAAATTGGAGCTCAGAAGTAGTTGTCAATTTGCCCTGAGTATGCTGATACCCCAAATGTGGGGGTAAACCACTGTTTGGGCGCATAGCAGAGCTTGGAAGGGAAAGAGCGCCGTTTGACTTTTCAATGCAAAATTGGCTGGAATTGGGATCGGACACCATGTCGCGTTTGGAGAGCCCCTGATGTGTCTAAACAGTGGAAACCCTCCATTTTGGAAAGTAGACCCTCTAAGGAACTTATCTAGATGTGTGGTGAGAACTTTGAACCCCCAATTGTTTCACTAAAGTTTAGAATGTAGAGCCGTGAAAATAAAAAAAAAAATCTTTTTTTTTTCCACAAAATGATCTTTTAGCCTGCAATTTTTTCTTTTCTCAAGGGTAACAGGAGAAATTGGACCCCAAAAGTTGTTGTCCAATTTGTCCTCAGTACGCTGATACCCCATATGTGGGGGGGAACTATGGTTTGGGCGCATGGCAGAGCTCGGAAGGCCATTTTGGATCAGGGGACTCCTTCAAGAAAACCGGAACAAAGCGATCACTTTGCGTTGTTCAGGTGGAAGAGCGCAGGGAGCCCCGATCCCTGCGAAGATGCCTCTCTATGTCGCTGTCTCTACTGACAGCGGCATCAGAGGGTTTAAATGCCTACGAACGGCGCTAGCGCCTATCATGGGCATTGATGCGGGATGTCAGCGTTCACATACAGCTGACACCCGCATGCGATTGCCATGGTGCTCACCGTGAGACCACGCGATCGTGCCGCTGTACTAGTAGTGCGGTTTGCGGGAACTCAGTTCCCTCAGAGCAGTACTAGTACAGTGCATTTCAGGAAGGATTTAAAGAGGATCTGTCACCATATCAAAAGTGTCCAGTTTGTGCTCTTATTTTAATCTCACAGCATCCCTGAGTAATTTTTTTTGTTATTTTTTAAATACGCCATTTGGTTATAAAGATACAGGACTTTTTATTTAGTGCTAATTTCTATAGTTTTTCCAAGGGGGTGTGCTCACAGGATCCTCTGGGGCATGTCTTTAGGCTACTCATCATAATTACCATGGGATCACAGCCACCTTGGAAATTACCATAACAATTTTCATCAAATAAAAAGGTCCATATGTCTGGAACTATATAGTGGATTTAAAAAAAAGTAATACTCAGTGGGCCATTGGGAATAAAAAAAGAGCAAACAACTGGACACTTTTGATTTGATAACAGGCCTTCTTTAAACCCTTAATGACCGGAGCTTTTTTCGGTTTTGCTTTTCGTTTTTTGCTCCCCTCTTTCTCAAAGCCATAACTTTTTTATTTTTCCATCAATATGGCCATGTGAGGGCTTATTTTTTTTATTTTTTGTGGCACGAGTTGTACTTTTGAATAACACCATTGGTTTTACCATGTCATGTACTAGAAAATGGGAAAAAAATTCCAAGTGCGGTGAAATTGCAAAAAAAGTGCAATCCCACATTTGTTTTTTTTTGGCTTTTTTCCTAGGTTCACTAAATGCTAAAACTGACCTGCCATTATGATTCTCCAGGTCATTACGAGTTCATAGACACCAAACATGTCTAGGTTATTTTTTATCTAAGTGGTAAAAAAAATTCCAAACTTTACTAAAAAATAAAAAATTGCACAATTTTCCGATACTCGTCGCGTCATTTTTCGTGATCTTGGATTGGGTGATGGCTTATTTTTTGTGTGCCGAGCTGACATTTTTAATGATACCATTTTGGTGCAGATACATTCTTTTGATCGCCCGTTATTGCATTTTAATGCAATGTCACGGTGACCAAAAAATACGTAATTCTGGCATTTTTTATTTTTTTCTCGATACGCCATTTAGCGATCATGTTTATCCTTTTTTTATTGATAGATTGGGCGATTCTGAATGCGGCAATACCAAACATGTGTATGTTTGATTTTTTTATTGTTTTATTTTGAATGGGGCAAAAGGGAGGTGATTTGAACTTTAGTATTACTTTTTTTTCATATTTTTTTAAACATTTTTTTTTACTTTTACCATGCTTCAATAGTCTCCATGGACGGCTAGAAGCTGGCATAGCCTGATCGGTTCTGCTACGTAGAGGCAATGTTCAGATCGCACCTATGTAGCTGAATTACAGCATTGCTATGAGCACCGACCACAGGGTGGCGCTCACAGCAATCTGGTATCGACAACCATAGAGGTCTTCAGCAGACCTCTGGTTGTCATGCCGATGCATTGCTGACCCCCGATCACGTGACGGGGTCAGCGTTACGCGCATTTCCGGGCCGATGGCCGGAAACGCTTGTTAAATGTCGCTGTCAGAGTCTGACAGTGGCATTTAACTAGTTAATAGGGGAGGACAGATCACGATTCTGTAACACCCCAGGTAACCGGTTGTTACATTGATGTTGCCTTCCCTTCAGGTAGGGTAATATCATGCTTGGAGGCAAGGAGGATTCTCTTTACCAGGTAACGCACGTACATGCAACACATTCTTAATCCAGGCCAGAAGGGGAGCTCTGAACCCGGATTCAGGGGAGCTTCCCCAACTTTATGTATTCTGGTCTGAAGTAGGAAAGGAAGATAACCTGAAGGGATGGAATGTATTAAGCATCTGTGGAAAGAAGGACAGGAGCAGGAAAGGGCTTAGAGGGGAACTGTGACTGGGCACCCTCTGTTCCGAAGCGCAGGAACCGGGCACCGGGAGCCCAGGGATGTGTTGTACTTCAGGTCACACTGCAGAATCGGAGGGTATAGGACTTTATGTAATTTGCCCGCAGCTACCCCTGAAGGTGCAGCAGTACATGAAGAGCCCGGGTCATGATAGAGACCCTATAAAAAGGCTCACACTGCCCACTATACGGGTAACTGTCCCAGGACAGGAGATGACTTTGTCAGCAAGCCACAGGCAGCAAGGACCTCGCATACGAGCGCAAGTAGGAAGGCTTATGGACCTCACCAGGGAGAAGGTTCACCTTTGCCTCCAAGCCGGCCGGACCATATCACTACCTGTTCCTGGTACCTTGGACTGTGGCCTGCTACAACCACTAAACCAGGTAAAGAAGTTACAACCTTGTGTCCTCCATTTATTTGCCGGCACTTCACCATCCTTGCCATACACCTTAGGAGCCCTGGAGACCCCGCTTCACCTGTGGGAAGCGTCACCATCTTTGCTGCAGTAACATCACCACAGAGGACCCCTTTAAGCAGCGTCGGTCCCCTTTCACGGAGAACCACAGGTGGCATCACAAACACAAACTTTATTACAATTCCCCTTAAAAGACCTTCCCCTTTTAGCTTGAGCGCCCAGGGCAACGGACTGGGTCTCAGCCACCGTGACATCCCCTGGACCTGGTACCGAGTACGCCACTGCCCTGGCGGGCAACTCAATTCCACCCACGCCTATTGCAGGCACATGTCAGCTGTTCAAAACAGCTGACATGACCTGGCTTTGATGCGGGCTCATTGCCAAAGCCCACATCAAAGCGGGCTTACTGCCATCGGACGTACTATTCCGTCCTATGGCAGAAAGGAGTTAAATCAAGGTATGTCCATTGTTCTTCACTGCTGAACTAAAGGTCACAGCTTATCAAGGGGTGGTACTTTAATTAGCTTATTACACCTATATGTCTAAATAGACAACTCTTTTTCTTTAATATTTTTCCTTTTGGGTTTGCCACCAAGTATTAATACTTATTTCTCACTGCAAAATGCAAATACATTTATATAAT
Source organism: Ranitomeya imitator (assembly GCF_032444005.1). Classification (NCBI taxonomy): domain Eukaryota; kingdom Metazoa; phylum Chordata; class Amphibia; order Anura; family Dendrobatidae; genus Ranitomeya; species Ranitomeya imitator. The sequence goes on along the minus strand of NC_091283.1, from coordinate 62,669,613 downwards.
TTATACAATGTGATTTTCTGGTGCCCCAGATCGATACCGATTGACAGTCATTTTGTTTTTCAGTTGATTAGGAGCGTCTAACTGGTCTGTAGGAGCCAGAACTCTTAATGGTTGGTAGGGGATCAAATACTTATTTCTCACTGCAAAATGCAAATAAATGTATATAATTTATACAAAGTCATTTTCTGGATTTTATTTTTCATATTCAATCTCTCAATGTTAAAAATTAACCTACCCTTAAAATTATAGACTATTCATGTCTTTGTCAGCGGGCAAACTTACAAAATCAGCAAGGGATCAAATACTTATTTCCTCCACTGTATATGTCTAAATAGACAACTCTTTTACTTATATTTTTCTTTTTGGCAACTTTTAGACCAATGTGTCAGGTGTGCAAATTTGTTATCCAAGATTGTGACATGAGATTGAAACAAAATGGTCCTACAATATAGTAATAGAGGGCTCATAATATTTGCATCTGTCGCTACATGTTTGAGGCCTGTAGTACCAGTAGCATTAGCACCAAGAGTGAGTTTGACAGCAGAATAATTCAGCATGGTGATGGAGAGTGGCAGTCATATTTGAAGGGCAGAACATGCTAAGGACTTCAGCCAACTCGGACCAATGATCACTCAAGATATAGCAACGACGTTGTAATGTCCACACGGTGCAAGGAATTTAAGAGAGTAAGCTTTAACCATAGTTTATTTGTCTCCTCTTTTCCTTCAGCACACAGCATAACATTTTCTCCTCAGGCTAGAACTGAAACTGAAACCAAACATCAACTCCCGCCCTCACTTTCTTAAAGAGACAGATCTAATCATTATACATTACATCATCCCCCCTTTTTTATATACATATATGCTAACAACCTAAAACAAATATTGACAATGCAACAACATGAAAATGTCCAAGAGAAACCATATGTCTGTATTGTCTTATTCCTTTTTTTTTCTATTATATCTCTTTAATAAGTCTAGATGGAGCCCTTCTTTCCCATGTAGGGTAATGTCTGGGTTCATTGGGGGTGTCCATTGCTGACGGATCAGCCATCTCCTGTTGGTTCTCTCCACCGTCGGGTATCAAATCTTCCACTGGTGGGATTTCATTACCATTGTTCTGCGGTATGATTTTAAAATGTGAGGAATTTCGAGTGATAAAGTGTCCATCTCGCTCAGCCGTGACCACATTGCCTTTTCTCTCAGTAACATTATATTTTGCAGGACTATATACAGATGAAGTTTTGTTGGTTGATTTTTGACGCACAACAACGATATCACCTCTTTTGATGGCGCATGGCTGTGCCCGTCGCCTTCTGTCTGCATAATGTTTCATAGCTTGATTGTTAAAGAAATCCGTTGATCGCACTGAAGTGTCATTTGTTAACCCCTTCCCGACCTTTGACGCCACGTAGGCGTCATGAAAGTCGGTGCCAATCCGACCCATGACGCCTATGCGGCGTCATGGAAAGATCGCGTCCCTGCAGATCGGGTGAAAGGGTTAACTCCCATTTCACCCGATCTGCAGGGACAGGGGGAGTGGTAGTTTAGCCCAGGGGGGGTGGCTTCACCCCCTCGTGGCTACGATCGCTCTGATTGGCTGTTGAAAGTGAAACTGCCAATCAGAGCGATTTGTAATATTTCACCCATTATAACGGGTGAAATATTACAATCCAGCCATGGCCGATGCTGAAATATCATCGGCCATGGCTGGAAATACTAGTGTGCCCCCACCCCACCCCTCCGATCGCCCCCCCCACCCCCCCGATCTGGCCGGTACACTGCTCCGGCTCCCCTCCGCCCTGTGCTCCGCTCCCCCCCGTGCTCGTGTCCGCTCCCCCCGTGCTCCAATCACCCCCCCGTGCTCCAATCACCCCCCCTGCACTCCGATCCACCCCCCCCCGTGCTCCGTTCCACCCCCCCGTGCTCCATTCCAGCCCCCCCGTGCTCCGTTCCACGCCCCCCGCGCTCCGTTCCACCCCTCCCGCGCTCCGATTCCCCCCCCGTGCTCCGATCCCCCCCCCCCGTGCTCCGATCCCCCCCCCCGTGGTCCCCCCCCACCCTATCATACTTACCGATCCAGCCGTGGTCCCGTCCGTCTTCTCCTGGGCGCCGCCATCTTCCAAAATGGCGGGCGCATGTGCAGTGCGCCCGCCGAATCTGCCGGCCGGCAGATTCGTTCCAAAGTGCATTTTGATCACTGAGATATAATCTATCTCAGTGATCAAAATAAAAAAAATAATAAATGACCCCCCCCCTTTGTCACCCCCATAGGTAGGGACAATAAAAAAATAAAGAAATTTTTTTTTTTCCACTAATGTTAGAATAGGGTTAGGGTTAGGGGTAGGGTTAGGGTTAGGGGTAGGGTTAGGGGTAGGGTTAGGGTTAGGGGTAGGGGTAGGGTTAGGGGTAGGGGTAGGGTTAGGGGTAGGGTTAGGGTTAGGGCTAGGGTTAGGGGTAGGGTTAGGGGTAGGGTTAGGGTTAGGAATGTGCACACGTATTCTGGTCCTCTGCGGATTTTTCCGCTGCGGATTTGATAAATCCGCAGTGCTAAACCGCTGCGGATTTATGGCGGATTTACCGCGTTTTTTTCTGCGCATTTCACTGCGGTTTTACAATTGCGATTTTCTATTGGAGCAGTTGTAAAACCGCTGCGGAATCCGCACAAAGAAGTGACATGCTGCGGAATGTAAACCGCTGCGTTTCCGTGCAGTTTTTCCGCAGCATGTGTACAGCGATTTTTGTTTCCCATAGGTTTACATTGAACTGTACACTCATGGGAAACTGCTGCGGATCCGCAGCGTTTTCCGCAGCGTGTGCACATACCTTTAGAATTAGGCTATGTGCACACGGTGCGGATTTGGCTGCGGATTCGCAGCAGTGTTCCATCAGGTTTACAGTACCATGTAAACATATGAAAAACCAAATCCGCTGTGCCCGTGATGCGGAAAATACCGCGCGGGAACGCTGCGTTGTATTTTCCGCAGCATGTGAATTCTTTGTGCGGATTCCGCAGCGTTTTACACCTGTTCCTCAATAGGAATCCGCAGGTGAAATCCGCACAAAAAACACTGGAAATCCGCGGAAAATCCGCAGGTAAAACACAGTGCCTTTTACCCGCGGATTTTTCAAAAATGGTGCGGAAATATCTCACACGAATCCGCAACGTGGGCACATAGCCTTAGGGTTAGGGTTGGAATTAGGGTTGTGGTTAGGGTTAGGGGTGTGTTGGGGTTAGTGTTGTGGTTAGGGGTGTGTTGGGGTTTGGGTTGTGATTAGGGTTATGGCTACAGTTGGGATTAGAGTTAGGGGTGTGTTGGGGTTAGTGTTGGAGTTAGAATTGAGGGGTTACCACTGTTTAGGCACATCAGGGGTCTCCAAACGCAACATGGCGCCACCATTGATTCCAGCCAATCTCGTATTCAAAAAGTCAAATGGTGCTCCCTCACTTCCGAGCCCTGACGTGTGCCCAAACAGTGGTTTACCCCCACATATGGGGTACCAGCATACTCAGGACAAACTGCGCAACAATTACTGGGGTCCAATTTCTCCTGTTACCCTTGTGAATCTAAAAAAATGCTTGCTAAAACATAATTTTTGAGGAAAGAAAAATGATTTTTTATTTTCACGGATCTGTGTTGTAAACGTCTGTGAAGCACTTGGGGGTTCAAAGTGCTCACCACATATCTAGATAAGTTCCTTGGGGGGTCTAGTTTCTAAAATGGGGTCACTTGTGGGGGGTTTCTACTGTTTAGGCACACCAGGGGCTCTACAAACGCAACGTGACACCCGCAGACCATTCCATCAAAGTCTGCATTTCAAAAGTCACTACTTCCCTTCTGAGCCCCGACGTGTGCCCAAACAGTGGTTTACCCCCACATATGGGGTATCAGCGTACTCAGGAGAAACTGGACAACAACTTTTGGGGTCCAATTTCTCCTGTAACCCTTGGGAAAATAAAAAATTCTGGGCTAAATAATTATTTTTGAGGAAAGAAAACGTATTTATTATTTTCACGGCTCTGCATTATAAACTTCTATGAAGCACTTGGGGGTTCAAAGTGCTCACCACACATCTAGATAAGTTCCTTTCAGGGTCTAGTTTCCAAAATGGGGTCACTTGTGGGGGGTTTCTACTGTTTAGGCACATCAGGGGCTCTGCAAACGCAACGTGACGCCCGCAGAGCATTCCATCAAAGTCTGCATTTCAAAACGTCACTACTTCAATTCCAAGCCCCGGCATGTGCCCAAACAGTAGTTTACCCCCACATATGGGGTATCACCGTACTCAGGAGAAACTGGACAACAAATATTGGGGTCAAATTTCTCCTGTTACCCTTGGGAAAAATAAAAAACTCTGGGCTAAATAATTATTTTTGAGGAAAGAAAACGTATTTATTATTTTCACGGCTCTGCATTATAAACTTCTATGAAGCACTTGGGGGTTCAAAGTGCTCACCACACATCTAGATAAGTTCCTTTGGGGGTCTAGTTTCCAAAATGGGGTCACTTGTGGGGGGTTTCTACTGTTAAGCCACATCAGGGGCTCTGCAAACGCAACGTGACGCCCACAGAGCATTCCATCAAAGTCTGCATTTCAAAACGTCACTACTTCACTTCCGAGCCCCGGCATGTGCCCAAACAGTGATTTACCCCCACATATGGGGTATCAGCGTACTCAGGAGAAACTGGACAACAACTTTTGGGGTCAAATTTCTCCTGTTACCCTTGGGAAAATAAAAAATTGCAGGCTAAAAGATCATTTTTGAGAAAATAATTTTTTTTTTTTTTTTCATGGCTCTGCGTTATAAACTTCTGTGAAGCACTTGGGGGTTCAAAGTCCTCACCACACATCTAGATTAGTTCCTTTGGGGGTCTAGTTTCTAAAATGGTGTCATTTCTGGGGGATCTCCAATGTTTAGGCACACAGGGGCTCTCCAAACGTGACATGGTGTCCGCTAATGATTGGAGCTAATTTTCCATTTAAAAAGCCAAATGGCGTGCCATCCCTTCCGAGCCCTGCCGTGCGCCCAAACAGTGGTTTACCCCCACATATGGGGTATCAGCGTACTCAGGACAAACTGGACAACAATATTTGGGGTCCAATTTCTCCTATTATCCTTGGCAAAATAGGAAATTCCAGGCTAAAAAATCATTTTTGAGGAAAGAAAAATTATTTTTTATTTTCATGGCTCTGCGTTATAAACTTCTGTGAAGCACCTGGGGGTTTAAAGTGCTCAATATGCATCTAGATAAGTTCCTTAGGGGGTCTAGTTTCCAAAATGGGGTCACTTGTGCGGGAGCTCCAATGTTTAGGCACACAGGGGCTCTCCAAACGCGACATGGTGTCCGCTAACAATTGGAGCTAATTTTCCATTCAAAAAGTCAAATGGCGCGCCTTCTCTTCCGAGCCCTGCCGAGTGCCCAAACAGTGGTTTACCCCCACATATGAGGTATCGGCGTACTCGGGAGAAATTGCCCAACAAATTTTATGATCCATTTTATCCTACTGCCCATGTGAAAATGAAAAAATTGAGGCGAAAAGAATTTTTTTGTGAAAAAAAAGTACTTTTTCATTTTTACAGATCAATTTGTGAAGCACCTGAGGGTTTAAAGTGCTCACTAGGCATCTAAATTAGTTCCTTGGGGGGTCTAGTTTCCAAAATGGGGTCACTTGTGGGGGAGCGCCAATGTTTAGGCACACAGGAGCTATCCAAACGCGACATGGTGTCCGCTAACGATGGAAATAATTTTTCATTCAAAAAGTCAAATGGCGCTCCTTCCCTTCCGAGCCTTACCATGTGCCCAAACAGTGGTTTACCTCCACATGTGAGGTATTGGTGTACTCAGGAGAAATTGCCCAACACATTTTAGGATCCATTTTATCCTGTTGCCCATGTGAAAATGAAAAAATTGAGGCTAAAAGAATTTTTTTGTGAAAAAAAAGTACTTTTTCATTTTTACGGATCAATTTGTGAAGCACCTGGGGGTTCAAAGTGCTCACTATGCATCTAGATAAGTTCCTTGGGGCGTCTAGTTTCCAAAATGGGGTCACTTGTGGGGGAGCTCCAATTTTTAGGCACACGGGGGCTCTCCAAACGTGACATGGTGTCCGCTAAAGAGTGGAGCCAATTTTTGATTCAAAAAGTCAAATGGCGCTCCTTCCCTTCCAAGCCCTGCCGTGCGCCAAAACAGTGGTTTACCCCCACATATGAGGTATCAGCGTACTCAGGACAAATTGGACAACAACTTTCGTGGTTCAGTTTCTCCTTTTACCATTGGGAAAATAAAAAAATTGTTGCTAAAAGATAATTTTTGTGACTAAAAAGTTAAATGTTCATTTTTTCCTTCCATGTTGCTTCTGCTGCTGTGAAGCACCTGAAGGGTTAATAAACTTCTTGAATGTGGTTTTGAGTACCTTGAGGGGTGCAGTTTTTAGAATGGTGTCACTTTTGGGTATTTTCAGCCATATAGACCCCTCAAACTGACTTCAAATGTGAGGTGGTCCCTAAAAAAAATGGTTTTGTAAATTTCGTTGTAAAAATGACAAATCGCTGGTCGAATTTTAACCCTTATAACTTCCTAACAAAAAAAAATTTTGTTTCCAAAATTGTGCTGATGTAAAGTAAACATGTGGGAAATGTTATTTATTAACTATTTTGTGTCACATATCTCTCTGGTTTAACAGAATAAAAATTCAAAATGTGAAAATTGCGAAATTTTCAAAATTTTCGCCAAATTTCCGTGTTTATCACAAATAAATGCAGAATTTATTGACCTAAATTTACCACTAACATGAAGCCCAATATGTCACGAAAAAACAATCTCAGAACCGCTAGGATCCGTTGAAGCGTTCCTGAGTTATTACCTCATAAAGGGACACTGGTCAGAATTGCAAAAAACGGCAAGGTCTTTAAGGTCAAAATAGGCTGGGTCTTGAAGGGGTTAAGGGATGACTGGTCACATCAGGGATCCGTATACGAAGAGTTCTGCTGAACATTAGATGAGACAAAGCAGAATTAGTGGTAGAATGTGGCGTGTTGCGGTAATTGTGCATGAATTTGTATAGTGACTGTTTCAGTGGGGTGTGCTCCAGTCTAGCTGCCTTGATTCGTTTCCCCATGGTTTGCATGAAACATTCTAAAATTCCATTAGCTTGCGGCCAGCAAGGTGTGATTTTTCTGTGGCTGAACCTCAAGTATTCAGAAAACTGTGCAAACATATGTCCATTGAATGGAGGTCCATTATCTGTTTTCACCACTCTCGGAATGCCATATGCAGAGAATATGTCGTCCAGTTCTGGTATGACACTATCAGCAGACGTTGAAGAGATGAATGAAATGACAGGGTATCTAGAATATTCATCAATTGTTACTAGAATGTATTGGCCATTTGGTAATGGTCCATATTTGTCGACTGCCACTTCCTCCATAGAGCAGTGGGTAACGGAGACATTTGCAATGGCTCTAGAGTTGATGATGGAGTAATTAATTGACAAGTGGAGCAATGTCTAATCTTCTCTTCCATCAATTTATCCATATTTGGGAACCACACTTTTTCTCTGAGTAACTTTTTTGTGCCAACAATTCCTAGATGACCTTCGCATGCTATCTGTATGAATAGGTTGCGCAAAGCCTTAGGTACAACCAGTTTGGTACCACGAAGGATGAGTTGATCTTCAGTGACTGATAATTCCTCTCGTACAGTTGAAAATAGTTTTAACTCCTTCAGATCAATCCCATCATCAGAAAATTTTTTCTTTTGAATTTCATGCCACCTTCTATTTTGGATAATTTGTATTAAGGCACAGAGTGTCTTGTCACTTGTTGTTGTTGTATTCACAAAATGATCAACAGAAGTGCTTTTAGCACGGCGTGAGCTGCAACAAAGTGGATGTATTCTTCAATGGAGGAATGCACAGGTAAATCATAATTCGTAGGATGTCTTGAGAGGTAATCAGCCGGATTGCTGTATTTTCCAGGTTTGTGAACAATTTTGTAATTATAGTCCTGTAGACGTAGACCCCATCATTCAATCCATGCTGGCATTTTAGCTCTGGGATTTCCAAAAATTTTAAGGAGTGCTTGATGATCTGTGACAAAAGTGAGGGGAGCTCTATAGAGAAATAAGTGAAAGTGTTCACATCCACAGACTGCCAAGCTTTCTTTTTCAGGTTGCGAATACTTTCTTTCAGTGCTTGTTAAGCTTTTACTTGCATAAGAAATGATGTGGGGACTTTGATTGTCATCCTTGTATTGTGCTAAAATAGCACCCAGTCCCATGGGACTGGCGTCCACAATCGGTTCGGTTCGAAGAGATGGATCAAAATAGGCCATGGTGGTTGTTGAGCAGAGTTAGTTTTTAATTGTTTCAAAAGAGACCTGACAGTCTTGGGACCATTGAAAAATGCAATTTTGTTTCGTAAGTTCCATTAATGGAGTGCTGATTGTCGAAAAATTTGGAATATATCTAGCACAGTAGCTTGCCATTCCAAGAAAAGAGCGCACTTCACTGGCATCCTGTGGAATTGAAGCTGCTCTGATGGATTCCACTTTCTTGGGATCAGGTCGCACTCCTTCCGCCGAGAAAATGTGACCATAAAACTCCAATGAATTTTTATCAAATTCGCATTTTTCTTTCTTTAAAGTGAGTCCAGCAGAGAGCAGACATTCAAAGATAGAATATAGAGCACGATTTTATTATTATTATTATTTATTGTTATAGCGCCATTTATTCCATGGCGCTTTACATGTGATGAGGGGTATACATAATAAAAACAAGTACAATAGTCTTAAACAATACAAGTCATAACTGGTACAGGAGGAGTGAGTACCCTGCCTGCGAAGGCTCACAATCTACAAGGGATGGGTGAGGATACAGTAGGCGAGGATAGAGCTGGTCATGCAGCGGTTATGTTCAGCTTGAGTTTTCCTAAAAACCAGTATGTCATCACTGTAATTAAAGGCATTTGGAATATGTTGAATGACGCTCCTTATCATATCTTGAAAAATTTCCGCTGCTGAGCAGACCCCAAAAGTCAATCTTTTGCATCTTCTGAGACCCACATGGGTGGAAATTGTTGTTAAGTATCTGGATTCTGGGCTCAACTCTAATTGATGATAGCCCTTATTGTGGTCGAGCTTTGAAAAAACGGTTGCTCCATTAAATAAATGAATAATGTCATGAATTGTGGGTGACATATGCCTTTCCCTCTGAATAGCAGTGTTGGGCAGGCGCATGTCAACACACAGTCTTACCTGCTCTGGAGTCTTTGGTTTTGGAACTACCACAAGTGGAGAGACCCACGGAGTGGGACCAGAATCAGTTTCAATCACATCATCATCCATGAGTAATTGGAGTTCCTTTTCTACCTTCTTTCTCAGTTGAAATGGAATACGCCTGTGAGCCTGGGCTACTGGACGGACACTGTCATCCACATGAAGATGCACTTGAGAGTCTTTTAATTTTCCCAATCCACTAAATAGGGAGGGAAAACTGTTCACCATGGCTTGTACATCCAGGTCCGCAGGGTCGGTTATGGTATGAACAATCTGGATGAGTCCTAGCTTCAGGGCAGTGTGATAGCTGAGAAGACAGCCTCCTGATCCTTGTAATGTGTGAAAAGTGGTTTTCTGCCTATTTTCTTTATAGCTAAGTTCAGCATCAAATTGTCCCATTGTAACTAGAGGTGTTTTAGATCCATATGGGAAGATTTTAGTATGCACTTGATGTAAGACTGGCTTTGTTTTCAATTGTTCATAAGCATTGCTGTCTATGATATCCACCGAAGCTCCTGTATCTATTGTAAAGGTGATATCCGTGTTGCAGATGGTGAGTGTAATACATGGAGACTGCACTGAGCCAGTTGCGTGAAAAGAAGCTGCGGAGACACCATCACGTGTTTCTCGACGCAAGCAGTGAATAGCCAGGCCATTCCCCGAGAAGGAACAACCACGGGAAGGGCAGCATCCTATGAAGGAAAGCCACCTATGCCAAGCATGGTATCAATCCACAGACAGCTGTTTCGGGGTTTTTGCCCCTCATCAGTGTGGAGTAGGAATCTGGCTATTAGGAGCAGTGCCTAGTAAAAAGGCTATAAAGGCACAGATGATTGGCCTCGGGGAGACCAAAACATCCAACACCGCGGAGACACCATCACGTGTTTCTCAACGCAGTGATTCCAGAACACTGCCCCCATCCCTTATGGGAAATATGCAGATGCATGAAAAGAAGCTGCGGAGACACCATCACGTGTTTCTCGACGCAAGCAGTGAATAGCCAGGCCTTTCCCCGGGAAGGAAAAACCACGGGAAGGGCAGCATCCTATGAAGGAAAGCCACCTATGCCAAGCATGGTATCCATCCACAGACAGCTGTTTCGGGGTTTTTGCCCCTCATCAGTGTGGAGTAGGAATCTGGCTATTAGGAGCAGTGCCTAGTAAAAAGGCTATAAAGGCACAGATGATTGGCCTCGGGGAGACCAAAACATCCAACACCGCGGAGACACCATCACGTGTTTCTCAACGTAGTGATTCCAGAACACTGCCCCCATCCCTTATGGGAAATATGCAGATGCGTGAAAAGAAGCTGCGGAGACACCATCACGTGTTTCTCGACGCAAGCAGTGAATAGCCAGGCCTTTCCCCGGGAAGGAACAACCACGGGAAGGGCAGCATCCTATGAAGGAAAGCCACCTATGCCAAGCATGGTATCCATCCACAGACAGCTGTTTCGGGGTTTTTGCCCCTCATCAGTGTGGAGTAGGAATCTGGCTATTAGGAGCAGTGCCTAGTAAAAAGGCTATAAAGGCACAGATGATTGGCCTCGGGGAGACCAAAACATCCAACACCGCGGAGACACCATCACCTGTTTCTCAACGTAGTGATTCCAGAACACTGCCCCCATCCCTTATGGGAAATATGCAGATGCATGAAAAGAAGCTGCGGAGACACCATCACGTGTTTCTCGACGCAAGCAGTGAATAGCCAGGCCTTTCCCCGGGAAGGAACAACCACGGGAAGGGCAGCATCCTATGAAGGAAAGCCACCTATGCCAAGCATGGTATCCATCCACAGACAGCTGTTTCGGGGTTTTTGCCCCTCATCAGTGTGGAGTAGGAATCTGGCTATTAGGAGCAGTGCCTAGTAAAAAGGCTATAAAGGCACAGATGATTGGCCTCGGGGAGACCAAAACATCCAACACCGCGGAGACACCATCACGTGTTTCTCAACGCAGTGATTCCAGAACACTGCCCCCATCCCTTATGGGAAATATGCAGATGCGTGAAAAGAAGCTGCGGAGACACCATCACGTGTTTCTCGACGCAAGCAGTGAATAGCCAGGCCTTTCCCCAGGAAGGAACAACCACGGGAAGGGCAGCATCCTATGAAGGAAAGCCACCTATGCCAAGCATGGTATCCATCCACAGACAGCTGTTTCGGTACTCCACACTGATGAGGGGCAAAAACCCTGAAACAGCTGTCTGTGGATGGATACCATGCCGAGAAACACGTGATGGTGTCTCCGCAGCTTCTTTTCACGCATCTGCATATTTCCCATAAGGGATGGGGGCAGTGTTCTGGAATCACTGCGTTGAGAAACACGTGATGGTGTCTCCGCGGTGTTGGATGTTTTGGTCTCCCCGAGGCCAATCATCTGTGCCTTTATGCACTGAGCCAGTGACAGAAGTTGTGAACACATAGTTCTCAGCCACAGACATTTTTTCTATATCCTGATTTACCATTTTTATATTTGCAGGCTTTGTAATTAGCAGAGGAGACTTGTTGGGCGCTGATTTGCAGACAACTGCAAAATTGTTCCTTTTTCCACATTTACTGCAAGTTTATAATAATAATAATCTTTATTTTTATATAGCGTTAACATATTCCGCAGCGCTTTACACACATTATCATCGCTGTCCCCGATGGGCACACAATCTAATTTCCCTATCAGTATGTCTTTGGAATGCGGGAGTAAACACATACAATTATTAGGTTCTGTAGAAGGACGTAGATCTGGGGATTTATTATGATGGAATATAGGCTGAACTGGATGGACAAATGTCTTTTTTCGGCCTTACTAACTATGTTACTATGTTACTATGTTACATGCAAACACGGAGAGAACATACAAACTCTTTACAGATGTTGTCCTTGATGGGGTTTGAACCCGTGCTGCCCTAGTTTGTCCTATAGCTGGACATTTATTCATGTGGTGAGGGAAATCTTGTCCACATCTCTAACATTTAACATCTAAACTGCATGCTCACAAACGCCAGAAGCCTGACAAACAAGATGGAAGAACTAGAAGCAGAAATATCTACAGGTAACTTTGACATAGTGGGAATAACCGAGACATGGTTAGATGAAAGCTATGACTGGGCAGTTAACTTACAGGGTTACAGTCTGTTTAGAAAGGATCGTAAAAATCGGAGAGGAGGAGGGGTTTGTCTCTATGTAAAGTCTTGTCTAAAGTCCACTTTAAGGGAGGATATTAGCGAAGGAAATGAGGATGTCGAGTCCATATGGGTCGAAATTCATGGAGGAAAAAATGGTAACAAAATTCTCATTGGGGTCTGTTACAAACCCCCAAATATAACAGAAACCATGGAAAGTCTACTTCTAAAACAGATAGATGAAGCTGCAACCCATAATGAGGTCCTGGTTATGGGGGACTTTAACTACCCGGATATTAACTGGGAAACAGAAACCTGTGAAACCCATAAAGGCAACAGGTTTCTGCTAATAACCAAGAAAAATTATCTTTCACAATTGGTGCAGAATCCAACCAGAGGAGCAGCACTTTTAGACCTAATACTATCTAATAGACCTGACAGAATAACAAATCTGCAGGTGGTTGGGCATCTAGGAAATAGCGACCACAATATTGTACAGTTTCACCTATCTTTCACTAGGGGGACTTGTCAGGGAGTCACAAAAACACTGAACTTTAGGAAGGCAAAGTTTGACCAGCTTAGAGATGCCCTTAATCTGGTAGACTGGGACAATATCCTCAGAAATAAGAATACAGATATTAAATGGAAAATGTTTAAGAACATCCTAAATAGGCACTGTAAGCGGTTTATACCTTGTGGGAATAAAAGGACTAGAAATAGGAAAAACCCAATGAGGCTAAACAAAGAAGTAAGACAGGCAATTAACAGTAAAAAGAAAGCATTTGCACTACTAAAGCAGGATGGCACCATTGAAGCTCTAAAAAACTATAGGGAGAAAAATACTTTATCTAAAAAACTAATTAAAGCTGCCAAAAAGGAAACAGAGAAGCACATTGCTAAGGAGAGTAAAACTAATCCCAAACTGTTCTTCAACTATATCAATAGTAAAAGAATAAAAACTGAAAATGTAGGCCCCTTAAAAAATAGTGAGGAAAGAATGGTTGTAGATGACGAGGAAAAAGCTAACATATTAAACACCTTCTTCTCCACGGTATTCACGGTGGAAAATGAAATGCTAGGTGAAATCCCAAGAAACAATGAAAACCCTATATTAAGGGTCACCAATCTAACCCAAGAAGAGGTGCGAAACCGGCTAAATAAGATCAAAATAGATAAATCTCCGGGTCCGGATGGCATACACCCACGAGTACTAAGAGAACTAAGTAATGTAATAGATAAACCATTATTTCTTATTTTTAGGGACTCTATAGCGATGGGGTCTGTTCCGCAGGACTGGCGCATAGCAAATGTGGTGCCAATATTCAAAAAGGGCTCTAAAAGTGAACCTGGAAATTATAGGCCAGTAAGTCTAACCTCTATTGTTGGTAAAATATTTTAAGGTGTTTCTGAGGGATGTTATTCTGGATTATCTCAATGAGAATAACTGTTTAACTCCATATCAGCATGGGTTTATGAGAAATCGCTCCTGTCAAACCAATCTAATCAGTTTTTATGAAGAGGTAAGCTATAGGCTGGACCACGGTGAGTCATTGGACGTGGTATATCTCGATTTTTCCAAAGCGTTTGATACCATGCCGCACAAGAGGTTGGTACACAAAATGAGAATGCTTGGTCTGGGGGAAAATGTGTGTAAATGGGTTAGTAACTGGCTTAGTGATAGAAAGCAGAGGGTGGTTATAAATGGTATAGTCTCTAACTGGGTCTCTGTGACCAGTGGGGTACCGCAGGGGTCGGTATTGGGACCTGTTCTCTTCAACATATTCATTAATGATCTGGTAGAAGGTTTACACAGTAAAATATCGATATTTGCAGATGATACAAAACTATGTAAAGCAGTTAATACAAGAGAAGATAGTATTCAGCTACAGATGGATCTGGATAGGTTGGAAACTTGGGCTGAAAGGTGGCAGATGAGGTTTAACAATGATAAATGTAAGGTTATACACATGGGGAGAAGGAATCAATATCACCATTACACACTGAAAGGGAAACCACTGGGTAAATCTTACAGGGAGAAGGACTTGGGGATCCTAGTTAATGATAAACTTGCCTGGAGCAGCCAGTGCCAGGCAGCAGCTGCCAAGGCAAACAGGATCATGGGGTGCATTAAAAGAGGTCTGGATACACATGATGAGAGCATTATACTGCCTCTGTACAAATCCCTAGTTAGACCGCACATGGAGTACTGTGTCCAGTTTTGGGCACCGGTGCTCAGGAAGGATATAATGGAACTAGAGAGAGTACAAAGGAGGGCAACAAAATTAATAAAAGGGATGGGAGAACTACAATACCCAGATAGATTAGCGAAATTAGGATTATTTAGTCTAGAAAAAAGACGACTGAGGGGCGATCTAATAACCATGTATAAGTATATAAGGGGACAATACAAATATCTAGCTGAGGATCTGTTTATACCAAGGAAGGTGACGGGCACAAGGGGGCATTCTTTGCCTCTGGAGGAGAGAAGGTTTTTCCACCAACATAGAAGAGGATTCTTTACTGTTAGGGCGGTGAGAATCTGGAATTGCTTGCCTGAGGAGGTGGTGATGGCGAACTCAGTCGAGGGGTTCAAGAGAGGCCTGGATGTCTTCCTGGAGCAGAACAATATTGTATCATACAATTATTAGTCTCTGTAGAAGGACGTAAATCTGGGGATTTATTATGATGGAATATAGGCTGAACTGGATGGACAAATGTCTTTTTTCGGCCTTACTAACTATGTTACTATGTTACTATGTTACTATTTCTTCTGTTGCGGGGCTTGCTTGCCTTGTACACTTTTATGTTTGAGATTATGCACATGTAAATTATCCCCACTCTCCATTGCACTTGCCTGATGATCTGCTATCTCTAGAGCACGGGCCATCTTGAGTAAATCAGGCAGAGAGAGATCCTGCTGCAGAGCTTTATGCCTTATGATATTAGACGAGCAGGTGACAATTACTTGAGTTAGGATTTCATCATCTACGTCAGTAAATGCACACCCATGTGCTAGTTCTTTTAGCCAGGTGACATAGGTGTCTATGGATTCTTCTGGAAGCTGCTTAGCAATCCTGAACTTGTATCTTTCTTATCTGATGATTTGTTTAGGGTTGAAGTAGTCAGTGAGAGCTTTGGAGCAGTTGCTGTACGTATCTGTCTCTGCTGCCGGTAATGTGCTGAATATGTCATAGACTCCTGTGCCTGTACAATGCAGGAACACAGCTCTCTTTCTTTTCTCCTCTTTTATGTCCATTGCTTCCAGGAAGTTCTCAAATCGGTATAGCCATTTTCTCCAGTTATGAGAGAGATTAGTGACATCAGTCATATCAAACTGGGGGAACGTGTGCAAGTATTCAGCCATGATGGAGTCTCTCATTGGCGCTGGCGTGTGAAGTGGTAAAGTAAGGGTCAGTACTCACAGCAGCAGGTGATTCAATCCCATCCTCATCGACAGTTGTAATGTCCACACTGTGCAAGGAATTTAAGAGAGTAAGCTTTAACTGTAGTTTATTCGTCTCCTCTTTTCCTCCAGCACACAGCATAACATTTTCTCCTCAGGCTAGAACTGAAACTGAACATCAACTCCCGCCCTCACTTTCTTAACCCCTTCATGACCCAGCCTATTTTGACCTTAAAGACCTTGCCGTTTTTTGCAATTCTGACCAGTGTCCCTTTATGAGGTAATAACTCAGGAACGCTTCAACGGATCCTAGCGGTTCTGAGATTGTTTTTTCGTGACATATTGGGCTTCATGTTAGTGGTAAATTTAGGTCAATAAATTCTGCGTTTATTTGTGATAAAAATGGAAATTTGGCGAAAATTTTGAAAATTTCGCAATTTTCACATTTTGAATTTTTATTCTGTTAAACCAGAGAGATATGTGACACAAAATAGTTAATAAATAACATTTCCCACATGTTTACTTTACATCAGCACAATTTTGGAAACAAAATTTTTTTTTGTTAGGAAGTTATAAGGGTTAAAATTTGACCAGCGATTTGTCATTTTTACAACGAAATTTACAAAACCATTTTTTTTAGGGACCACCTCACATTTGAAGTCAGTTTGAGGGGTCTATATGGCTGAAAATACCCAAAAGTGACACCATTCTAAAAACTGCACCCCTCAAGGTACTCAAAACCACATTCAAGAAGTTTATTAACCCTTCAGGTGCTTCACAGCAGCAGAAGCAACATGGAAGGAAAAAATGAACATTTAACTTTTTAGTCACAAAAATTATCTTTTAGCAACAATTTTTTTATTTTCCCAATGGTAAAAGGAGAAACTGAACCACGAAAGTTGTTGTCCAATTTGTCCTGAGTACGCTGATACCTCATATGTGGGGGTAAACCACTGTTTGGGCGCACGGCAGGGCTTGGAAGGGAAGGAGCGCCATTTGACTTTTTGAATCAAAAATTGGCTCCACTCTTTAGCGGACACCATGTCACGTTTGGAGAGCCCCCGTGTGCCTAAAAATTGGAGCTCCCCCACAAGTGACCCCATTTTGGAAACTAGACGCCCCAAGGAACTTATCTAGATGCATAGTGAGCACTTTGAACCCCCAGGTGCTTCACAAATTAATCCGTAAAAATGAAAAAGTACTTTTTTTTCACAAAAAAATTCTTTTAGCCTCAATTTTTTCATTTTCACATGGGCAACAGGATAAAATGGATCCTAAAATGTGTTGGGCAATTTCTCCTGAGTACACCAATACCTCACATGTGGGGGTAAACCACTGTTTGGGCACATGGTAAGGCTCGGAAGGGAAGGAGCGCCATTTGACTTTTTGAATGAAAAATTATTTCCATCGTTAGCGGACACCATGTCGCGTTTGGATAGCTCCTGTGTGCCTAAACATTGGCGCTCCCCCACAAGTGACCCCATTTTGGAAACTAGACCCCCCAAGGAACTTATTTAGATGCCTAGTGAGCACTTTAAACCCTCAGGTGCTTCATAAATTGATCTGTAAAAATGAAAAAGTACTTTTTTTTCACAAAAAAATTCTTTTCGCCTCAATTTTTTCATTTTCACATGGGCAGTAGGGTAAAATGGATCATAAAATTTGTTGGGCAATTTCTCCCGAGTACGTCGATACCTCATATGTGGGGGTAAACCACTGTTTGGGCACTCGGCAGGGCTCGGAAGGGAAGGCGCGCCATTTGACTTTTTGAATGGAAAATTAGCTCCAATTGTTAGCGGACACCATGTCGCGTTTGGAGAGCCCCTGTGTGCCTAAACATTGGAGCTCCCCCACAAGTGACCCCATTTTGGAAACTAGACCCCCCAAGGAACTTATCTAGATGCATATTGAGCACTTTAAACCCCCAGGTGCTTCACAGAAGTTTATAACGCAGAGCCATGAAAATAAAAAATAATTTTTCTTTCCTCAAAAATGATTTTTTAGCCTAGAATTTCCTATTTTGCCAAGGATAATAGGAGAAATTGGACCCCAAATATTGTTGTCCAGTTTGTCCTGAGTACGCAGATACCCAATATGTGGGGGTAAACCACTGTTTGGGCGCACGGCAGGGCTCGGAAGGGATAGCACGCCATTTGGCTTTTTAAATGGAAAATTAGCTCCAATCATTAGCGGACACCATGTCACGTTTGGAGAGCCCCTGTGTGCCTAAACATTGGAGATCCCCCAGAAATGACACCATTTTGGAAACTAGACCCCCAAAGGAACTAATCTAGATGTGTGGTGAGGACTTTGAACCCCCAAGTGCTTCACAGAAGTTTATAACGCAGAGCCATGAAAAAAAAAAAAAATATTTTCTCAAAAATGATCTTTTAGCCTGCAATTTTTTATTTTCCCAAGGGTAACAGGAGAAATTTGACCCCAAAAGTTGTTGTCCAATTTCTCCTGAGTACGCTGATACCCCATATGTGGGGGTAAATCACTGTTTGGGCACATGCCGGGGCTCGGAAGTGAAGTAGTGACGTTTTGAAATGCAGACTTTGATGGAATGCTCTGTGGGCGTCACGTTGCGTTTGCAGAGCCCCTGATGTGGCTTAACAGTAGAAACCCCCCACAAGTGACCCCATTTTGGAAACTAGACCCCCAAAGGAACTTATCTAGATGTGTGGTGAGCACTTTGAACCCCCAAGTGCTTCATAGAAGTTTATAATGCAGAGCCGTGAAAATAATAAATACGTTTTCTTTCCTCAAAAATAATTATTTAGCCCAGAATTTTTTATTTTCCCAAGGGTTACAGGAGAAATTGGACCCCAATATTTGTTGTCCAGTTTCTCCTGAGTACGCTGATACCCCATGAGTGGGGGTAAACCACTGTTTGGGCACACGTCGGGGCTCAGAAGGGAAGTAGTGACTTTTGAAATGCAGACTTTGATGGAATGGTCTGCGGGTGTCACGTTGCGTTTGCAGAGCCCCTGGTGTGCCTAAACAGTAGAAACCCCCACAAGTGACCCCATTTTAGAAATTAGACCCCCCAAGGAACTTATCTAGATATGTGGTGAGCACTTTGAACCCCCAAGTGCTTCACAGACGTTTACAACGCAGAGCCGTGAAAATAAAAAATCATTTTTCTTTCCTCAAAAATTATGTTTTAGCAAGCATTTTTTTTGATTCACAAGGGTAACAGGAGAAATTGGACCCCAGTAATTGTTGCGCAGTTTGTCCTGAGTATGCTGGTACCCCATATGTGGGGGTAAACCACTGTTTGGGCACACGTCAGGGCTCGGAAGTGAGGGAGCGCCATTTAACTTTTTGAATACGAGATTGGCTGGAATCAATGGTGGCGCCATGTTGCGTTTGGAGACCCCTGATGTGCCTAAACAGTGGTAACCCCTCAATTCTACCTCCAACACTAACCCCAACACACCCCTAACCCTAATCCCAACTGTAGCCATAACCCTAAACACAACCCTAACCGCAACACACCCCTAACCACAACCCTAACCCCAACACACCCCTAACCATAACCACAACCCTAATTCCAACCCTAACCCTAAGGCTATGTGCCCACATTGCGGATTCGTGTGAGATATTTTCGCACCATTTTTGAAAAATCCGCGGGTAAAAGGCACTGCGTTTTACCTGCGGATTTTCCGCGGATTTCCAGTGTTTTTTGTGCGGATTTCACCTGCGGATTCCTATTGAGGAACAGGTGTAAAACGCTGCGGAATCCGCACAAAGAATTGACATGCTGCGGAAAATACAACGCAGCGTTTCCGCGTGGTATTTTCTGCACCATGGGCACAGCGGATTTGGTTTCCATATGTTTACATGGTACTGTAAACCTGATGGAACAGTGCTGCGAATCCACAGCCAAATCCGCACCGTGTGCACATAGCCTAATTCTAAAGGTATGTGCACACGCTGCGGAAAACGCTGCGGATCCGCAGCAGTTTCCCATGAGTTTACAGTTCAATGTAAACCTACGGGAAACAAAAATCGCTGTGCCCATGCTGCGGAAAAACTGCACGGAAACGCAGCGGTTTACATTCCGCAGCATGTCACTTCTTTGTGCGGATTCCGCAGCGGTTTTACAACTGCTCAAATAGAAAATCGCAGTTGTAAAATCGCAGTGAAATGCGCAGAAAAACCACGGTAAATCCGCCATAAATCCGCAGCAGTTTAGCACTGCGGATTTATCAAATCCGCAGCGGAAAAATCCGCAGAGGACCAGAATACGTGTGCACATACCGAAACCCTAACCCTAGCCCTAACCCTACCCCTACCCCTAGCCCTAACCCTAACCCTACCCCTACCCCTACCCCTAGCCCTAACCCTAACCCTACCCCTAGCCCTAACCCTAACCCTAGCCCTAACCCTACCACTAACCCTAACCCTACCCCTAACCCTACCCCTAACCCTATTCTAACATTAGTGGAAAAAAAAAAATTTCTTTATTTTTTTATTGTCCCTACCTATGGGGGTGACAAAGGAGGGGGGTCATTTATTATTTTTTTTATTTTGATCACTGAGATAGATTATATCTCAGTGATCAAAATGCACTTTGGAACGAATCTGCCGGCCGGCAGATTCGGCGGGCGCACTGCGCATGCGCCCGCCATTTTGGAAGATGGCGGCGCCCAGGGAGAAGACGGACGGGACCCCGGCTGGATCGGTAAGTATGATGGGGTGGGGGGGGACCACGGGGGGGGGGAATCGGAGCACGGGGGGGGAATCGGAGTGCGGGGGGGGTGGAACGGAGCACAGGGGGCGTGGAACGGAGCACGGGGGGGCTGGAATGGAGCACGGGGGGGGTGGAACGGAGCACCGGGGGGGTGGATCGGAGTGCAGGGGGGGTGATTGGAGCACGGGGGGGTGATTGGAGCACGGGGGGAGCGGACAAGAGCACGGGGGGGAGCGGAGCACTGGACGGAGGGGAGCCGGAGCAGTGTACCGGCCAGATCGGAGGGCTGGGGGGGCGATCGGAGGGGTGGGGTGGGGGCACACTAGTATTTCCAGCCATGGCCGATGATATTTCAGCATCGGCCATGGCTGGATTGTAATATTTCACCCGTTATAATGGGTGAAATATTACAAATCGCTCTGATTGGCAGTTTCACTTTCAACAGCCAATCAGAGCGATCGTAGCCACGAGGGGGTGAAGCCACCCCCCCTGGGCTAAACTACCACTCCCCCTGTCCCTGCAGATCGGGTGAAATGGGAGTTAACCCTTTCACCCGATCTGCAGGGACGCGATCTTTCCATGACGCCGCATAGGCGTCATGGGTCGGAATGGCACCGACTTTCATGACGCCTACGTGGCGTCAAAGGTCGGGAAGGGGTTAAAGAGATAGATCTAATCATTATACATTACATCCACCTGAAGTCAAAAGGAGAATAAATTTATGGTCAAATCAACAATGAAGGCACTGGGCAAGGTCTTCCAATCGAGGAACATTTCATTGGCGGCAAAGACATGGCTCCTACATAGTTTGGTCTTTTCTATTGTAACATACTGATGTGAAATCTGGATGATAAAGACACAAGACAGAAGAATAATTGACGCCTTCGAAATGTGGCGCTGGAGAAAGATGTTATTAATACCATGGATGGCAAGAAGAACAAACAAATCAATTTTGGAGCAAAACAAGCTAGACATGTCACTATGCCTACTATGGACACATCATATGAAGAGAGCAATCACTGGTGAAGGTCATAATGGTCAGAAGAATATCAGCAACAAGACGAAGAAGAAGACCAGCATCTTGATGGCTTGATACTTTCAAGATAATGGTGGAGAAGGCTCTCTTGGACCTATCTAGGTTTGCACAAGATCGATCTTCCTACAGATCATTTATCCATCAAGTCGTCATGGCTTGGGATTGAGCCGAAGGTCGTTAAATAATAACATACTAACGAATAGGAAATAGATAATAAATCCCTTCATATTAATTCACATACAGAGATTGATATGTGTTACTTTGAGGGTGATGAGCACCAGACTGACTTGTTGTTCGTGGAAAGCAAAGGTGTGGCACATTATGTGAACATGTTTATTATGACAATAAAGGTTATTTTTTATGATATAGTCATTCAAAAACTTTATTTCATCTGAAAAGGAAAATGGAACAACAAAGTCTAATAATGTAGCCTCTACTAGAGTAGCTATACTTTGATGGCTGCTATTAAATTTGGCAACCAGTTGGTTACAACTGCTAAGAATGTGTTAATGTAGTTTATTTTGTGATATATTCCAATAGTAGATCAATTACTCCAGGTAGCTCTTATATTCCTATATTCTATAAATTCTTCCAGGTTTGACTATTTTCCTGATGAGTTACACCATTGATTTATTTCCCTTCTTTCAATTTGCTTTGTGAATTATCCATTGGAGCCCTCAGAAGATGCGAGGCTAGTTGCAATCCAATCAATTGAGTCATGCTTGCAATAGTTTTGTCAGGAATCCCCAAATGGGCATCAGAAATAAAAAAGTGAGTCAGAGAATTGAATAATGAGGACTGGGAATGAAACCCTGATTCTAGTACAGCAGAGAGAGAAGGAAGGTTGTGTATGAGAGAACTGGACTGCCGTGGTCCTCAGATCCCAGCCCCAATCAATAAGTTCTTCTGACACCTCTGACTTCACAAGACGAAGCGAGCACAGTAACTGGAATATCAGAAAACTACTCCACATTCATATGAATGAATGCTTGGATTTACAGTAAACATTGCTTCTGAATAGTCCTTTTCGGATAGTCCTTATGCTGCCAATAATGATACGGCTTTTAAATTAGTAGGATAGAGACACTTCCGTAAATTCACCTTCAACAGTATGAGTCATAAAATGTATACCTTGTCCCATTGTATTCAACTGCACACACTGCTATTTATGAAGCATTTGGAGTCTGATTTCACTCCTATTTATAAGGCAGATGTGGCAGAATAATATTCATCATTAGATCTTTACTTGTATACCTGGAAAATCAGATACTTGTACCAAAATACAACCCTACTGCACTGGAAATCTCAGTTACATCTGTTACTTTTACCATTATGGCAGGTTCATATGTTGCATTATCCTCGCATTTTTTCAGTATGTTTTTGCAGTAAAAAAATGCAGCGTTTTACAGTATTAGCAAAGTGGATTAGATTTCTGCAACCTCATGTACGTGCTGCTTATTTTTCCTAACAATTTCAGATCTGCAGCATGTCAATTTTTTCAGCATTTTTGCAGTGTTTTTACAAATTTTAATTAATGGGGAGAAAGCATAGAAAGGGTCAAAAACTCACTCAAAACACATAAAAAACTCAAGTATTTTACTCAACATTTTTCCTGCCAACTCTCCAACTTTTTCAGCAAATTTTTCTGCTGGAAATACTGAACTTTTGCACATACCTTTAGGGCAGGTGCTGGAAATTGTATATTGTCCATCTGAGAAAATCGGAAAAATGGACCACGCTTGTCAACCGAGTACAGTTCAGCGTTTTCCAGGGATCTATAGACATGAATAGGTGAGTGCCACCTGAATATCGGAGACGAAACGTGCACGCTGCAATCTTTCTCCTTGGACCACTTGGTCCGTGGAAAAAATGTGGACATGTACACTTCCTCATTGAATAACATTGGTCTGAGTGTGATCCGATGTTTTCATGGATCACACTTGGACCAAAACTATGGTTGTCTGCTCGAGTCCTTATAGTGGTAAGTAGACTGAGTGGCAACTCATCAACACATTTTCAGGACAAAATATCTACATTTAGATGAAATTGTAGAGATTATAAACAACAACATAAAATTATACACTCATCAAAAATGGGAAAATTCCATTAGAAACCTAAAGAGCTAAACAGAAAACAGGATTTTTGAAGAAGTTAAAAGGCAAAGGAGAGCGTGACACAAAGCATGATACCGTATGGGTAGGAGCAAATATGACAATTGTGATACAGGTGTTCACCTTAGGTTGTTGTGAGAAGCCGCAACAACTATGATCCCTTCTTCTAAGAGCTGCAGATTCCTCCTGGACACTATAGGTATTTTCCAAAATTGGCCCAACAATGAGTATAGTATATAGTAAAGAAATTTAAATAAAAAATACCTGGGCACAAGCTCTATTTGTTAGGTAGTAAAACAATATTAAAGTAAAAGTCTAAAATAACATGTTTTGAGAGATGACCCCTGTCCTTCAGATAAAAGACCAAGCCTAATAATAACACAGGCTGACAGAGTTTAAATATCGTATATACTTGAGTATAAGCTGAGATTTTCAGCCCAAATTTTTGGGCTGAAAGTGCCCCTCTCGGCTTATACTCGAGTCACGGTGGGCGGCAAGGTCGGCGGGTGAGGGGGAGAGGGCGCTGAGGCATACTCACCTAGTCCTGCCGCTCCTGACGCTGCCCCTGCCCGTCCCACGGTCTCCGGGTGCCGCAGCTCTTCTCCTGTCCAGCGGTCACGTGGGACCGCTCATTAGAGAAATAAATATGGACTCCACTCCCATAGGGGTGGAGCCGCATATTCATTCCTCTGAGCGGTACATCCTAATATGTAGAAATTCCACTAGTCAAGTCAATTTGATATAACTATTGTTCTAATTAGGCATCTGAATGAATGAGTCCAATTTTCATGACACGCGTACCCAAAGGAAAAGCACATCATCTATGAATATCATCTGAATTTGAACTTTCTCAAAGAATTGAACCAGTTCTGTGAGAAATATTGCCCTCTCTCAGACACACAAAAAGTGATTGACAAGATGGGGTGCAACTTGACCCCATAACAGTGCCAAGTGTTTGTAAATAATATCAATCCATGAAAATAACAAAAATTGTGCTTAGAGACAAATTGCAATAAGTAACACAAGTTTCTGTCAAAATTACTTGTATACAGAAACCACTTAACTGCCTCAGTGCTATCAAACTGCTAAATAGAGACGTATAGAGGCTTAAAATGAGTGCTGACAATGAACATGCAATTTTTAAATACAAACCATCTAACTTTGTCAAGGCTAGAGGGTAGTTTTTACCTTAACGGCTTATGATAATAATCAAAAAATAGACATATTAGTTCACATATGCTTTCATTTTTGTCCACATTGGAGCATTCTGGTGGATTATTAATATCTTTTTGAATGGAGTTGGTAGAATGTTCGTACTCTGGAGTTACTGTTGACCAAGGCTTCCATCAATTTCTTTGGCATTAATTTTTCTTTTTTATAGGCATGATCCAGGATTACTTTTTGAAATGAAGCAGATAGATTAGATGTTAATTTAAGATAGCACTGATTATTTCTTCAAAGTTTAGACGCCTGCTGCTCATACTTCTGTAAACGATAAAAACAACCACGCACATCACGCACCAGCCAAGGACAAAGGAGTGAGAATAGATTGCAACCCTACTAAACTTGTGGTGTTTTTCTGGGCACACAACAACTTAACTAGCAATGAAAATTGACACAACTGTGACCTGCGGGTCCTGTATGAAGATCCAAAGAGAGCGAGTGAAAAAATAACTCTTCGTATAGACCAGTGTTTCCCAACTCCAGTCCTCAAGAGCCACCAACAAATCATGTTTTCAGAATATGCTTGGCATTTCCTAATTGATAATTCTATCACTTGTGCATTACTAAATTTCAGAAAAAGACTGGCTTCTTCCTCAAGAGCTCACAAAATATGTAATATCTTTGCTTCTCATACTTACAGTATCCATGGTTTATATCATTATATTTCAGAAAAGAGTGATCATGTAACCCATCAAATGTAAGGCCAGCAGCATAGCATGTTAATTTAACATTGATATTACGAACATTTTTTTTTAATTCAAAAGGAGTTTAAAGAAGTACTCATCCTCCTCTTTCTCCTCATCCCATCAAAGTTTGTATCCTCTTAATATTTTCCAGTCATCATATTATACAGCTCTGTATACATACAATTGCTCCTTTTGCCTTTCTACCCAGACAATTTTTCTCTTTTCCATTAGATCTATGACATGATTAATAACTGACTTGCTGAATCCTTCTATCTCTATGACAGGAGGTCAATTTTGCCTGTATGGCTCATGAGTCAACACTGCAAAAGTCCACGGCAGGGGGCAGGAGTGGAGAAGCTGGGTCAGAAGTTGAAAAGGGGAATGATTTTTGTACGGAAAAGAGACTTCCTCTTTGTACATAGAGCAGAGAAAAGAGAAGAATTTACTATTTAGAAAGGCAAAATGAGCAATTGTAAGTACACAGTGGTATACAATATGACTTTAATGAGAAAAAATGCTTATTTACATATCTAGTCCTGCTCTCTGCTATAAAGTGGATATAGTTTTGCACAACTGAGGAAATACACTGTGAGTTAAAGATTAATCTGACATTTTTCAATGTCGAACTAAAATGCTTTTTTAGTGCCACGGCCTTATTAATCCTGCCAGTCTTCTGCAGCCATAAATGCACCAGGACTGCTGTAGCCGATCACTAGATCATCCCTTTAAATACTTTAGTGTAAGCTGCACAAATGTACGCCAGTTTACTTGAAGGTATCAGCAGAATGGATATAATTGTGTTCAGTTCTCAACTTTTAATTTCTTTGTGACAATGGACATGACATCTATCTTTACAAACAGCCGCCTTTATTCTGTTTATAGGCCTCCTCGTCAGTCACCAGTATTCCGGAATTAATTAGTAAATTAAGGAGATATTATTTCTGCACCGATTAGCTCCTAATGTCATTATACTCTGATCTACATCGATGTTACTTTACTGTAGATGAGACGCCTCGCTCTCTGCACTTATTTACAAGGATAATGTCCCAAATAGTGATGAACGAGTATACTCATTGCTTGGGTTTTCCCGAGCACGCTCGGGTGGTGGCCAAGTATTTATGACTGCTCGGAGATTAAGTTTTCATCGCCTCAGCAGCATGATTTACAGCTTTTAGCCAGCTTGATTACATGTGGGGATTCCCTAGCAACCAGGCAACCCCCACATGTACTCAGCCTGGCTAGTAGCTGTAAATCATTCAGTTGAGGCGATGAAAACTAAATCTCGGAACACTAACAAATACTCGGAGGTCACCAGAGCGTGCTCGGGAAAACCCGATCAACGAGTACACTCGCTCATCACTAGTCCCAAATCAAACATTGACTTATACATCATTCTCTCTAAAGCAATACTTAGAATGAAAAGTGAAAACAAACATCCCGAGAGTCGCAATGCGAGCATGGTTTATCCTCTCATCTCTCCCTGGAATAGATTTCTTTTTTTGTTGACTGTACATGTGTTCCTCTTAACTTCTTGATGTTCGCTGGTTTGCCTGAGGCAGTGCAGAAATCCAGGTGATTTTGCTTTTCCTACTAGGATCTGTCTTACACCTCCACACATTTCCTCTCTCTTGAGTGCAGATACATCTCTCCGCGTGAAACGAGCTTCCCCAGATCTTTTGTAAAAAATTAAAACAAAGTTGCAATGAATGTGTTCACTATGATTCTAAACTTAAATGTAGGAAACTGGCCTTATCTATGTGCTAAAATCTCCCCCATTCATTCTAGTGCCAAGATAATAAATGATTTCAGCACCACGGACAGCGGAGCGTGGCATAAGGTATTGACTTGTACGGCATTTGATCTTTTCCTAGCATTTGGATAGCGAAACACAAGTACAAATTTTTTTATTTTTCATTTATTTTACTCATTTATATAGCGCCATTAATTCACAGCACGTTACAAACTTAATTGGCACTGTCCTCCTTGGGGCTCATAATCTAGATTCCCTATCTGTATGTCTTTAGGTGAGAAACATTTATTCTTATTTTCAATATGCAAATTGCCTCTTCAGAGAAAAAGAGGACTTAAACTCCACAGCGCCACCTATTGGAAGTGGCGATCCTTCAAGTCACAATCAACTCTTTAACGAGTCGTGCAATATGACTTAGGATAAAAGCCAAATCAGTATCTCAATTCACGGACACGGTGTTTCGGGCTGTTGGCCCTCGTCAGTGCAAAGCATGAGAACTGATTTGGCTAGGTGAGAGGCTCTGGACTGGGGTCTAAGGGGTAAAAGGTTTCTCCTTGTTGAGAGTTCTTATTTGTAACACATTTTTTATTGAGTTTTGTAAATAAGCTTTCCAGGGGACAATAAGTATCATACCTTTGATTTGTAGCTTAAAGGGCAGCATGGTGGCTCAGTGGCTAGCACTGTTGCTTTGCAGCACTGGGGTTTTGGGTTGAAATCCAACAAAAGACAACATCTACAAGGCGTTTGTATTGTTCTTCCCGTGTTTCCACCTATTACTCTGGCTTCCTCATATACTGATAGGGAATAGTGATGAGTGAACGTGCTCGGATAAGGCGTTATCTGACCAAGGTCGGGTGCTAACCGAGTGTCTTCGCATGCTTGACCAATATGCTCAAGTCTCTGGTTCTAGGTCATATGTACCTCAAAGTGAAAGTGATGCCACTGACAAATACAACTTTTACTATTATAGACTTATTCTTCCTTTGAGAAGACTTTTCAGTAGTCTCATTATCATCACTGGCAGGTTTACAATACTAATACAGCTGTTAGCACAGAATTCAACATTCACAATAGATGATTTTTCCAGCTCTCTCTTCCTTGACCATGACCTTTCCACACCCTTATTTGATGCTTCAATAAAAAAGATAAGTCCTCAGTCAGTCTATTGCTCTTAATGCACATGCAAATTTCCTAGGACATATGGATCTTTAAGAGCCCTTGTGGCCAATGTGAAAATTGCAAAATATAATATTTGTAATATAAAAATTAAAAGCCTATTTAAACTGTCGGTCATTTTGTGATAACACGTTCCCTTTTTAGAAAAATAGTCAGTTGTCTTTAAGTTGATGTTGAGATGCGCATAACATAATAAACCTAAAAGCAAGTCTATATGTTAATGGCCGAGCAGGGACAAAATCAAAAAGACCTGTGACTGCCAATCTCATCTGTTTTGCTGGAAAGATACAAGCCCTTGATGTCAATTCTGTAGGATTATATATAATATAAGAAATGCTTTTAGACTATTCGAAAACATAAAAAGCAGAAAAATGGAACAAACAGTATGAGGCAAATGCCAATGCAATCCATGTGCTTTATGTACGTATAATCCCAGTTTATTAGATATTTATGATTTTGGGGAGTGAATGTTTTTCCCTAACACAAGGCCAACTTTGCAACAACTGCAAGACAGAGAGAATATCCAAAACAGTGAACTTGGAGCAATTTGCTGTTTTTGATGTTTGCAAACTATTTAACTCGTATTTCCAGAGACTTGAGCAAAATTGTTCATGGTCTCTGTCTCACAGCGTTCAATGAAACTGTTACATTTATCTCATAAAAATTCCAAGTTTTACCTTTCATTTTATACATTTACATCCCTGTCTGCCCCCAGTTTTCATTTCTTATGAAAGGCTGATGACTGTGAGCAGCTCGCTTTCCTTCCTTGATTATCTAGTAAAAACAACTTCACGCATTCCCTTTTTTTTCATGTATTTAAAAAACATTATGGCTTGTACATGACGGTGATGGTTGTGATCTGTCTGATATATCCTGGATGGGCAAATAATGGTGATGTTTGGTCATATTTACACTCTGTGGATGTAGAATTAATTTTCAATGTCAAAGATTGAGGGGGGCTGACTTGCATTTCTTTCCAGAAACGGCTCGTGCACATGACCTTATTTTCAGTCCAAGTGTTATCCATCAAAAATTGGATTTCACTAGGACCAGTGTTCAATGGGGCCATCAATATGAACAATTTTTTTCACTGACTGAATCTGCATGTGAAAAAATGGCAGCATGTACTATTTTTCTCCAAAAATCGGATGAGACTAGCCCGTTGAAGTTTATGGGTGCCAAAAAAAAATTGAATGCCACACAGTCTAGCACAGGACTTTTATGGATATATTGCAATTCTGTAACACAGGAAACTGTAAATAGTCTTGTTAAAAAATATCAGATTGCACAATCCAATACTGGTAAGCGCCGTGGTCCGTGTTCATGTGCCATCCGCATGTACGTATGTGACATCCATGTGACATCCATGTATCCATTTGCTGCCCTTGTGTCACATCTATGTGCCATACATGTGTCTGTGTGACATGTACCGACACCTGGGAAAAGCAGTACAGTTTGTGCTTATCCCAGGCGCCGGCTGCTGAAGACAGCTGTCATCATTATCGCCTGGTCTCCCTGAGATTAGCGTGACCAGGCGGCAGTGATAGGAGTTGTACTCAGCAGCAGCTGTGTACCTCCTTGTAATATAAATAGTTAAACTTAAAAAATGTCGTGGGCTCCCTCGTAATTTTCACAACCAGAAGAAGGGTAGCCCACAGCTGGGGGCTGATGTTAATAATCTGGGAAAAAGGACAATATCCCAAAAGGTTCCCAGGCTATTAACCCCTTTCTGACATCAGACGTACTATTCTGTCCATGTGACCCGGGCCAATCTGACCATGGACGGAATAGTACGTTTCAGCGATCAGCCGCGATCTCGGGAGGATCGCGGCCAATAGCCGCCAGGTGTCAACTGATTCTGACAGCTGGCACTAGGTGCTAGGAGCAGTCACAGACCGCTCCTGGCACTTTAACTCCCAACATGCAGCCACGATGAGCAATGCATCCTCAGCCACAACTGTGGCTGTGAGCATCAGCGTCCATGGGTCTGCAGGTCGCAGGAGTGGCAAGGGTTACCTAGCCTGGGCCTTTTTTGACACTGCAAAGGATGAGCCAACTCATGCAATCTGCAAACATTGCAAAAAAAAAACTGAGTCGAGGTAAAAAGTGCAATAATTTGACTACTACATGTATGAACCTTCACATACGCAATCAACATGTTGTACTGTGCAAAAATGTGGACCAGCTGCCCTCAACAACAATTAGCCGCCCCATCAATCACATCTGCGGCTTCTTCCTCCTCCTCTGTTACCGTGCCAACTATTGAGACGCAGGTCTTCGACCCACTCACAGTCCAGCAGTTTTTCCTGTTGTCCATACTCCTCCCCTCTCTCAAGCACTGCAGCCAGCCCACAGTTCTGGTATTGTGGTCACATAAAAGATTGTTTCCTCCTACGCATGACAAAGCTAAGAGGTTGAACTCCACCATCTCCAATCTGTTGGCCAAGTTAATGCTGCCTTTCCGCCTGGTAGATACAGACGGTTTCTGAAAGCTGATGGCCGTCGCAGTCCCCCAGTACCAATTGTCCAGTCGCCATGACTTTTCTAAGAAAGCTGTTACTGCACTACACCAGCATGTCACAGACAACATCACCCTTTCTGTGACTAAATCTCCATCTGCCAGGGTGCATTTCACCACAGACATTTGGACGAGTAAGTGTAGGATGCTAGCAGGTGCGTAGGATGCAATGACACACAGGAGATAGAGCAAGGGTTTACAAGTTCTTTATATAAAACAGTGATGGTACAAGCAGGGAAGTAAAGGATATGAACTTGTGGATGGGGAAAGACAAATGCAGAAGATAATAACAGGTTAACTTATCAGTCTCTATGCGCTAGAGGAAGGAGGCTGGAAGATCCCTCTGTGGCGCCGCAGGAGGCGTGAGATGTCTCCGATCTGGTCCGATGAATCCTCCGGGTCCTTTGGCACGTGACCTCCTGATCCGGGCAAATGGTGGGGTGGAGATGAAGGTCGGCGGTACAATGGAAGAAGCAGAAAGTTCAGTAGACAAGGCCGCAGTAGAAGCACACAGTTCAGCGGACACAGCCACAGGCCCGGTCCGGTCCTCAGCAGGCACCGCAAGAATGGGACTAAGCGGTGTCTCCGTGGTGGTAAGCGGAGCCAAGGTATGAACTTTATCCTGGTCACTACCCGGTGCAGATGTCTCTCTGGGCTGAGGGTAGCACGTGTCAGCATTCTTGCTAGCTGGGGATACAGGCATTGCTTACAAGCTCATTCACCACCAAGTGTCCCATCTTTCCGCCCACACCACTATGTCGGACCCTGCTCCACCTGGAATATTGGTGACAGTCCTGACAGTTCCAGCCCAGACACGCAAGAGGGACCGTTGACTCGGTACACCTCCCTACATAAGCATTGTCAAGGGTGTTACATCTTGCTGACTGGGCACTCAGTGACTCTGGTGGCTGTGATGGCAGGCGCTGCTCCACAAGGCTTGGAATCCCCAAGGCTTGCAGGACAAGCCTCTACATTTAACACTTCCTCCGCTGTTTCTGTCTCCTCCTCTATCTCCATTAGGGCCTCCACCTGCATCCTCAACCTCTGCCTTAATGAGACACGGGTACAACCGTGCAGAGCGAATCCCCACCACCTCCATACTGTGCAGCCAGGACTCACTGCAATCAGACAGTATTAAAATTGATATGCCTTGGAGATCGCAGTCATACAGCTGAAGAGTTGTGGACAGCTCTCCAGGCTGAGTAGGATCAATGGCTGTTTTTGCTGAACCTGCAAGAATACTCCCATCAGCCGCTCCTGCTTTCACTGTTATTAGAGACAGCAGGGTTCAGGTGATGGGAACAGTAGTTCCATCAGCTGACACTAGTGACTGGAGGTAAACTTTATACCTCCGATCACAGCTGTGTGCTCATGCTGTCTTTTAACAGCGTGAGAACTGCCGCTCTCTGTTCGACAGGGATGATTTCACTGCCGATCAGATGCGATGCTTGCTGCGCTGTCATGCAACATGACAGCATGGTAAACACTGGATGCTCGGGCCCCCCATTCAAGTGAATGGGGTTCTGGTTCAGATTCGGTTCGGGGAACTGTTCTGGTACCCGAACCCGAACTTTTTGTAACTGTTCGGCTTAAGCCACTTGTCCCGAACATCCAAGTGTCCTCCCATCTCTACTTGCTAACTATTTGGCATGAGGGAGGGAGCTCTCAAATGTAGGAATGAGAGCTTTTCCAACTATATGATACAGGGCCACCTGAGGGCTCTTACCAAACTCAAGTTTCATGGCACCTGTTGGCACTCTGCAAATTTGAAGCTAGGACCGCATAATCACATGGAGGAGGACATGGTGTTGGTGGCGGGCGATACCCAAAATTCAAATGGGCATGTTTGAAATGGCATTGTAAAGGGAAGGGTGAGTATGTATTCCACTATCTTGCTAACTATTTGGCATGAGGGACCTCCCAAATGTAGGAGTTACAGCCCTCACAAATGTTAAAGGAAAAACAAAAGCCAAAACGCTCCATGTGAACATATGCTAAAGGGGAGGTATATTTTTTTTTTTTGTAATATATACATGTAATTATGAAGGAAAAATGTTCTTAGCAGTTTTTCCTTTAAAAAAAAAATTTGGCTTGGTTTTGGTAGGTCTTTTTTTATAATCCGTAAAACTGCCACAATAATCTGACATCATTCCCAGGTACTATACAGTGAAGGAAATAAGTATTTGATCCCTTGCTGATTTTGTAAGTTTGCCCACTGACAAAGACATGAACAGTCCATAATTTTAAGGGTAGGTTAATTTTAAAATTGAGGGATAGAATATCAAAATAAAATCCAGAAAATCACATTTCATAAATTATATACATTTATTTTCATTTTGCAGTGAGAAATAAGTATTTGATCCCTCTGGAAAACAAGACTTAATACTTGATAGCAGTCAGACGTTTTTTGTAGTTGATGATGAGGTTTGTGCACATGTCAGGAGGAATTTTGCTCCACTCCTCTTTGCAGATCATCTCTAAATCATTAAGATTTTGAGGCTGTCGCTTGGTAACTCAGAGTTTCAACTCCCTCCATAAGTTTTCTATGGGATTAAGGTCTGGAGACTGGCTAGGCTAGGCCACTCCAGGATCTTTTTGAGCCTCTCCTTTCTTGCCTTGGCTGTATGTTTTGAGTCATTGTCTTGCTGGAAGACCCAGCCACGACCCATTTTTAATGTTCTGGCAGAGGGAAGGATCAGGATTGTCACTCAGGATTTTACAGCACATGGCTCCATCCATTCTCCCATTGGTACAATGCAGTAGTCCTGTGCCCTTATAATAATAATAATAATAATCTTTATTTTTATATAGCGCTAACATATTCCGCAGCGCTTTACAGTTTTGCACACATTATCAGCACTGTCCCCGATGGGGCTCACAATCTAGAATCCCTATCAGTATGTCTTTGGAATGTGGGAGGAAACCGGAGTGCCCGGAGGAAACCCACGCAAACACGGAGAGAACATACAAACTCTTTGCAGATGTTGTCCTGGATGGGACTAGAACCCAGGACTCCAGCACTGCAAGGCTGCGGTGCTAACCACTGCGCCACCGTGCTGCCCTTAGCAAAGAAACACCCCCAAAACATAACATTTCCACCTCTATGCTTGACAGTGGGGACGGTGTTCTTTGGTTCACAGACAGCATTTCCCTTCCTCCAAACAAGGCGAGTTGGGTTAATGCCAAAAAGCTCAATTTTTGTCTCATCTGACAATAGCATCTTCTCCCAATCACTCACAGAATCATCCAGGTGTTCATTGCCAAACTTCAGACGGGCCTGCACTTGTGCCTTCTTGAGCAGGGGGACCTTGCGGCCACTGCAGGATTTTAAACCTTTACAGCATAACGTGTTACCAATAGTTTTATTGATGACTGTGTTCCCAGCTGCCTTTAAGATAATTAACAAGTTCCCCCCCGTATAGTTTTAGGCTAATCTCTCACTTTCTTCATGATCAAGGATACTCCACCAAGAGAGATTTTGCATGGTGCCCCAGATCGATGCCGATTGACAGTCATTTTGTTTTTCAGTTGATTAGGAGCATCTAACTGGTCTGTAGGAGCCAGAACTATTAATGGTTGGTAGGGGATCAAATACTTATTTCTCACTGCAAAATGCAAATAAATGTATATAATCTATACAATGTCATTTTCTGGATTTTATTTTTGATATTTTATCTCTCAATGTTAAAATTAACCTACCCTTAAAATTATAGACTGTTGTTCATGTCTTTGTCAGTGGGAAAACTTACAAAATCAGCAAGGGATCAAATAATTATTTCCTTCACTGTATGTGAGTCAGAAAAGCATACATGCATCTTCTACATGCTCTTCCTATTTAGTTTTAGCTCCTTCCCATCCATTTCAGCTTTTTTTCCCATGCCATCAGACCTGTTTGTTGGGTCCAGCAGAAAAATATTCAGCTTTCCCATTGACTTGCATTGGATTCGTTATGAAGTACAAATACACGGATATTAGAAATTATTCATGCTGATTTTCCCGAATTCAAATATTTCACTATTGACTCATCACTAATATTCACATGAATGTAAGAAACATAGAGCTCATTTATCAGATTATTTTCTGTATAGTGAGTCATGAACAGCAGGAAAAATAACCCCCCAAATAAATTATAAGAACCCCTAAAAATGTAAAGACAAATATTAATAATGATAATAAATTTACAATAATAATTTAGGGAATTTATAAATTTACAAATAAAAAAGGGCCACGGCAGTAAAAATTGTAAAAAGTTATGTCTTTTCAGGCTTTGCTATTGAGGGGTTAATCAAAGGAGGCTGGTGGACAGGTCTGATCACACACTTTTCCACCAGTAGTCAATCTGAGAACAGATTAGCTGTGCAGTTGGTAGAACTACACTAAGGGTACCGTCACACAGTGGCATTTTGATCGCTACGACGGCACGATTCGTGGCGTTCCAGCAATATACTTACGATCTCGCTGTGTCTGACACGCTCCTGCGATCAGGGACCCCGCTGAGAATCGTACGTCGTAGCAGATCGTTTGAAACTTTCTTTCGTCGTCTAGTGTCCCGCTGTGGCGGCATGATCGCATGGTGTAACAAAGGTGTGCACGATATTGTATACGATGTGCGCATAGTAACCAACGGCTTCTACATCGCAAATATGTTGTGAAGTTATCGCTCCAGCGTCGTGCATTGCGAAGTGTGACCGCAGTCTACGACGCTGGAGTGATATTGGAGCGATGCTGGAGCGTCACGGATTGTGCCGTCGTAGCGACCAAAGTGCCACTGTGAGACGGTACCTTAACAGGCGGATGAGAAAAACCTGTAAGTAATAGTTAACACTATTATTAATATTATTATATTAGAGATGAGCGAATCTTTTAAAATTCAAATTCACCAGTTTCGATAAATTTGTTTTAAAAATTGTATTTTACTGCAAATCAATTTGTTGCAAATTGCAAATACAGCAAAGTCTTCAATTGCCCTGAAAAGATGTGTGCAACACTCTAAGGTCTTCTAGGACTGTATCAAATCCCTTTCAAGATATTTAATGCAAACTCTTGTAAACTCACAGTGAATTCAACATACAGTATATGGCTATAGGTAAATGAATGGTAGCTGTTTTTCATTGCTTCTCTATCAATCGCTATGGCTAAGCTGTGAGCTGTAATGTCCTCTCACTATCCAGTTTTACCAAAATAATGGCTGCTGAAATCCCCGCCTTTGCATTTATACAGACTATGATATTCTCTCCTGATTGGCTATGCTATACATGTGATGTTGTTACACAGGCAGGGGCATTCATGGACCCACCGTGCCACGGGGCTGGGCTTACTAGGAGGGGTTTAGCTAAGCAGCAACCTGGTGTTCACTGGAGCTCCTGAAGATGGAATGAGGCTTCAGCTCAGGCTGCCAGGGCTGATTTTGAGACTGATAGGACAGTCCAGATACATGGACTACTCAAATATGCAAATGTTCGGAATCACGGGTCTCAGATATTGTTGCAGTTACTGGCCGCACACGGACCTGGTGAGAAGGTTCAGGAACTGGCTGCGCTAGGACCAGGGAAAACAGGTTAAGGACTGGCCATACAAGAACCAGGGACTTCGGGTTCAGGACTGGCCATGCAAGGACCAAAGTCTCAGGTTCAGGACAATGGCCAAGCAAGGACCAGGAGACCTAACGACTCACTAGTTGTACCACTAGCACACTAATGAAACCCGTTTGGCACCTCTCTATTGGGGAGGTTGCCTTTTAAACAAGATGCCTTCCAGCTATTTACTGGGAGAATTTTGGCAGGTGTGCACACTGGCCCTTTAAGAAAAGGGCAGCCCGCGCTCTAGGCGCACCTCTGGGAAATAGACCAGGAACGAGGGAGCATGCTGAAGGACACTCAGAGTGATGGGGAGTTTACAACATGGCCGGGGCGGTGAGTCTGTCGGTGTCCCTTTATGAAGGAGAAAGGGGAGCCATGCGGGAACGCCAGCAGTGGAGTTACAGATGTGATAATTGTGAGGCATTACATGGAAGCCCATGTGGCTGTGGCTGAGGACATGTTTGCCTTCTGTTGCTGATGCAATTTTCTCTTTGTTTAAAATGGTGGCCAGTATTTTTTTTTGTGAGCCATGCGATTTGAATAGTAAATTGTTCTAATCATGGTTCAACACATCAAACTCTCGCCTACCATAGACACCTTCAAAAAGAACCTGAAGACTCACCTCTTCCGACAAGCCTACAACCTGCAGTGATCCTCAACCTACTGAACCGCTGCACAACCAGCTCTACCCTCTCCCAGTGTATCCTCACCCATCCCCTGCAGACTGTGAGCCCTTGCGGGCAGGGTCCTCCATATGTGGATTTACCTTAGAATTTCATAAGGTTTTATTGTGATGTTCTTTGATCCTCGCTTTATTGTCCACTTTCACATTTTCCCTTAACTATACTACTACACTCATCAACATTGAAATTGCAAGACCAAGAAGGAAAAGCTGTGTTATTATGGATATTACAAGATGTATAGATATGTTATTGATATGCAAATGATCAAAGAAATGTCAAAACACTTCGATTTATTCAGCATCGAGTATGAGCCCTTAGCGCACAAATCTCCATCCTTGCATGCCGTGGCTGCAATCAATGAGGTTGTCAATCAATGAGAAATGTTCTGGCCCTCTCAATGCATTTGGCCAAATCATCTGTTGCTGATAGGTTCCTTTTCAAGGTGTGCTGGATGGGAGACAAGTCTGGAGATCCTGCAGCCATGGACCTACATTTAGGCCACACAAGCTGATCATGGTAGCATAAAAAATATGCAGTCTGGTATTGTCATGTTGAAGAACGGCTCCTCGGACCTCTTGGGGAAATGCCTGTTCCAATGGATCCATGATTGTTCCATTCTGTACTCAAATTGAAATTCCCATAGCAAGCCTAAGGCATCAAACAGTGTCTACACTGTGATCAGAAGACATTTGCATGACATTGACTGTGAACCAGACATCCAGCTACAAATATTCCTTTGACCTCATGCTATCACTTTCAAAGGCTAACATCATGCAGGACAAGAAGATGGCAATGGAGGCTGGAATAGAGGTCTATCCACTTCAGAAATAAGTCTCAATTTTGTATTGGATGCAGTGATAGTCAGAGATTGGTATGATAACCACATGGGCAAGAAGAGGGAATGCTACACCAGTCCTCCTTCCAGAATTATGATATGGGATGGCATACTGGATGGTAGCTAGATCCCTTTAGTCTTCATTCAAGGTACTGGCGTTATATTGATTTTATCATGAAACCAGTGGTAAGGCTATTTCTCTAAAGTGTCTCAGTAATCAGTTTTCAACAAGACAACTTCAGGCCGCATGTTGCTCATGCTACTGTGAGCAGCTTTTGTGACCTAATCATGTAAGCATGACCTGTAGAGTCTTTGGACTTATCCCCGTTTCAACACATCTGGGAAGTCATTTGTCGGCAATTGATTTGCGCAAGTACAACATTCCTCATACAACCATTAATAATCTTGTTGATAGCAGCCAAGGAGTGTAACTGCAGGGATTTCTGTAAATGATGGTCATACTTGAAGCTGAATTTATCAAAATGTTTTGCAAACTTTGTTGCCATTTTTTTTATCATTTACATATCATTAAAGAGATGGTCTGAAGTCCAAATTAATCTTCATTATAAATTTCTATCTATTTAATGCCATAATCTAAACTATATTCTAATATACTTGCATTAACAAATCCCTATCATTCCATAACTACACTATCTAACTGCTTTTTTTTACAACTTCCTGTTTGATGACACTTAGTTTGAGAATTCCAGTGCATCATCAGGTGGCAGAGGCTATGGTCATTGCCACAGCCTCATCCCCCTGAAACCCTGGGAGTGAGGCTCATTTCAGAGAATAGGCTAGTCCCTGCTCTATGTGCAGTGTGTGATGCGCACGATGACAGCATGCTCTCTGTACCCAGTTCAAATCAGCAGTAATGAGCTGGCAAAAGAGCACACTAGGATACTTGGCATGCAGAGACCAGTAATGTCACCTGTGAGGATGGTACTGGTCTCTGCACGCTGTGTATTCTGACAACATGCTCTGTTGTTGGCTCATTCTGCAGATCTGACCCACCAACAGAGAGTGCACTGTCATTGTGCACATCACACAGCTCACAGCATGATGGGACTATCCCAGCTCCTGAAATGAGCGTCCCTTCGTTTCAGGGAAGGGGCAGAGGCTGTGGCACTGACCGCAGCCTCTGCCCCCTGATAAGGCTTCATTTGAGTTTCCCAGCATGCATTGGGATTCTTAAGAGAGGTGTCATTAATAATGAAATAGAAAAAAAGAAAAGGCAATTATATTGTGTAGTTAAGGAAAGATAGGGAATTTTTAACTCAAGTATACTAGAAAATACTTTAAATTAAGGCACTATATAGATAGGGGTTGGGGATGAAAATTAATTTGGACTTCAAGGCACCCCTTTAACATCTCTATCAATCCTGTGATTTCCATAATTTCATGACTTTTCCTTCTTGGTGTTGCAATTTCAATTTTTAGGAGTAAATGTCTATTAAAATCATGTTATATTTTTTTTAATGGATTGTCTGAGATTTAATTCAATTTTGGAAACCCCACTCAATTCACTGTACTGCAAGTGGGATAATAACAGTGTTATAATTGTCTAAGGGTTTTTCCGTCTGTCTGTCTGTCTGTCTGTCTGTCCTGGAAATCCCGCATCTCTGATTGGTCGAGGCCGCCAGGCCTCGACCAATCAGCGACGGGCACAGCATGGCGATGATGATGTCATAAAGGTTGCCTCGACCAATCAGCGACGGGCACAGTCTGCCGCGAATTCGCCTCGACCAATCAGCGACGGGCACAGTATCGACGTAGATGTCATAATGGTTGCCATGGCAACAATGTCATAAAGGTTGCCTTGACCAATCAGCGACGGGCACAGTCTGCCGCGAATTCTGGAATCATCATTGTCCATATACTACGGGGACATGCATATTCTAGAATACCCGATGCGTTAGAATCGGGCCACCATCTAGTATATATATATATATACTAGATGGTGGCCCGATTCTAACGCATATACTACGCATATACTACGGGGACATGCATATTCTAGAATACCCGATGCGTTAGAATCGGGCCACCATCTAGTATATATATATATATATATATATACTAGATGGTGGCCCGATTCTAACGCATCGGGTATTCTAGAATATGCATGTCCCCTGTAGTATATGGACAATGATGATTCCAGAATTCGTGGCAGACTGCCCGTCGCTGATTGGTCGAGGCAACCTTTATGACATCATCGTCGCCATGGCAACCATTATGACATCATCGTCGCTGTGCCCGGCGGCCTCGACCAATCAGAGACGCGGGATGTCTACGTCCTTTATGACATCATCGTCGCTGTGCCTGGCGGCCTCGACCAATCAGAGAGCCGGGATTTCCAGGACAGACAGACAGACAGACAGACGGAAAAACCCTTAGACAATTATATATATAGATATATATATATATAATATATATATATGTATACTGTATATATTCTTGTATATATAACACTATCTATATACATAATTGTCTAAGGGTTTTTCCGTCTGTCTGTCTTTCTGTCTTTCTGTCTGTCTGTCTGTCCTGGAAATCCCGCGTCTCTGATTGGTCGAGGCCGCCAGGCCTCGACCAATCAGCAATGGGCACAGCGACGATGATGTCATAAAGGACGTAGACATCCCGCGTTTCTGATTCAGCTACGGGCACAGTATCGACGTAGATGTCATAATAGTTGCCATGGCGACGATGATGTCATAAAGGTTGCCTCAACCAATCAGCGACGGGCACAGTCTGCCGCGAATTCTGGAATCATCATTGTCCATATACTACGGGGACATGCATATTCTAGAATACCCGATGCGTTAGAATCGGGCCACAATCTAGTATTACATATACTTACAATACTGAAAAAGGTCTGTGATTCACCAATCGCCATTCTTATGAGTAATGAGTCTGACCACATCTGCTGTGACATCACCTCAAATAAACATGGCAGCCAATCAAACACAACATAATATTTCATCCATAGGGCTATACCACAATAATCTCACATGGTTTACCCTGAAGACAGTAGGTACTGTATATAAAAACAATTTTTATTTTCCTACATCCAGGTAACATAGTAACATAGTAACATAGTAACATAGTTAGTAAGGCCGAAAAAAGACATTTGTCCATCCAGTTCAGCCTATATTCCATCATAATAAATACCCAGATCTACGTCCTTCTACAGAACCTAATAATTGTATGATACAATATTGTTCTGCTCCAGGAAGACATCCAGGCCTCTCTTGAACCCCTCGACTGAGTTCGCCATCACCACCTCCTCAGGCAAGCAATTCCAGATTCTCACTGCCCTAACAGTAAAGAATCCTCTTCTATGTTGGTGGAAAAACCTTCTCTCCTCCAGACGCAAAGAATGCCCCCTTGTGCCCGTCACCTTCCTTGGTATAAACAGATCCTCAGCGAGATATTTGTATTGTCCCCTTATATACTTATACATGGTTATTAGATCGCCCCTCAGTCGTCTTTTTTCTAGACTAAATAATCCTAATTTCGCTAATCTATCTGGGTATTGTAGTTCTCCCATCCCCTTTATTAATTTTGTTGCCCTCCTTTGTACTCTCTCTAGTTCCATTATATCCTTCCTGAGCACCGGTGCCCAAAACTGGACACAGTACTCCATGTGCGGTCTAACTAGGGATTTGTACAGAGGCAGTATAATGCTCTCATCATGTGTATCCAGACCTCTTTTAATGCACCCCATGATCCTGTTTGCCTTGGCAGCTGCTGCCTGGCACTGGCTGCTCCAGGTAAGTTTATCATTAACTAGGATCCCCAAGTCCTTCTCCCTGTCAGATTTACCCAGTGGTTTCCCGTTCAGTGTGTAATGGTGATATTGATTCCCTCTTCCCATGTGTATAACCTTACATTTATCATTGTTAAACCTCATCTGCCACCTTTCAGCCCAAGTTTCCAACTTATCCAGATCCATCTGTAGCAGAATACTATCTTCTCTTGTATTAACTGCTTTACATAGTTTTGTATCATCTGCAAATATCGATATTTTACTGTGTAAACCTTCTACCAGATCATTAATGAATATGTTGAAGAGAACAGGTCCCAATACTGACCCCTGCGGTACCCCACTGGTCACAGCGACCCAGTTAGAGACTATACCATTTATAACCACCCTCTGCTTTCTATCACTAAGCCAGTTACTAACCCATTTACACACATTTTCCCCCAGACCAAGCATTCTCATTTTGTGTACCAACCTCTTGTGCGGCACGGTATCAAACGCTTTGGAAAAATCGAGATATACCACGTCCAATGACTCACCGTGGTCCAGTCTATAGCTTACCTCTTCATAAAAACTGATTAGATTGGTTTGACAGGAGCGATTTCTCATAAACCCATGCTGATATGGAGTTAAACAGTTATTCTCATTGAGATAATCCAGAATAACATCCCTCAGAAACCCTTCAAATATTTTACCAACAATAGAGGTTAGACTTACTGGCCTATAATTTCCAGGTTCACTTTTAGAGCCCTTTTTGAATATTGGCACCACATTTGCTATGCGCCAGTCCTGCGGAACAGACCCTGTCGCCATAGAGTCACTAAAAATAAGAAATAATGGTTTATCTATTACATTACTTAGTTCTCTTAGTACTCGTGGGTGTATGCCATCCGGACCCGGAGATTTATCTATTTTAATCTTATTTAGCCGGTTTCGCACCTCTTCTTGGGTTAGATTGGTGACCCTTAATATAGGGTTTTCATTGTTTCTTGGGATTTCACCTAGCATTTCATTTTCCACCGTGAATACCGTGGAGAAGAAGGTGTTTAATATGTTAGCTTTTTCCTCGTCATCTACAACCATTCTTTCCTCACTATTTTTTAAGGGGCCTACATTTTCAGTTTTTATTCTTTTACTATTGATATAGTTGAAGAACAGTTTGGGATTAGTTTTACTCTCCTTAGCAATGTGCTTCTCTGTTTCCTTTTTGGCAGGTTTAATTAGTTTTTTAGATAAAGTATTTTTCTCCCTATAGTTTTTTAGAGCTTCAATGGTGCCATCCTGCTTTAGTAGTGCAAATGCTTTCTTTTTACTGTTAATTGCCTGTCTTACTTCTTTGTTTAGCCACATTGGGTTTTTCCTATTTCTAGTCCTTTTATTCCCACAAGGTATAAACCGCTTACACTGCCTATTTAGGATGTTCTTAAACATTTCCCATTTATTATCTGTATTCTCATTTCTGAGGATATTGTCCCAGTCTACCAGATTAAGGGCATCTCTAAGCTGTTCAAACTTTGCCTTCCTAAAGTTCAATGTTTTTGTGACTCCCTGACAAGTCCCCCTAGTGAAAGACAGGTGAAACTGCACAATATTGTGGTCGCTATTTCCTAAATGCCCAACCACCTGCAGATTTGTTATTCTGTCAGGTCTATTAGATAGTATTAGGTCTAAAAGTGCTGCTCCTCTGGTTGGATTCTGCACCAATTGTGAAAGATAATTTTTCTTGGTTATTAGCAGAAACCTGTTGCCTTTATGGGTTTCACAGGTTTCTGTTTCCCAGTTAATATCCGGGTAGTTAAAGTCCCCCATAACCAGGACCTCATTATGGGTTGCAGCTTCATCTATCTGCTTTAGAAGTAGACTTTCCATGCTTTCTGTTATATTTGGGGGTTTGTAACAGACCCCAATGAGAATTTTGTTACCATTTTTCCCTCCATGAATTTCAACCCATATGGACTCGACATCCTCATTCCCTTCGCTAATATCCTCCCTTAAAGTGGACTTTAGACAAGACTTTACATAGAGACAAACCCCTCCTCCTCTCCGATTTTTACGATCCTTTCTAAACAGACTGTAACCCTGTAAGTTAACTGCCCAGTCATAGCTTTCATCTAACCATGTCTCGGTTATTCCCACTATGTCAAAGTTACCTGTAGATATTTCTGCTTCTAGTTCTTCCATCTTGTTTGTCAGGCTTCTGGCGTTTGCGAGCATGCAGTTTAGAGGATTTTGTTTTGTTCCAATCTCCTCACTGTGGATTGTTTTAGAAATGTTCTTACCTCCCTTCTGAGTATGTTTTCCTGGGTCGTCTTTGTTCGAGTCTAATGTTTTTCTTCCCGTCCCCAGGTAAGGCTGGTTTCACATTTGCGTTTTTTGGCGCAGCGTTTGTACCGCATATAAACGCATGCGTCGTGTTTTCCTATATTTAACATTAAAAACGCATGCGTTTTTTGTTCGCATTTTGCCGCGTTTGACGACGCATGCGTCGTTTCGTCGCTTGCGGCTTGGCGCGGAAATGCAACATGTAGTAATTTCTAGAGGCATCTATTTGCCGCCAGGAAACGCATGCATTCGATTGCGCAAGGTTTGCGTAAAAAAACGCATTGCTGTCTATGTAAACACATGCGTTTTTACGCACATGCGTTTGGTTGAGTTTTTGAACGCATGCGTTTCAACAGAGAAAAACAAGACTAGTGTTGTGAATTCCGCTCTTGGGCTCCCTCCGGTGGTTGTAAGTGGCACTTTTGTGAGTTCTGCTCTTGGGCTCCCTCTTGTGGTTTCTAGTGGTATGGCTGC
Organism: Ranitomeya imitator; assembly: GCF_032444005.1. NCBI lineage: Eukaryota > Metazoa > Chordata > Amphibia > Anura > Dendrobatidae > Ranitomeya > Ranitomeya imitator. Next base: position 62,624,966 of record NC_091283.1, on the reverse strand, counting down.
TCCTTGGATTTAGCTGTCTGCAGCTGCTTCCACTGATCGTCTTTTCTGCTCGGCTATTTATGCCTGGCTCTTTCCTTCAGCCAGTGCCACTTGTAAATGGTTCCTGGTTGGATTCACATCTCTTTGGATTTCCCTGTTATCCTGACCAGTTCAGCAAAGCTAAGTTTTTGCTTGCTCTTTTCTGTCCATAGATTGTGGACTTATCCGTTCTGTGCTTTCTATGTTTGTCCAGCTTATCAGTATGAATTAGTTCTGTCTTGCTGGAAGCTCTGGGAAGCAGATTTACCCTCCACACCTTTAGTCAGGTGTGGAGATTTTTTGCAAACTCTGCGTGGATTTTTGTAGTGTTTTATACTGACCGCACAGTATTCCATCCTGTCCTATCTATTTAGCTAGACTGGCCTCCTGTGCTCATCCTGGTTTCATTCTGTGTATGTCTTTTCCCTCTCTACTCACAGTCATTATTTGTGAGGGGCTAATCTATCCTTTGGGGATTTTCTCTGAGGCAAGATAGTTTTCCTGCTTCTATCTTTAGGGGTAGTTAGCTCTTAGGCTGTAACGAGGTGCCTAGGGAGAGTTAGGAGCATCCCACGGCTACTTCTAGTGTTGTGTTGAGCTTAGGGACTGCGGTCAGTACAGTTATCACTTCCTTCAGAGCTCGTTCCATGTTGCTCCTAAACCACCGTATCATAACAGTACAAGTGGACAAAAATGAATTGAATGCATCTCAAAAGAAGGAAAAGAAAGTTCTGAACCATTTTTTTTCTGTGCTCTGGTTTGTCTCTTTTTTCCTCTTGATATCTGGGTGGTTCAGGATATATGCTCTGGCATGGAGGTTCAGGGTTTGTTTTCTCGTGTGGATCAACTTGCTGCAAGAGTACAGAGTATCCAAGATTATGTTGTCCAGACTCCGGCTTTAGAGCCTAGAATTCCTACTCCTGATTTGTTTTTTGGGGACAGATCCAAGTTTTTGAAGTTTAAAAATAACTGCAAATTGTTGTTTGCTTTGAAACCCCGTTCTTCTGGTGATCCTATTCAGCAAGTAAAAATCATCATATCCTTGCTGCGTGGTGACCCTCAAGACTGGGCTTTTTCTCTTGAAACAGGGGATCCGGCATTATTGAATGTAGACGCATTTTTTCAAGCGCTCGGATTATTGTATGACGAACCTAATTTTGTGGATCATGCAGAAAAAACCCTGTTGGCCTTGTGTCAAGGTCAGGAAGCGGCAGAATTATACTGCCAGAAATTTAGAAAATGGTCTGTGCTCACTAAATGGAATGAGGAGGCTCTGGCTGCTATTTTCAGAAAAGGTCTTTCTGAAGCCCTTAAAGATGTTATGGTGGGCTTTCCTACGCCCGCCGGTTTGAGCGAATCTATGTCTCTAGCCATTCAGATTGATCAGCGTCTGCACGAGCGCAAAGCTGTGCACCATATGGCAGTGTCCTCTGAGCAGAGTCCTGAACCTATGCAATGTGATAGGATTTTGACTAGAACAGAACGGCAGGAATTCAGACGTCAGAATAGGCTGTGTTTTTACTGTGGTGATTCTGCTCGTTATCTCTGATTGCCCTAAGCGTACTAAGAGAGTCGCTAGGTCTGTTACCATTAGTACTATACAGCCTAAATTTCTCTTATCTGTGACCCTGATTTGCTCATTGTTGTCCTTTTCTGTCATGGCATTTGTGGATTCAGGCGCTGCCCTGAACTTAATGGACTTAGAATTCGCCAGGCGCTGTGGTTTTTCCTTGCAGCCTTTGCAGAGCCCTATTCCTTTGAGGGGTATTGATGCTACACCCTTGGCCAAGGATAAACCTCAGTACTGGACGCAGATGACTATGTACATGGCTCCAGCACATCAGGAAGATTGCCGTTTTCTGGTGTTGCATAACCTGCATGATGTTGTTGTACTGGGTTTTCCATGGTTACAGGAACATAATCCGATGCTGGATTGGAAAACTATGTCGGTGACTAGTTGGGGTTGTCAAGGGGTACATAGTGACGTTCCTTTGATGTCAATTTCCTCTTCCCCCTCTTCTGAGGTCCCTGAGTTTTTGTCGGATTTCCAGGATGTATTTGATGAGCCCAAGTCCAGTTCCCTTCCACCGCACAGGGACTGTGATTGTGCTATTAACTTGATTCCTGGTTGCAAGTTCCCTAAGGGCCAACTTTTCAATCTGTCTGTGCCAGAGCATGCCGCCATGCGGAGTTATGTTAAGGAGTCTTTGGAGAAGGGGCATATTCGGCCCTCTTCGTCACCACTGGGAGCGGGTTTCTTTTTTGTTGCTAAGAAGGATGGCTCCTTGAGACCCTGTATTGATTATCGTCTTCTTAATAAGATCACGGTCAAATTCCAATACCCCTTGCCTTTGCTTACTGATTTGTTTGCTCAGATTAAAGGGGCTAGTTGGTTTACTAAGATTGACCTCCGAGGGGCATATAATCTTGTTCGTATTAAACAGGGTGACGAATGGAAAACTGCATTTAATACGCCCGAAGGCCATTTTGAATACCTTGTGATGCCATTTGGGTTCTCTAATGCTCCATCTGTGTTCCAGTCTTTCATGCATGATATTTTCCGCAATTATCTTGATAAATTCATGGTCGTATATTTGGATGATATTTTGATTTTTTCCGATGATTGGGAGTCTCATGTGAAGCAGGTCAGGATGGTGTTCCAGATCCTTCGTGATAATGCTTTGTTTGTGAAGGGGTCTAAGTGCCTATTCGGAGTTCAGAAGGTCTCTTTTTTGGGTTTTATTTTTTCTCCCTCGTCTATAGAAATGGATCCTGTTAAGGTCCAAGCTATTCATGACTGGATTCAACCCACATCTGTGAAGGGCCTTCAAAAATTTTTGAGCTTTGCTAATTTCTATCGCCGTTTCATTGCCAACTTTTCCAGTGTGGTTAAGCCCTTTACTGATTTGACGAAGAAAGGCGCTGATGTGACGAATTGGTCCTCTGCGGCTGAATCTGATTTACCTCGAGTCGGCCAAGCGGCTGAATCCTAGACAGGCTCGATGGTCCCTGTTTTTCTCCCGTTTTGATTTTGTGGTCTCGTGTCTTCCGGGATCTAAGAATGTTAAGGCTGATGCCCTCTCTAGGAGTTTTTCGCCTGATTCTCCTGGAGTCCTTGAGCCGGTTGGCATTCTTAAGGAAGGGGTGATTCTTTCTGCCATCTCCCCTGATTTGCGGTGGGTGCTTCAGGAATTTCAGGCTGATAGGCCTGACCGCTGTCCTGTGGGGAAGCTGTTTGTTCCTGATGGATGGACAAGTAAGGTGATTTTTGAGGTTCATTGTTCAGTGTTGACTGGTCATCCTGGGATTTTTGGTACCAGAGATTTGGTTGCTAGGTCCTTTTGGTGGCCTTCCTTGTCGCGCGATGTCCGTGCTTTTGTGCAGTCCTGTGGGACTTGCGCCCGAGCCAATCCTTGCTGTTCCCGCGCTAGTGGGTTGCTTTTGCCGGTCCCTGAGAGGCCCTGGACGCATATTTCCATGGATTTTATTTCGGATCTTCCTGTTTCCCAGAAGATATCTGTTATCTGGGTTGTTTGTGACCGGTTCTCTAAAATGGTCCATCTGGTACCTTTGCCTAAGTTGCCTTCCTCCTCAGATCTGGTTCCATTGTTTTTTCAGCATGTGGTTCGTTTGCATGGCATTCCGGAGAATATTGTGTCTGACAGAGGTTCTCAGTTTGTCTCTAGATTTTCGCGGGCCTTTTGTGCTAGGATGGGCATTGATTTGTCTTTTTCTTCTGCGTTTCATCCTCAGACTAATGGCCAAACTGAGCGAACTAATCAGACCTTGGAGACCTATTTGAGATGCTTTGTGTCTGCTGATCAGGATGATTGGGTGTCTTTCTTGCCGTTGGCCGAGTTTGCCCTTAATAATCGGGCTAGTTCGGCAACTTTGGTTTCACCTTTCTTTTGTAATTTTGGTTTTCATCCTCGTTTTTCTTCGGGGCAGGTTGAGCCTTCTGATTGTCCTGGTGTTGATTCTGTGGTGGACAGGCTGCAGCAGATTTGGACTCATGTGGTGGACAATTTGACGTTGTCTCAGGAAAGGGCTCAACGTTTTGCTAACCGCCGTCGGTGTGTTGGTCCCCGGCTTCGTGTGGGGGATTTGGTTTGGTTGTCTTCTCGTCATGTTCCTATGAAGGTTTCTTCCCCTAAGTTTAAGCCTCGGTTTATTGGTCCTTATAAAATTTCTGAAATTATTAATCCGGTGTCTTTTCGTTTGGCTCTTCCAGCCTCTTTTGCCATTCATAATGTTTTCCATAGATCTTTGTTGCGGAGATATGTGGTGCCCGTTGTTCCCTCGGTTGACCCTCCTGCCCCGGTGTTGGTTGAGGGAGAGTTGGAATATGAAGTTGAGAAGATTTTGGATTCTCGTTTTTCGAGGCGGAGGCTTCAGTATCTTGTCAAGTGGAAGGGTTATGGCCAGGAGGATAATTCTTGGGTTGCTGCCTCCGATGTCCATGCCACCGATTTGGTTCGTGCTTTTCACTTGGCTCATCCTGATCGGCCTGGGGGCTCTGGTGAGGGTTCGGTGACCCCTCCTCAAGGGGGGGTACTGTTGTGAATTCCGCTCTTGGGCTCCCTCCGGTGGTTGTAAGTGGCACTTTTGTGAGTTCTACTCTTGGGCTCCCTCTTGTGGTTTCTAGTGGTATGGCTGCTCCTTGGATTTAGCTGTCTGCAGCTGCTTCCACTGATCGTCTTTTCTGCTCGGCTATTTATGCCTGGCTCTTTCCTTCAGCCAGTGCCACTTGTAAATGGTTCCTGGTTGGATTCACATCTCTTTGGATTTCCCTGTTATCCTGACCAGTTCAGCAAAGCTAAGTTTTTGCTTGCTCTTTTCTGTCCATAGATTGTGGACTTATCCATTCTGTGCTTTCTATGTTTGTCCAGCTTATCAGTATGAATTAATTCTGTCTTGCTGGAAGCTCTGGGAAGCAGATTTACCCTCCACACCTTTAGTCAGGTGTGGAGATTTTTTGCAAACTCTGCGTGGATTTTTGTAGTGTTTTATACTGACCGCACAGTATTCCATCCTGTCCTATCTATTTAGCTAGACTGGCCTCCTGTGCTCATCCTGGTTTCATTCTGTGTATGTCTTTACCCTCTCCACTCACAGTCATTATTTGTGGGGGGGCTAATCTATCCTTTGGGGATTTTCTCTGAGGCAAGATAGTTTTCCTGCTTCTATCTTTAGGGGTAGTTAGCTCTTAGGCTGTGACGAGGTGCCTAGGGAGAGTTAGGAGCATCCCACGGCTACTTCTAGTGTTGTGTTGAGCTTAGGGACTGCGGTCAGTACAGTTACCACTTCCTTCAGAGCTCGTTCCATGTTGCTCCTAAACCACCGTATCATAACAGTCTAGACACTGATAAGCCACCCCCACCATCAAGGTGATAAAGGGATCCAAACCCTAACCCTAACCCTAGCCCTAACCCTAACCCTAGCCCTAACCCTAGCCCTAGCCCTAACCCTAGCCCTAACCCTAACCCTAGTCCTAATCCTAACCCTAGCCCTAACCCTAGCCCTAACCCTAACCCTAGCCCTAACCCTAACCCTAGCCCTAACCCTTGCCCTAACCCTAACCCTAACCCTAGCCCTAATCCTAGCCCTAATCCTAGCCCTAACCCTAGCCCTAATGCTAACCCTAACCCTAGCCCTAACCCTAGCTCTAACCCTAACCCTAACCCTAGCCCTAACCCTAGCCCTAACCCTGGCCCTAACCCTAATGGGAAAATGGAAATAAATACATTTTTTAAATTTTTAATTTTTCCCTAACTAAGGAGTTGATGAAGGGGGTTTGATTTCTATTTATAGGGGGTTTTCTAGTGGATTTTTATGATTGGCAGCTGTCACACACTAAAAGACGCTTTTTATTCAAAAAAATATTTTTTTGCGTTACCACATTTTGAGAGCTACAATTTTTCCATATTTTGGTCCACAGAGGCATGTGAGGTCTTGTTTTTTGCGGGACGAGTTGACATTTTTATTGGTAACATTTTCGGGCACGTGACATTTTTGATCGCTTTTTATTCCAATTTTTGTGAAGCAGAATGAACAAAAACCAGCTATTCATGAATTTCTTTTGGGGGGCCATTTATGCCGTTCCGCGTTTCATCATAATGCACACCCTCTGTAGTCCCATTGGCGGTGTCTGGTTATCTTGATTTTTCTCTTGTGAAATTTCTCATCATGCATAGCAAAAACGCAAACGCAGGAAAAACGCATAAAAACGCGTACAAACGCGGCGTTTTTTTAACCACATGCGACACCGCATGCGTCTAAAAAATGCTGCGTTTGTACGCATTTATATGCGTTTTTTCCACCACTTGCGGATGTGTTTAAAACGCAGCAGATTTAAACGCAAATGTGAAACTAGCTTTAGTAAAGGGTTTTTCAGAAATTCAATTGCATCTCAGAAAATCCATCTAAATAAAAATATATAACTTCCAAAGTTCACCCAAACTTTAATACTTAGCTAAAGTGTGCAAAGCGTCACGCACAGAGTTTTTTTGAGTAAGTCTTTCATTCTTGAGACATACAAAAACATCATTCAATATATTGTAATAATTAGACAAGATTTATTTGAGCAGCAAAATGTCTGAAAACGTATGAACTTCGGAAATATTGAGATGAGAGCTTGTATGGGAAATTCATCATTACTGCGTATCAGCAGAAGAGCTCAATGTTGAAAACTTGAAATTCACAGTCTGAGAAAAAAGAAAACACAAATTAGATTTATTTCAATAAATTTGTTAGGTAAATTAGGGTTGAGCGACCTTTACTTTTATAGGATCGGGTCGGGTTTCACGAAACCCGACTTTTTCAAAAGTCGGGTCGAGTGAAATCGGCCGATCCTATAAAAAAGTCGGGGTCGGGGTCGGCCGAAACTCGAAACCCAATGCAGTGCATTGGGTTTCCAATGGTTCCCAGGGTCTGAAGGAGCGGAAACTCTCCTTCAGGCCCTGCGATCCATATTTAAGTGTAAAATAAAGAATAAAAATAAAAAATATCGCTATACTTACCCTCTGACGCGCCCTGGTACTAACCGGGAACCTTCCTTCCTTCGAATCAGTGCTTCCAGGACCTTCGGTGACGTCGCAGCTTGTGATTGGTCGCGCGACCGCCCATGTGACCGCCGCGTGACCAATCAGAAGCCGTGACGTCACCACGACGTCACCGAAGGTCCTGGAAGCGCTGATTCTTAGGAAGAAAGGCAGAAGAAGCAGGGGGCGCGTCCGAGGGTGAGTATATTCCTATTAGGTATATACTCACCCTCGGACGCGCCCTGCTTCTACTGCCCCTGATACGGCAGCAGCGGCTCAGTATTGGGGTATCAGGGGCAGTAATAGGGACACATACGGCAGCAGCGGCTCAGTATTGAGGTATCAGGGGCAGTAATAGGGTCAGATACGGCAGCAGCGGCTCAGCATTGGGGTATCAGGGGCAGTAATAGGGACACATACGGCAGCAGCGGCTCAGTATTGGGGTATGCCCCTGATACCCCAACACTGAGCCGCTGCTGCCGTATGTGTCACTATTACTGCACTTGATACCTCAATACTGATCCTCTGCTGCCGTATGTGTCCCTATTTCTGCCCCTGATACCCCAATACTGAGCCGCTGCTACTGTATGTGTCCCTATTACTGCCCCTGATACCCCAATACTGATCCTCTGCTGCCGTATGTGTCCCTATTACTGCACCTGATACCTCAATACTGATCCTCTGCTGCCGTATGTGTCCCTATTTCTGCCCCTGATACCCCAATACTGAGCCGCTGCTGTTGTATGTGTCCCTATTACTGCATCTGATACCCCAATTCTGATCCTCTGCTGCTGTATGTGTCCCTATTACTGCCCCTGATATATCAATACTGATCCTCTGCTGCCGTATGTGTCCCTATTACTGCACCTGATACCCCAATACTGAGCCGCTGCAGTATGTGTCCCTATTACTGCACCTCATACCCCAATGCTGAGCCGCTGCTGCCATATGTGTCCCTATTACTGCACCTGATATCACAATGCTGAACTGGTGCTGCCATATGTGTCCCTATTACTACACCTGCTACCCCAATACTGAGCCGCTGCTGCCATATGTGTCCCTATTACTGCACCTGATATCCCAATACTGAGCCGCTGCTGCCGTATGTGTCCCTATTACTGCACCTGATACCCCAATACTGAGCTGCTGCTGCCATATGTGTCCCTATTACTGCCCATGATACCCCAATACTGAGCCGCTGCTGCCGTATGTGTCCCTATAACTGCACCTGATACCTCAATACTGAGCCGCTGCTGCCATATGTGTCCCTATTACTGCACCTGATACCCCAATACTGAGCCGCTGCTGCCGTATGTGTCCCTATTACTGCACCTGATACCCCAATACTGAGCCGCTGCTGTATGTGTCCCTGTTACTGTCCCTGATACCCCAATACTGAGCTGCTGCTGCCGTATGTGTCCCTATTACTGCCCCTGATACCTCAATGCTGAGCCGCTGCTGCTGTATTTGTCCCTATTACTGCACCTGATACCTCAATACTGAGCCGCTGCTGCCGTATGTGTCCCTATTACTGCACCTGATACCCCAATACTCAGCCGCTGCTGCTGTATGTGTCCCTATTACTGCACCTGATACCCCAATACTGAGCCGCTGCTGCCGTATGTGTCACTATTACTGCCCCTGATACCCCAATACTGAGCCGCTGCTGCCGTATGTGTCCCTATTACTGCACTTGATGCCCCAATACTGAGCCGCTGCTGCCATATGTGACCCTATTACTGCACCTGATACCCCAATACTGAGCCGCTGCTGCCGTATGTGTCCCTATTACTGCACCTGCTGTGTGGTTCTCTGTGCCCTTTAAATTCTAAAGCAACTCTCTACAATATAGTAATGCCAGGTGCAGGTGCCCTAGTAATGCCCTGTGTGCCCCTTTGATAGCCTCAGTAACCTGAGTTCCCCTATAACAATAAGTGCCCACTTTACATTTAATAAAGTCCCACGTCTCCCCTGTACAGCTCCCCTTTACACAGCATGATGCCCTCTTATACACTTATACACAGTATAATGCACCCACACTCTGCTGCAGGAGAGAGGTGTTGCACAGCAAGAGGTTCCATTGCTCCCTTCTAATCGCATTTTTTTGCCACCGTCTAAACCTATGGAGGTTGGGGCCACTAACCTCAAGGAGAAGGAGAGGAGACGGCGACATGAAAGAAAGCTGTGCTTTTACTGCGGAGATCCCGGACATTGGAAAAAGGACTATTCCTCCTGCTAACCGACTAACAAGTGGCTGTGTCTGGGTTATTGTCGAGGAGGTCATCCAGACTCTCAGGTACCTTTTTCCTCATTCACAAAAGTATTGCCGGAAATGGAACTTAGTTGTGGGAGCAGCTTCACGCCCACTTTTGTGGACTCCGGGTCATCCACAAACTTTATTGACTTTATTGAGTTAGAGATAGTTAGGCTGGAGACTCCTATTAATATTGTTGCTATTGACAAAACACCGCTGGCTAAGTATGTAATTAAATTTGTCTCAGAGGAGTTTCTCTTTTAAGTGGGTTCCTTGCACCAGGAACGTATTTCATGTTTTGTTCTGGACAATCTGCCTGCGGGACTGGTGTTGGGGTTCCCCTGCTTCCAGTTACAGAACCCTGTGATAGATTTGGAATTTCGGGACATTGTCAAATGAGGTCCTAATTGTGTCAAAAGTTGCCTTACTACTGTACTTGTGTCATCCGTTAATCTGGAAGGTATTCCAGAGTATCTGAAGGATTTTGAGGATGTTTTTTCTGAAAAGGAGGCTGAGGTCTTACTACCACACCGCCCTTTTGACTGTACTATTAATCTGGTTCCGGTGCTAAATTGCCCAAGGCCCATTTGTACAACCTCTCTGGCCCGGAGTGAACGGCTATGAAGGAGTATATTTCCGAAAGCCTACGTAAAGGCCACATCCATCCCTCTGTCTCTCCTGTGGTGGCTAGATTCTTTTTTGTAAAAAAAAAAGATGGTGGTTTGCTCCCATGCCTCGATTTTCAGGAATTAAATAAGATCACAGTGAGAAATAGCTATCCCCTTCCACTCATCCCTGATTTGTACAATCAATTGTCAGGGGCCAAATGTTTTTCTAAATTGGACCTCAGGGGAGCATATAATCTAATCCGTATTTGGGAGGGGGATGAGTGGAAAATGGCATTTCTCACTTCTGAAGGGTTATTTGAGAATTTGGTTATGCCCCTTGGTCTCATTAATGTGCCAGCTGTTTTACAGAATTTTATAAACCATGTATTTTCTTATTTTATTGGGCACTTTATGGTGGTATATTTAGGTGATATCTTTGTGTTTTCATCTAACAAACAAGTTCACATGGATCATCTATGTGTGGTTCTCCACAGGTTACAGGAGAACTCGCTCTTTGCGAAACCTGAAAAATGCACATTACTTGTCCAAGAATTGTCCTTTCTGGGGTTCATTCTGTCTGACGAGGGGTTTCATATTGACCCTGGGAAGGTACGGGCCATTCTGGATTGGGTGCAACCCAGAGACTTAAAGGGTCTTCAACATTTTCTGGGGTTTGAAAATTATTACAGTAAATTCATTAAAGTGTTTTCACAGGTGGTCAAGCCCCTCGTTGATCTGACTCGTAAGGGGACTGATCTCAAAAACTGGTCAGCTCCGGCTGTGGAGGCATTTGCTTTATTAAAGAAATGCTTTATGTCTGCCACTGTTTTGGTCCATCCTGATCCGTCAAAACTGTGGTCTGGGTGGTGGGGGATAGATTCAGTAAACAGGTGCATTTTGTATCTTTTTGGCGGGACTACCTAATGCTGAAACACTTTCTAGGTTGTTTACTGAGCATGTGTGTTACACCTGGTCCGGTTCCCGTACCTTTGCGGGGTCCCCATCGGGACTCCCGCTCTGTGCCGGCTCAATGCTGTCTGGATGGGACCTCTGCTTCTCCTCCCTCCTCTGTTCCCTGGCGTGCAGCCAGCAGGTCCTCGCACTGTGTGCTTAGGTCGCGTGTGCGCTCGCTCCCGGTCTCTTACAGAGACACCGTGCATTTTTCAAAAGGTGCTTCTGACCAATGGCGTGTGAATGATGGCTATTTCTAGTTCCTCCACAATAGGGAGGGTGCCGGAGCAACAAATATCCTCAGCTGCTTACTTCCTGTTTTTTCTAGCATGTGCTTCTGTTCTGAAGTCTCTGTCAGTGCTTTGCTTACACTGTTTGTCTCCACAGACTATCTGCTACCTGTTACCTGGCTATTCTGGATGATCTAGAGCCTGCTTTACTCCTGTTCCGTCTCGTCCCGCCATTCAGTCACCTGAACCTCAGGGCAATGTCGGTACCACTGGAACCAGTCTCTACCCGTACCCCTGGTATCTACTGGTTAGCTCTACATCACTTCCTAACCCTGTTTGTCCATCTGTCCCACTGGGTCAGCTACCACGAGTCCGGGGTCTAACTGGAGGTAGCACCCGTGTCCCAAGGTGTCCCATTCTTACCCTGTTCGAGAGGTCTTACTATGGGTGTCTGGTGCTCACGTAATCATGCCCCCTTTGGAGCCCCTTGAACCGTGGTCCAGAGGTTCCACGCTGTATGACAATAAAAACAAATGTGAACTTTACCACCTGTGCCTCCGTTTCCAGTCGTTACAACGTGGTGCGATTGCATGGTGTGTCTTTGAATGTGGTTTCAGATGGGGGGTACAATTTGTGTCCAAATTTTGAAGGGCTTTTTGTAAAAGCTTAGGTATTACTTTGGCCTTCTCCTTGGCCTATCATCCCGAAACCAATGGACAACAGAGAGGACCAATCAGTCTCTTGTCTTGCCACATCCCAGCAGGATGATTGGTGTTCTTTGTTACCAATGGCTGAGTTTGCCTTTAATAGTCGTATTAATCAGTCTACGGGCAAGCTCAAGCAAACATAAACAGTTTGCGGATAAGCGACGATCTACAGGACCCATATACCTGGTGGGAGATAAAGTATGGTAACATTTGGCTGAAAGTTCCTTCTGCTAAGGTTGTCAATCCAGTTGCCTTTCGCTTAAGTCTACCGTCTTCATTTCAGATCCCCAATGTGTTCCATAAATCTATCCTGAAGCCATTTGTACCTTCCTCTGATGGGTCTCCAGCTCCTCCGCCTCTGATTTCTGTGGGTGGGCAGATGGAGTATGAGGTGGCATGGATTGTGGATTTGTGCATGTCCACAGTTTGCTGCATTATTTGGTCCATTGGAGGGGTTACGGTCCTCAAGATCGATCCTGGGTCTCGGTGCAATCGGTTCATGCCGATGAATTGGTTTGGGTGTTTCATGCGCGGTATCCTGGGAAGTCTGGGGGTCCAGTGGGCCCCCTTGAGAGGAGGGTACTGTAATGATCCAGACTGGGTTTTGAGTCCTGATTTCCCTTTTTCCCAGTCTGGTCATGTCAAGATTTAACCTTTCTCAGCCTCTGTCTGGGTTCAGGTTGGCTATTTATCGCCGCTGCTTCCTGCAGGCAATGTCAGTTATAGTTTTTGCCTATTGCTGCTGTAGCTGACTCTGATTGCTCTGATTTGTCCTGCTGTGTTTGTTGTCTGGACCCGTGTCTCTGCTTTCCTCTATTGCCATCTTGACTCTGTGATTCCTGTTAGTGTGCTGACTCCCTGGATTTGACTTGGCTTGTATCCTGACCTGCTTCTGTCTTTTGGCTTATCCACTCCTGACCATTACTGACTCCCTGCCTTGTCTCTGACCGTGAGTTTGCTTATTCCTTTGGTACTGCACTACAGTCTAAGATTTGACCCTGCTTGTTTGACTATTCTGCTGCCACCTGTGGTAGCTTCACTGCTGCACGGCAGGCCAGCTCTGTTTAGGTGCAGACCTGCTTCCGCTCTACTGCCATCTAGTGGAGCCTGCACCTACCTGCATTGCAGCAGCGTGACAGACCCTAATTGTGATTGTCCTAAACTCAAATATTAAAGCCACAATATAGAGACATAACAAGCAATATTTTAATATTAGTAGGGACATTTTTTTTATAAAGGATCATACAACCATTCTAACATGGATTTTCAAAGAACGTACACCAGCTTCATCAGGTCTTTGAGATCTATTTGGTATGCATAGTGTATTATGAAATACAGTGACAGATCAAATATAAATATGATGTTATTTTTTTCCATAATACGCATGTTTATTATCACTTTTTTACATTTTGCTCGGTCTTATGTAAATGCTTTAATTTTACGTCTTTTTTTCTTTTTTTTTTTAAGCAAAATACTAGCTAAGCTGGGTATGGAATCAAATTGTGCCTGTGCTTAGCAATATGTACAGGCTCCAAAAAAGGAAGAAATAGAAGTATGCCCTAATAGGCAAGTAGAAAAGACAGTCCTGGGGATTTTTGCCGGTCCCGAGCTATTTCTATGTTTATGAATGCTACAGATGTGTATCACAGCTGTTCTGACGGTACACTGGTTGTACCCGTGAGGCTGTCATGATAATAATGCACTTCATGATGCGGCTACTGACTGTTTATGTTTGGCGAAGTGGTTAATAATGCTACTAATATAATTGTTAGACTATTTTTATGATCATATTATTATTATTATTATTATGACTAGATTAGCAAATTAAACTGCTTTTTTCTGCACTCTTAGCTCATTATGTTTGGGGAAAGGGTAAATAATGCCATTATCATAACTGTTAGATTATTATAATTTTATTATCATTATTATTTTGACTATTTAGATGAGCAAATTAAACAGATTATTTTTTTCTGCACTCTTAGCTCATTCTTAAGTCTTCACATTTATATTTTGGAATCATGTCAAACAGGGTAAAAAAAAATCCAGAGCTAAAAAAAAATAAATCAATAATATATATATAATCCCCCCACTAATAGGCTAATAAGATTTACATAAAGAACATTTAAAATACAATAGTTACACAGAATTTTTAGGCTTCTACACAAAGCCGGCTGCAGTCAGAACCGACGTTTCAAGGCAGACCTTCTGCTTTTATCTATATTTTAAACCCCACACAAGGTATACAAGGCGAATAGTGCTGTTATCGTCTCAGGGACTTAAATAATATATGAAGAACAGAAGTTGCTCTGAAAAAAAGGACATGGAAAGAGAAATAAAAAACCCTTAGTTTCAGTAACTCCCTACACTACACAGGTCGGCTCTCGCAGAGGTTCTTTATTGGGCAGGCAATGATTGGAGTCTATTGATGGAGCCATTATTGTAACACAGTGATAAGTGAGATAAACTTCAGATATGTTGTTGTTTTGTAAGTTTTTGGAGAGGAAGAGGTTGGCTTGGGATACGGTATGTATATATTACTTGTAAATTGGGATGAGGAATACATAGAAAAATACCAATATGGATTAGATGTGACTAAATGCATCGTCTTGTCCTCAGGTCGGTATGTCCAGCCTCACAATGTGTTCTTGCCTCCAGTTAACTTTCTTCCATTGATTATTTAAAGCACCATTAAATCGTCGGAATACGGAATATTTGGGTGTGTATAGAAAATAGGAGGTGATCTGCAATATTCGGCAGCGGCCACCGCACATTAAATGAAGATCTGCTGTGCAGATTAATGTTTATATCTAACCACCACCAAAGCTAAAACCTGATGATCAGTGGGGGGCACAATGTGTCGGACCCCCAAAGATCTCATATTGGTGACCCATCCCAAGATTAGATAAAGACATAAAGTCATCAGTTTGTTTAACCCCTTAGCGACCGCCGATACGCCTTTTAACGGCGGCCGCTAAGGGTACTTAAACCACAGCGCCGTTAATTAACGGCGCTGTGGAAAAAGTGTATAGCGCCCCCCACAGGCCGATTTTCTCCGGGGTCTCGGCTGCCGAGGGTAGCCGAGACCCCAGAGAACATGATTCGGGGGTTTTTTAACCCTCCCCGCATTTGCGATCGCCGGTAATTAACCGTTTACCGGCGATCGCAAAAAAAAAAAAAAAAAAAAAAAAAAAAAGCGATCTCTTTTTAATTTCTCTGTCCTCCGATGTGATCGCACATCGGAGGACAGAGAAAAGGGGTCCCAGGTGGCCCCCCAATACTCACCTAGCTCCCCCGATGCTCCTCGTGTCTCCCGGTGGGCGCCGCCATCTTCAAAATGGCGGGCGCATGCGCAGTGCGCCCGCCGGCCGGCACCGGGAGAATCTTTGGGGTCTCGGCTGCCTGGGGTAGCCGAGACCCCAAAGAGCATGATCGGGGGTCGGTTTTAGCGACCCCTGTTTTGCGATCGCCGGTAATTAACTGTTTACCGGCGACCGCAAAAAAAAAAAAAAAAAGTAAAGTGTAATTCTCTGTCCTCTGATGTGATCGCACATCAGAGGACAGAGAAATAGGGGGATTCGGGGACCCTAGCATACTCACCTAGGTCCCTGGATCCTCTTGCTGCTCCTCCTGGCCGCCGGCAGAAGAACATGGCGGACGCATGCCCAGTGCGCCCGCCATCTGTCTCCATCTGCCGGCCGGCAGGAGAACAGCAGTTAGGGCTAAAATTAGGGGTAGGGTTAGGGTTAGGGGTAGGGTTAGGGTTAGGTTAGGGGTAGGGTTAGGGGTAGGGTTAGGGGTAGGGTTAGGGGTAGGGTTAGGGTTAGATTAGGGGTAGGGTTAGGGTTAGGTTAGGGGTAGGGTTAGGGGTAGGGTTAGGGGTAGGGTTAGGGTTAGGGGTAGGGTTAGGGTTAGGTTAGGGGTAGGGTTAGGGGTAGGGTTAGGGGTAGGGTTAGGGTAGGGGTAGGGTTAGGGCTAGGGTTAGGTTAGGGGTAGGGTTACGGCTAGGGTTAGGTTAGGGGTAGGGTTAGGTTAGGGGTAGGGTTACGGCTAGGGTTAGGTTAGGGGTAGGGTTAGGGGTAGGGTTGGGGCTAAATTTAGGGTTAGGGTTGGGGCTAAATTTAGGGTTAGGGTTGGGGCTAAATTTAGGGTTATGCTTCTTTCACACTTACGTCAGTACGGGGCCGTCGCAATGCGTCGGCCCGACATACCGACGCACGTTGTGAAAATTGTGCACAACGTGGGCAGCAGCTGTAGTTTTTCAACGCATCCGCTGCCCAATCTATGTCCTGGGGAGGAGGGGGCGGAGTTACGGCCACGCATGCGCGGTCAGAAATGGCGGATGCGACGTACAAAAAAACGTTTCATTGAACGTTTTTTTGTGCCGACGCTCCGCCAAAACACAACTGATCCAGTGCACGACGGACGCGACGTGTGGCCATCCGTCACGATCCGTCGGCAATACTATGGGCAAAAAACGCATCCTGCGGGCACATTTGCAGGATCCGTTTCTTGTCCAAAACGACGGATTGCGACGGAATGCCAAACAACGCAAGTGTGAAAGTAGCCTTAGGGCTAGGGTTAGGGTTGGGGCTAAAGTTAGGGCTAGGGTTGGGGCTAAAGTTAGGGTTAGAGCTGGGATTAGGTTTAGGGTTTGGATTAGGGTTGGTATTAGGGTTAGGGTTGGCATTAGGGTTACGCTTGGGATTAGGGTTAGGTTTGGGATTAGGGTTAAGGTTAGGGTTGTGATTAGGGGTGTATTGGGATTAGGGTTAGGGTTGAGATTAGGATTAGGGGTGTGTTGGATTTAGGGTTTTGATTAGGGTTATGGTTAGGGTTGACATTAGGGTTGTTTTGGGGTAAGGGTTGTGATTATGGTTAGGGTTAGTGATTAGGATTATGGATCAGGTTGGGATTAGGGTTAGGGGTTGGAGCTAGAATTGGGGGGTTTCCACTGTTTAGGTACATCAGGGGGTCTCCAAACACGACAGCCAATTTTGCGCTCAAAAAGTCAAATGGTGCTCCCTCCCTTCTGAGCTCTGCCGTGCGCCCAAACAGTGGGTTACCCCCACATATGGGGCATCAGCGTACTCGGGATAAATTGGACAACAACTTCTGGGGTCCAATTTCTCTTGTTACCCTTGTGAAAATAAAAACTTGGGGGCTACAAAATCTTTTTTGTGAAAAAAAAAAATATTTTTTATTTTCACGACTCTGCATTCTAAACTTCTGTGAAGCACTTGGGCATTCAAAGTTCTCACCACACATCTAGATAAGTTCCTTGGGGGGTCTAGTTTCCAAAATGGGGTCACTTGTGGGGGGTTACTACAGTTTAGGTATATCAGGGGCTCTGCAATCGCAACATAATGCCCACAGACCATTCTATCAAAGTCTGCATTCCAAAAAGGCGCTCCTTCCCTTCCGAGCTCTGCCGTGCACCCAAACAGTGGTTTACCCCCACATATGGCACATCAGCGTACTCGGGATAAATTGGACAACAACTATTGCAGTCCAATTTCTCCTGTTACCCTTGTGAAAATAAAAACTTGGGGGCTACAAAATCTTTTTTGTGAAAAAAAAAATATTTTTTATTTTCACGACTCTGCATTCTAAACTTCTGTGAAGCACTTGGGCATTCAAAGTTCTCACCACACATCTAGATAAGTTCCTTGGGGGGTCTAGTTTCCAAAATGGGGTCACTTGTGGAGGGTTTCTACTGGTTAGGTACATCAGGGGCTCTGCAAATGCAACATAATACCCGCAGACCATTCTATCAAAGTCTGCATTCCAAAACGGCGCTCCTTCCTTCCGAGCTCTGCCGTGCGCCCAAACAGTGGTTTACCCCCACATATGGGGTACCAGCATACTCAAGACAAATTGGACAACAACTTTTGGGGTCCAATTTCTCTTGTTACCCTTGTAAAAATAAAAACTTGGGGGCTACAATATCTTTTTTGTGGAAAAAAAAAATATTTTTTATTTTCACGGCTCTGCATTATAAACTTCTGTGAAGCACTTGGGCATTCAAGGTTCTCATCACACATCTAGATAAGTTCCATGGGGGGTCTAGTTTCCAAAATGGGGTCACTTGTGGGGGATTTCTACTGTTTAGGCACATCAGGGGCTCTCCAAACGCGACATGGCGTCCGATCTCAATTCCAGCCAATTCTACATTGAAAAAGTAAAACGGCACTCCTTCTCTTCCAAGCTCTGCGGTGCGCCCTAGCAGTGGTTTACCCCCACATATTGGGTATCAGCGTATTCAGGAGAAATCGCACAACAACTTTTGTGGTCTAATTTCTCCTGTTACCCTTGTGAAAATAAGAATTTGTGGGCAAAAAGATCATTTTTGTGTAAACAAAAGCGATTTTTTTATTTTCACGGCTCTACGTTATAAACTTCTGTGAAGCACTTGGGGGTTCAAAGTGCTCGCCACACATCTAGATAAGTTCCTTAAGGGGTCTAGTTTCCAAAATGGTGTCACTTGTGGGGGGTTTCCACTGTTTAGGCACATCAGGGGCTCTCTAAACGTGACATGGCGTCCGATCTCAATTCCAGCCAATTCTGCATTGAAAAAGTCAAACGGCGCTCCTTCACTTCTAAGTTCTGCGGTGCGCCCTAACAGTGGTTTACCCCCACATATGGGGTATTGGCGTATTCAGGAGAAATTGCATAACAAAATTTATGGTTACATTTCTGTTTTTACACTTGTGAAAATAAAAAAAATGGTTCTGAATTAAGATGTTTGCAAAAAAAAGTTAAATGTTCATTTTTTCCTTCCACATTGTTTCAGTTCCTGTGAAGCACGTAAAGGGTTAATAAACTTCTTGAATGTGGTTTTGAGAACCTTGAGGGGTGTAGTTTTTAGAATGCTGTCACACTTCATTATTTTCTATCATATAGACCCCTCAAAATGACTTCAAATGTGATGTGGTCCCTAAAACAAAATGGTGTTGTAAAAATGAGAAATTGCTGGTCAACTTTTAACCCTTATAACTCCCTAACAAAAAAAAATTTTGTTTCCAAAATTGTGCTGATGTAAAGTAGACATGTGGGAAATGTTATTTATTAACTATTTTTCGTGACATATCTCTCTGATTTAAGGGCATAAAAATACAAAGTTTGAAAATTGCAAAATTTTAAAAATTTTCGCCATATTTCCGTTTTTTTCATAAATAATCGCAAGTAATATCGAAGAAATGTTACCACTAACATGAAGTACAATATGTCACGAAAAAACAATCTCAGAATCAGCGGGATCTGTTGAAGCGTTCCAGAGTTATAACCTCATAAAGTGACAGTGGTCAGAATTGCAAAAATTGGCTCGGTCATTAAGTACCAAATTGGCTCTGTCACTAAGGGGTTAAATAAGGTTTTTTATGTTACATGTATTTAAATGTTGGCAATGTTTTTTTTTATCTCTTTGCTAATAAGTACTTTATTAAAAAAAGAAAATTAGTAATCTTGTAATTTTCACACTGACCACTGGGGCTATTTTAGACTCCTACATCCTGTCCTGTAAGGAAGAGTTTTCAGCAGGCTCGTTATCAGCAGAGGCAGGATTACAATGACAAGTCACACCTTTATATAAAGCTGATAGCACAGGATCCACCACTCATGATAGGCAATGTCACAGCTGACCCAACCATCAATGTGAACACTTCACCCTTAGATTAATTCATTGAGAGGTGCAGATTGCAAAAACTCTTACTGTTTCACTTATTCATTCTCGTCTGGACTATTGTAACTCTCTACTAATCGGCCTCCCTCTTACCAAACTCTCCCCGCTCCAATCTGTCCTGAATGCTGCTGCCAGGATCATATTCCTCACCAACCGTTACACCGATGCCTCTACCTTGTGCCAGTCATTACACTGGTTACCCATCCACTCAAGAATCCAGTACAAAACTACTACCCTCATCCACAAAGCACTCCATGGCTCAGCACCACCCTACATCTCCTCTCTGGTCTCAGTCTACCACCCTACCCGTGCCCTCCGCTCCGCTGATGACCTCAGGTTAGCATCCTCAATAATCAGAACCTCCCACTCCCGTCTCCAAGACTTTACACGTGCTGCGCCGATTCTTTGGAATGCACTACCTAGGTTAATACGATTAATCCCCAATCCCCACAGTTTTAAGCGTGCCCTAAAAACTCATTTGTTCAGACTGGCCTACCGCCTCAATGCATTAACCTAACGATCCCTGTGTGGCCTATATTAAAAAAAAAAAAAAAAAAAATTAATTAACTGGTTCATGCAGCTTTACATGAACACCCAAGCCTTACACTATGGCTGGTCCGAATAACTATAGCAATTGTTACCATCCACCTCTCGTGTCTCCCCTTTTCCTCATAGTTTGTAAGCTTACGAGCAGGGCCCTCACTCCTCTTGGTATCTGTTTTGAACTGTATTTCTGTTATGCTGTAATGTCTATTGTATGTACAAGTCCCCTCTATAATTTGTAAAGCGCTGCGGAATATGTTGGCGCTATATAAATAAAAATTATTATTATTATTATTATAGATTGTAAGATGAGCTCAGTTATGGGGGTTCTGCTGTTCTGGCCTTTCAGGGATCCTTGAAATGGGTCATGGCACTCGCAAACCATAACAGCAAAATCTACATTGCAATATTACGCTCTTCCCCTTCTGAGCTTTGCTCTGTGCCTGAAAAATAGGTCCTGATTACATGTAGGCTATTGGGACACTCAGGAGGAATTGTACAAGAAACCGTGCAGTCCTTTTTTTTCGATTAGTCCTTTTAAAATTTAAAAATTTGGGGTTAAACAACATTTCAGTGGTATAAATTAAATTATTCTTTCTTCACCGCCCAACGGTATAAATTTCTGTGAGGCACATGTGGTGTCAACATGCTCCCTGCAACCCTAGATAAATCAATTGAGAGTAGGAATTTATTAAATGGGGTCACTTATGGGAGGTTCTGCTGTTCTGGCACCTCAGGGGCTCTGCCAATGTGACATGGCACCCTCAAACCAGTGCAGCAAAATCTGAACTCCAATATGGCGCTTCTTCCATTCTGATCTTTGCACTGTGCCTCACAAGCAGTTTTTGACCACATATGGGGTATTGGGGTACTCAGGAGAAATTGCATAACAAACTGTACTATTCATTTTCTCCTATTATTTTGCTCAACAATTTAAAATTTGCGGCCAAAGCAACATTTTAATGGAAAAAATTGTATTTTTCCATTTACTCAGCCCAATGTTATACAATTCTGTGAATCCCCTGAGGGCTAGAAATTCTCACTACACATCTAGATGAATTCCCCAAAAAGTGCGGCTTCCAAAATGGGGTCATTTTGGAGGTTTCTGCTGTTTTGGCATGTCAGGGCTCAAGATCTTCAAATGTGACATGGTATTCGCAATCTATTACATCCAAAATTGCACTCCAGAATTCAATTGGCGCTCATTCCCTTCTGAGCCACAGTAGTTTTCCACCACAAACGGAGTATTGGCATGCTCAGGAGAAATTTTGTGGTTCACTTTCTCCTTTTCCCATCTATAAAGGAAACATTTTTGGGTAAAAGCGTTTTTTTCATTTTCGAGGCTCAATGTTATAAAATTCTGTGAAGCACTTGTGGGTTCAAGGTGCTCACTACACCTCTGAATAAATTCATTAAGTGGTATCAGGGGCTTTACAAATGCGACATGGAGTCTACCATGTATTCCAGCCAATTTAACACTCCAAAGATTGATTGGTGCTCCTTCCATTCTGAGCCCTGCCATGCACGTAAACAGTAGTTTTCCACCATATATTGGTTATGGGTGTACTCAGAAGAAACTGCACAATGGTATGGTCCATTTTCTCCTGTGACCCTTTTGAAAATTTGGGATTAAAGCAACATTTTTGTGGGAAAAATAAAATTTTCATTTTTCCCTTCCACATTGTTTTAATTCCTGTGTAGCTCTTAAAGGGTTAATAAACTTCTTGAATATGGCTTTGAGTCAATTAAGGGGTTTTGTTTTTTAAATGTTTTCACTTTTGGGTATTTTCTGCCACATAAGCCCCTCAAAGTCACTTCAAATTGGATATGGTCCCTAAAAAAATTGGTTTTGTAAATTTTGTTGAAAAAAAAATGAGAAGTTGCTGATACTTGTAACCCTTCTAACTTCTTAACATAAAAAGTTAAAAAAATAATGTTAATGTAAAGTAGACATGTGGCAAATGTTATTTATTAACTATTTTGCGTGGTAGGACTATCTGGCTTAAGAGAATTGCTAGAAGGAAACATATAGCGCAAATAGGGTCTTATCCTGATTAACAGGAATGGTAAACATGTACTTTATGCTCAACTGATGTGGCTGTGTGTGACACGACTATATGGCGTCAAAAGTCAGCTGCCGTAGCATCCATGAGACTTCAACACATCAAACTATCAGGAAAGTGGATTTAATCTCAGCTGCTGAACTTCCAGTTAATGAACCAGAAATCAAAAGATATATAAAAGTGGTTCAATGCCTTTCAAAGTCACCAGACTCTTAAATGTGGTTGCCGTGAAGAAGTATTCTGATGACTTTGAAACGCGTTGACATTAAACCACTTTTATATATACTTTGATTTCTGAATTCTTGACTGTAAGGTCTGCAGCACAGATTAAATCCATTTTCCTATTATTGTGATGCATCTGGTATAAGGGAATGACAATTCAAAGTTTGAAAATTGCTAAATTTTAAATTTTTTGTCACATTTTTTATATTTTCATAAATACAACACAAGTAATTTTATGTGGTAGTGCAGCCTCTTCATACAAGTGACTCTGCTTGGTAATGCAGCTTATCCATACAAGTGACTGTGCCTGGTACTGCAACTTGTAAATAGAATTGACATTGCTAATGCAGCTTTACCATACGAGTGACTGTGCCTGGTACTCCAGCTTTTATATGAGTGACTGTGCTTGGTACTGCAGCTTTTCCATATGAGTGACTGTGCCTGGTACTGCAACTTTTCCATATGAGTGACTGTGCCTGGTACTGCAGCTTTTCCATATGAGTGACTGTGCCTGGTACTGAAGCTTTTCCATATCAGTGACTGTGACTGGTACTGCAGCTTTTCCATATGACTGACTGTGACTAGTACTGAAGCTTTTCCATATGAGTGACTGTGCCTGGTACTGCAGCTTTTCCATATGAGTGACTGTGACTAGTACTGCAGCTTTTCCATATGAGTGTCTGTGCCTGGTACTGCAGCTTTTCCATATGAGTGACTGTGCCTGGTACTGCAGCTTTTCCATATGAGTGATTGTGCCTGGTACTGCAGCTTTCCATATGAGTGACTGTGCCTGGTACTGAAGCTTTTCCATATGAGTGACTGTGACTAGTACTGCAGCTTTTCCATATGAGTGTCTGTGCCTGGTACTGCAGCTTTTCCATATGAGTGACTGTGCCTGGTACTGCAGCTTTTCCATATGAGTGACTGTGCCTGGTACTGCAGCTTTTCCATATGAGTGACTGTGCCTGGTACTGCAGCTTTCCATATGAGTGACTGTGCCTGGTACTGAAGCTTTTCCATATTAGAGACTGTGCCTGGTACTGAAGCTTTTCCATATGAGTGACTGTGCCTGGTACTGCAGCTTTTCCATATGAGTGACTGTGCCTGGTACTGCAGCTTTTCCATATGAGTGACTGTGCCTGGTACTGCAGCTTTCCATATGAGTGACTGTGCCTGGTACTGAAGCTTTTCCATATTAGAGACTGTGCCTGGTACTGAAGCTTTTCCATATGAGTGACTGTGCCTGGTACTGCAGCTTTTCCATATCAGTGACTGTGCCTGGTACTGCAGCTTTTCCATATCAGTGACTGTGCCTGGTACTGCAGCTTTTCCATATGAGTGACTGTGCCTGGTACTGCAGCTTTTCCATATGAGTGACTGTGCCTGGTACTGAAGCTTTTCCATATTAGAGACTGTGCCTGGTACTGAAGCTTTTCCATATGAGTGACTGTGCCTGGTACTGCAGCTTTTCCATATCAGTGACTATGCCTGTTACTGCAGCTGTTCCATACTAGTGACTGTGCCTGGTACCGCAGCTTTTCCATATCAGTGACTGTGACTGGTACTGCAGCTTTTCCAGATGAGTGACTGTGACTAGTACTGCAGCTTTTCCATATCAGTGACTGTGCCTTGTACTGCAGCTTTCCATATGAGTGACTGTGCCTGGTACTGAAGCTTTTCCATATGAGTGACTGTGCCTTGTACTGCAGCTTTCCATATGAGTGACTGTGACTAGTACTGAAGCTTTTCCATATTAGTGACTATGCCAGGTACTGCAGCTTTTCCATATGAGTGACTGTGCCTGTTACTGCAGCTTTTCCATATGAGTGACTATGCCTGGTACTGAAGCTTTTCCATATGAGTGACTGTGCTTGGTACTGCAGCTTTTCCATATCAGTGACTGTGCCTGGTACCGCAGCTTTTCCATATCAGTGACTGTGCCTGGTACTGCAGCTTTTCCATATGAGTGACTGTGCCTGGTACTGCAGCTTTTCCAGATGAGTGTCTGTGCCTGGTGCTGAAGCTTTTCCATATCAGTGACTGTGCCTGGTACTGCAGCTGTTCCATATTAGAGACTGTGACTGGTTGTTAGCCGGAGTATTACCACAGCAGCGCGTGTTACTTCATATAAGCAGCAGAATCCAACGTAAGGCAAACTGTGTTTAATATATGCAGCTTGAACTGGAACAAAATAAGAAAGCTTTGACAGTAACTACCGATATAATCTAGTCCATGTAACACATGTCTCTCTGTGAAGGAAACAGCAGCAGAATGATGCAATCAGTGAGAGTCCTCTGACCTTTTTGTACAAACTTTAACAATCACAGCATAGCTGACAAATGAACACTCATAGACATTCAATGCAGACTACAACAGGAATGGAGTTGTTGCATTTAAACTTATTCCAACACCCCCACTCAACAACTGCTTATCCTGTTAGTCCCATTGCAGTTCTGAATTCTTCAAACTTGGCTCTTGACAATGGCTTTGTCAAAACATCTGCTAACATCTTGTCAGATTCACAGTAAACAAACTTTAGAACTTCACGCTCTACTAAGTCACGCAAGTGATGATGTTTAACATCAATGTGCTTTGTTCTTGCACTTATCCTTTCACTGCTGGCGAGCTTGATACATCCTTGGTTGTCCTCATAGATAACAGTTGGTTCAGCTAGTGGTTTGCCGAATTCTTCCAAAAGTTGCTTCAACCAAATTAACTCTTGACTTGCATGAGCAGCTGATGTATATTCTGCTTCTGTAGAAGACAATGCAACTGACACTTGTTTTCTACTGGACCATGAGATTGAAGTGTGTCCTAACTTGAACAAGTAACCACTTGTTGATCTTCGATCACTTGAGTCTCCAGCCCAATCTGCATCTACATATCCTCTGAGAATTAGATCTCCTGATGCAGAAATCTTTAGACTTAACTCTTGGGTTGCCTTAAGATACTGAAGAAGTCTCTTAATTGCATTCCAATCTCTTTGGCGTGGCTTGCTTACACGTCGGCAGAGAATTCCCACTGTGGCTGAGATATCTGGACGGGTTGTGGTTGCTATGTATAGAAGTGCCCCCACTGCTTGTCTGTAACTGTCATTTGTGGGTAGCAGATCTTCTTCTCCTTCCAATTTTAGGTAAGATGGATCCATTGGAGTTGATATGCCTTTGGCTTCTGACATTCCAAACTGGTTTAGAACTGTGGAGATTTTAGAATTTTGATTAAGAAGAAAACTTCCATCTTCCTCTCTCTGGATTTGGATTCCCAAATAGTATGTCACATCTCCAAGGTCCTTGGTCTCGAAATGCTTGTTCAGAATTTGACCTAGTTTTGAAATTTCTCTCTCTTCTTGATGCGCTATTATTACATCATCCACATATAGAATAACATACATCCAATCTTGTGATACACCTTTTGTATACAAACATGGATCCGCTTGAGACCTTTTAAATCCTTCGTCGATTAACACTTTGTTCATCTTAGTGTTCCATGCTCTTGCTGATTGCTTAAGGCCGTAGAGAGATTTTTGCATTCTGCAAACAAGGTTCTCTTTACCCCTTTTAACATAGCCTTCTGGTTGAGTCATGTACAGCTCTTCTTCAATGTCTCCATGTAGAAAGGCTGTTTTGATGTCAAAATGTCTTACTTTCATCTGCTGAACAGCAGCTATGGATAATAAAGTTCTGAATGTAGTTTGCTTGGCAACTGGAGCAAAAGTAGCATCATAATCTTCACCATATTTTTGTGAATATCCTTTTGCGACCAATCTTGCTTTAAAACGGTGAACATTACCTTCGGAGTCATATTTGTTCTTAAAGACCCACTTACATCCAATTGCTTTCTTGCCTTGAGGTAGCTCTGTGAGCTCCCATGTTTTGAGCTTATGAAGGGATTCCATTTCTTCATCAGCAGCTTTTATCCATTTTTGCTTCTTATGAATAGGCAGTTTTTGCATTTCCTGCCATGACTGTGGCTCTTCTTCTGGAATTGATCTGACCATATAAGAAAGGCGTTTAGCTGGAATTCCTTTATTTGATCTTTCTGATCTTCTGATCTCCTGAGGTTGGCTTGGTTCTTCTGTTTCTTTTTCAGTACTTTCAGAGCATATCCAGACTTCAGTATTTTCTTTGAGATTCTCTTCAATGTCTGGAATCACTGACTGAAATTCTTGTTCCTTAGGTTGAATTATTTGCGTAACCTCATGAAATTTGAGCGATACTGAGTTTTCATCAATCACTACATCTCTGCTGATTGTTACTGTGTTGGTCTGTGGGTGCAGGATTCTGTATCCTTTCTGAGTTTCACTGTACCCCACAAGAACTCCTTCCTTTGCATGAGATTCCCACTTAGAACGTTTTTCTTTGGGAACATGCACAAAAGTTTTGCTTCCGAATATCCTGAGATGCTTCAGGTTGGGCTTCTCACAGTTCCATAGCTCATATGGAGTTTTACTTGTAGCTTTACTTGGCAGTCGATTTTGAAGATAGGTAGCAGTCATGATGGCTTCTCCCCAATATGTTGTAGGTAGGTTTCCATCAAATAGCATACTTCTTCCACTTTCACAAAGAGTTCGGTTCTTTCTCTCTGCTGTGCCATTCTGCTCTGGGTTGTATGGAACGGTTGTCTGGAACACGATTCCATTCTTTTTCAGGATGGTTTGCACTTTACCACTTGTATATTCAGTTCCATTATCTGCTCGCAGTACCTTTGGTATTCTTCCAAATTTGTTAAGAACTGCAGCAAGATATTCTTCAAGTTTCTGTGGAACTTCATCTTTACTTTGAAGTAGGTAAGTAACAGTATATCTGGAATAATCATCAATGAATGTGAGAAAATATCTCTTCTTGCTGGGAGTAAGAACACTCATTGGACCACACACATCTGTATGTATCAAATCCAGTATCTGTGCAGATTTAGTAGTGCTTACTTTAGGAAACGATTTTCTGGACATTTTCCCTTTTAGGCAACTTGTGCACTTCATTGTTTGATTACACTGGTTGATTGCAATACCATTTGCAAGTTGAGCTAGTTTCTTTACTGCTTCTGGATCTCTGTGGCCTAGGCGTCTGTGCCACACATGAATACAGTCCTTATGAAAATCTTGTCTAGCACTGTAAACAGTTTCATTGCATTTCAGCTGATAAAGTTCATCTTTGATTTTTCCTTCGGCAAGGGTATGACCCTTCTTTGAAATGATGCATCTGTCATCCTTAAATGTAACTATATTTCCCTGTTGTGCAAGCTTCTTTACAGATAAAAGGTTACTTTCAAGTTTGGGAACATACAGCACGTCTTTAACTGGGATTTTTCTGACTTGTGCTGAGGATTGAACTTGACAATGGAGATAACCATCTCCTATTCCTTCTGATGTCATATAGTGACCATTAGCTAAAATTACCTTTTCAGACTTGCTTTCATCTAGATTAATGAAGAAATCTTTATCACGTGTCATGTGAGCAGTCGCTCCAGAGTCAATACACCAAACATGGTTTGCATATGGGCTTGTGCTGACCCCAAATGCAGTCGCAATACATGCATCTTCCTTCTTTACAGCTGTTTTAACCTTTTGATGACTGTCCTGCTTTTTAAACTGATTCATTCTTGCTTTCCACACTCTGCAGTCTGCTTTAAGGTGACCAGGCTTTTTACAGACAAAACATTCACGAGTTTCCTTTAAATGACTCTGAGCTTTAGAAAAGTACTGTGTCTTTAATGCTGCTTCTGCTTTGCATATATTATTGCTAATAGTCTCTGACTTTCTCTTGTATTCATCTGCAAGTTTCCCTTTCACATATTCTAGTGTGAGTTCATCATCTGGTCTGGCATCTAATGCAGTCACAAGCGTGTCATAACTTTCTGGAAGACCACTTAATAGTAATGCAGCAACATGAAAATCTTTAATTTCTTCACCAATACCCCTTAGGCGCTCCACAATCTCTAGGGTGTTTCTGATATAGTCCTGCATATGCTGGCCATCACTTAATTTAGACTGATACAGCTTTCTCATAAGATATAGCTTATTGCTGAGATTTGACCTTTCATGCACTTTCTGTAATTCTTCCCACATTTTCTTTGCAGTATCACATTTGCATACATGTACAATCTGGTTATCATCTATGCTGAGGGAAATAGTGCTTTGTGCTTTCTGATCAGTCTCTAGCCAATCACCCGGTACTGGGTCAGGCACAGGCTGTTCAATACATTTCCATGTACCCTCTCTTATAAGTAACATCTTTACCTTGAATTTCCAGGAGCTGTAATTGTGATTTGTGAGACTTGGCACTGTGTACTTCACTGCATTCCTTTCTGTAGACATTCTTGTCTCTTGTACCTTTTTTTTTTTTTTTTTGTTTGTTACTGGCCCTTTAAGCTGCGCTGTCCGGTGCTCTGTACACTGCGGTACCTTTGCGTTCCGGTGTCCTTGTATTCCGGGGGTTCCTCTGTGCTGTCTGCGCTTGGCTCGCTGCTTATTCCGGTGACTGGGCTTTTTACCATTTACTTTCCGGTGGCTGGGCCCATAACCTGTTAGCCGGAGTATTACCACAGCAGCGCGTGTTACTTCATATAAGCAGCAGAATCCAACGTAAGGCAAACTGTGTTTAATATATGCAGCTTGAACTGGAACAAAATAAGAAAGCTTTGACAGTAACTACCGATATAATCTAGTCCATGTAACACATGTCTCTCTGTGAAGGAAACAGCAGCAGAATGATGCAATCAGTGAGAGTCCTCTGACCTTTTTGTACAAACTTTAACAATCACAGCATAGCTGACAAATGAACACTCATAGACATTCAATGCAGACTACAACAGGAATGGAGTTGTTGCATTTAAACTTATTCCAACACTGGTACTGCAGCTTTTCCATATGAGTGACTATGCCTGTTACTGCAGCTGTTCCATACTAGTGACTGTGCCTGGTACCGCAGCTTTTCCATATGAGTGACTGTGCCTGGTACTGCAGCTTTTCCAGATGAGTGACTGTGCCTTGTACTGAAGCTTTTCCATATGAGTGACGGTGCCTGGTACTGAAGCTTTTCCATATGAGTGACTGTGCCTGGTACTGAAGCTTTTCCATATGAGTGACTGTGCCTTGTACTGAAGCTTTTCCATATGAGTGACGGTGCCTGGTACTGAAGCTTTTCCATATGAGTGACTGTGCCTGGTACTGAAGCTTTTCCATATGAGTGACTGTGCCTTGTACTGCAGCTTTCCATATGAGTGACTGTGCCTGGTACTGAAGCTTTTCCATATGAGTGACTGTGACTAGTACTGAAGCTTTTCCATATGAGTGACTATGCCAGGTACTGAAGCTTTTCCATATGAGTGACTGTGACTAGTACTGAAGCTTTTCCATATGAGTGACTGTGCCTGGTACTGAAGCTTTTCCATATGAGTGACTGTGACTAGTACTGAAGCTTTTCCATATGAGTGACTGTGCCTGTTACTGCAGCTTTTCCATATGAGTGACTGTGCCTGGTACTGCAGCTTTTCCATATCAGTGACTGTGCCTGGTACTGCAGCTTTTCCATATGAGTGACGGTGCCTGGTACTGCAGCTTTTCCATATCAGTGACTGTGCCTGGTACTGCAGCTTTTCCATATGAGTGACTGTGCCTGGTACTGCAGCTTTTCCATATCAGTGACTGTGCCTGGTACTGCAGCTTTTCCATATGAGTGTCTGTGCCTGGTACTGCAGCTTTTCCATATGAGTGACTGTGCCTGGTACTGAAGCTTTTCCAGATGAGTGACTGTGCCTGGTACTGAAGCTTTTCCAGATGAGTGACTGTGCCTGGTACTGCAGCTTTTCCAGATGAGTGACTGTGCCTGGTACTGCAGCTTTTCCATATCAGTGACTGTGCCTGGTACTGCAGCTTTTCCATATCAGTGACTGTGACTGGTACTCCAGCTTTTCCATACGAGTGTCTGTGCCTGTTACTGCAGAGAATAGAAAAAGGCGTTCCAGCTCCGTAAAACTTCCAAACTTCATTTCTTCATTAAAAATGTATACAGCAAATCCTTGCCTTGGTGCGAAAGTATGAATGCAGAGTACATGCGACGCATTTCGATGTAAACGATCTTACTCAATGCATGGTTTTTTGGAGACTGCGGTGACTGTTAAACGCAAGCGGACCAATCCATTTGCCGGTGCAAGTCACATGACTATTACTGCAGGTCCTGTGCGCGCAAACTTCACCGCAGCTGCAAAAGATTTACAACAACTAAACCAAGGTAAAGTAACAATACCTAACAGAAAATACTAAAAAAATATAATAAGAATATGGCTAAAACATACAATCAAAGATACAATGAGAAGCTAGCAATAATGGTACATGATCTCATTTTTGCGATTTAAACCAAGTGGGTGTCTAGTTCTCAGATTGTAGATCCAGAAAGCTTCTCTGGTTAGAAGCTGTCTCTTAACATCTCCACCCCGCTGTGATAAATTGACATGCTCTATGCCCTGAATCATCATCGTAGATATATCTCCTCCATGGTGCACATTAAAATGTTTTGCAACGGCTGATATATTTCTACCAAGGGTGTCACTCCTCCCCAGGTCCCTCAGATGCTCAGATATTCTAGTTTTCAACTTTCTAGTTGTACAGCCTATATATGCTACATTGCATTCGGTGCAATCGATTTTGTAAACTACGTTCCTAGTGTGACAGTTAATAAAACTTTTAATGTGATGGATTTGGGTTTTATCCCTATCCTGAAATGTGTTTTTTACAAATGCATTCCGACA
Organism: Ranitomeya imitator; assembly: GCF_032444005.1. Taxonomy (NCBI): domain Eukaryota; kingdom Metazoa; phylum Chordata; class Amphibia; order Anura; family Dendrobatidae; genus Ranitomeya; species Ranitomeya imitator. The sequence goes on along the minus strand of NC_091283.1, from coordinate 62,593,907 downwards.
TGTACTGCAAGCAGCGACACCACACTTATAGAAGCCCTTACATTCAAGCCATGTCTTTGAAACCGGCTACGATGAGAAACAGCTCGGCGACAGAGAGTTGCCAATAGTCGGCGCCCTTCTCGCCACAACATTGAGACCGTCTTTAAGAATTTCAGAGAGAGAATCATCTTCTTTCAATAAAGGTAACCTTTTTAAAATTATGTTCTCAACTTCCTGAAACTGAGTGCTATATTGAAAGCACACATAAGGTTTTTTCTTTCTAATTTCTTTTTATCTCTTATTTTCTCTGTCCGATGTCAAAAGACTGTCCCTTGGCTTACTTTCAACTATTTTTTGTGCTCTATTCAGGGTCCAATCAGGATACCCTCTTTTGTTTAATTTTGTTTTTAAAAGACAAAACTCCTCTTTACTTGATGTGTCTCTGCTGCAGTTCCTCTTTAGCCGCGTGTATTCCCCAACAGGAATCGATTTGACGGTGTGTCTGGGATGGCTACTTTTTGCATGCAGCACAGTGTTCCCACTAATGGGTTTAACATGCGTTTTACTATCAATGATCTCATTATTCACACCCGTCAGATCAAGGTCCAGAAATGAAATTTCATTCTGGTCCCATCTGTGGGTGAATTTAATGCCATAGTCATTTCCATTAATGTACTCCATAAAGTCCGGTACGGCAGACACATCGCCACCCCAAATGATAAGGGTGTCATCGATGTATCTGCCGTACCAGACAAGGAAGTCAGCAAAGGGATTGTCCACACAATAAATATATTTACGTTCCCAATATGACATGGTTAAATTAGCCAATGAAGGTGAATACTTAGCCCCCATCGGAACACCTGTTCTTTGCTCATATACCACGTTCTCAAAGGAAAAGATATTATGTTTGAGAAGAAAGAAAGTGACATTCAAAACATAATTAATAAGGTCCTGCGTATAGATGCTGGAATTCTCCAAATGATAACGCAACGCTTCCATGGCCAATGTATGCGGTATGCACGTGTAAAGTGATATTACATCACAGCATAGCCATGAGTAATTATTGTGCCATACTTTCTTAGAAAAGGTTCGAAGGACCTCCCTAGAGTCTTTAATGTAACCAGGTAGTTTAACTACGAGCGGTTGTAAGATGGAATCAACCCACTCACATAGATGTTCATTCATTGAGCCTATGCCTGATACTATAGGTCTCATTGCTGGCAAACCCACCCCTTTGTGTACCTTAGGCAAACCATACAGTATGGGCATTTTCGGATGGGGAACATACAGGTAATCTGCCTGTTTTTTGCTGAAGACACCCAAGCTTAAACCTTCATTTAAGAGACAGCTTCTAACCAGAGAAGCTTTCTGGATCTACAATCTGAGAACTAGACACCCACTTGGTTTAAATCGCAAAAATGAGATCATGTACCATTATTGCTAGTTTCTCATTGTATCTTTGATTGTATGTTTTAGCCATATTCTTATTATATTTTTTTAGTATTTTCTGTTAGGTATTGTTACTTTACCTTGGTTTAGTTGTTGTAAATCTTTTGCAGCTGCGGTGAAGTTTGCACGCACAGGACCTGCAGTAATAGTCATGTGACTTGCACCGGCAAATGGATTGGTCCGCTTGCGTTTAACAGTCACCGCAGTCTCCAAAAAACCATGCATTGAGTAAGATCGTTTAGATCAAAACGCGTCGCATGTACTCTGCATTCATACTTTCGCACCAAGGCAAGGATTTGCTGTATACATTTTTAATGAAGAAATAAAGTTTGGAAGTTTTACGGAGCTGGAACGCCTTTTTCTATTCTCTCCACTATTCACTCATCCTGGTCCGAGATGAAGTTCCGTGCACCTGCGTGGATCGGTGAGCTGGCTGTGGCTGTTTAGTCTATTTATCTTGCCTGTTACTGCAGCTTTTCCATATGAGTGTCTGTGCCTGTTACTGCAGCTTTTCCATACGAGTTACTGTGCCTGTTACTGCAGCTTTTCCATATGAGTGACTGTGCCTGGTACTGCAGCTTTTCCAGATGAGTGACTGTGCCTGGTACTGAAGCTTTTCCAGATGAGTGACTGTGCCTGTTACTGCAGCTTTTCCATATGAGTGTCTGTGCCTGTTACTGCAGCTTTTCCATATGAGTGACTGTGCCTGGTACTGCAGCTTTTCCATATGAGTGTCTGTGCCTGGTACTGCAGCTTTTCCAGATGAGTAACTGTGCCTGGTACTGCAGCTTTTCCAGATGAGTGACTGTGCCTGTTACTGCAGCTTTTCCATATGAGTGACTGTGCCTGTTACTGCAGCTTTTCCATATGAGTGACTGTGCCTGGTACTGCAGCTTTTCCATATGAGTGACTGTGCCTGGTACTGCAGCTTTTCCATATGAGTGTCTGTGCCTGGTACTGCAGGTTTTCCAGATGAGTAACTGTGTCTGGTACTGCAGCTTTTCCAGATGAGTGTCTGTGCCTGTTACTGTAGCTTTTCCATACTAGTGACTGTGCCTGGTACTGCAGCTTTTCCATATGAGTGACTGTGCCTGGTACTGCGGCTTTTCCATTTGAGTGTCTGTGCCTGGTACCGCAGCTTTTCTATATGAGTGACTGTGCCTGGTACTGCAGCTTTTCCAGATGAGTGACTGTGCCTGGTACTGCAGCTTTTCCAGATGAGTGACTGTGCCTGGTACTGCAGCTTTTCCAGATGAGTGACTGTGCCTGGTACTGCAGCTTTTCCATATCAGTGACAGAAACCACCGGAGACTAGACGGAGGTGGACATGACTTGGGGATGGGTGGACTGAGAACTCCTGCAGCCTTTGTTTGTATTGCAGTGTAGATTTTAAACAAGAGTGATGTTGCTTTAAGAGGAAGGAGTTTAGATGTTTGTGCCTGGTGTATTACTGTGAGGAGGGTGGGGCTTATATAGGGGAGGCAACTCTGGCTCTCCCTCTTTCTCTCACAGGATGGACAGGAGGAAACATGTCTGCAGTCTCAGGGAGTATAATACTGGGGTTATCACCTCACATTATAGCTGATAGGAGTACATTCACTTCACACATCATATATTAGTGTAGTATCAGCTCCTACATCATATATGGGATCAATTTTTCCTCAGAAATTCATGTAGCCGCCATGTTCCCTCATGTGTACCTCCCTGCAGACATGGCTGATATACTACTCCACATTCATCATGTATTAGTGTAGTCTCAGCTCTTACATCTTATTTGGGAGTAATATTACCTCAGAGATTCATGTAGCTGCCATGTTCCCTCATGGGTCTGTTACAAGTTGCCTCACACACTGCAGAGACAGCTCCAGTGTGACCTGCTTACAGACATGGCTGTTGTGTCTTATTTCTGCTGTATTGTGCAGAGTCTTCATGAGTTTTGTGTATCTGTGTAGTGGGTCAGAGCATTGACACATACAGTGTCTGCTATTGGTAGCGTGGAGCTGGGCAGTTACAGGGACTAGTCACTGGTGAGAGTGTAGTGAGCTGGCCGGCTGTGACTGTTCTGTTATCATTGACATAGAATCTGTGACAGACACTGCCCCCGTGTGGCCAGAAGTTATACCTATGCCAAATGTGATTACAGAGGGACAAACTGTATTGGCAAAACTTCCCCCTGTGATGTCATGTGAACAGGAAGGGGAGGGAAAGAGGGAGCCCGGGAAATTGGTGTGTGCAGAGAGAGGTCTGTGTGTGCTGGCGTCCTCCTGTAGATGCGATATAGAAGATTGCCTGGATGACCGCTATCTCTTGGCAGCCGACATCCAGATTGTTCCCAGCTCCCACACTGCGGAGCACCCAACGGTGACATCTTCACAGACCCTGGAGCCCATGAACTGTAAGCGGGTCCTCTGTTGAGAGGCCGAACATTCCACCCTTACCTGTTGAACCCCAAGGACTACAGTCTGGACCTGAGAGACGGAGTTTTGTTCAATCCCTGTTGTTTTTCTCTTCGGCTGGAGCGTCCCCCTGCAGTGACAGACAGGCCTGCGACGTGGAAAGATAACCTCTTGGGACAAAGGAACTGGTAACGTGTGGATAGGGAAAGTGAGGGACAGTTTGTTATTACACGTTATCTCTGTGAATAGGCATATTTTGTACTGTATATTATTGTGTTCCGCTGTGTTAAGGAAAATGTATAACAGTAAAGATACGGTTGTTAAAATAGAATCTGAGTGTGGAAGTTTTGCTGGGCCAGATCATGGATATACATGGGCGACCTTGCCCTCGGTCACTTCATCTGGCGTAGTCGGCAGGATCTGTGCCCAGCAAGATTCCCACCCAGGCCCAGTGTACAGTCAGAAACCGCCGCCGGTGTCCATTGTAAACCAGGTCAGGAAGTTTGGCGGGCGAAACTACCGTGTACCAGAATGGGCGGAACAAGTGCGGATACTGGGAGAAATATATAATATTGACCCTAAGACCTTGGCAGAAATGGCGGTACTGACGCTAGAGGGGGAGGCATGGACGACAGTCAGACTGGAGACGGTCAGGGGGCAGCGTACGTTGGAGGATTTGGTGCGGGTGCTGGAAAAGACCTATGGGCCTACTACGTACCAGGGAACACTGCGATACCTGTTCTTTAGACGGACACAGCTTGAATGGGAAGACATTCCCCAATATGCAAATGCCCTTCAGGTACTCCTTGAACAAGTCTGTGCAAAAGGGGAACAACTGACTACTATAGCTCCTCGTGACCTGGTACTGAGAGACCAATTCGTTATAGGGCTGAGAGACCAGTATCTTAACCGTACGCTACAGGACTTGATTCGGATGACGCCGACTCTCACCTTCGCTGAAGTCAAGCAGGAGGCCATAGAACGTTCTAGGGGACCCGTCATGGATTTGGGGACTCAAAGCGCTGCGTGCAGATCCATATTAGACGTTAAACAGCCCAACAGTGACACCGAGGAGCTGAAACAGATGGTAGCAGATTTACAGCAACAGGTGTCACAGTTAACACTAGAACGACAGAGAGACCAGCGGATGCAACCTAGCCGTCCCGCAGGACCGTGTTGGTCATGTGGTGATCCTCGTCATAGGGCGAATCGTTGTCCTCAACGAACAAACCATCAGTTACCACGACGAACAGAATATCAGCTACATCCACGAGCAGAGCAGCCACGCCAGGTCTCACCACAATGGCCGCCGTTAAACTAGACACCCCTGCAGCTGAGGTTCGAGCAGCAGGGGGGGACAGAGAATGGGGTGTAGAAAAACAGAGCCAGCAACGGAGTACTCTTGCCTCGAGTAGTCCTACACTTGAAGTTATTCTGGAGGGAGTTGCAGTACAAGGATTGATGGACACTGGGTCGCAAGTGACCACGATCTCTGAACAGTTTTATGAAAAGTACCTCAAACCAAGGACTGCTTGTGATCCAGATACCGCCATTAAGATAATTGCGGCTAATAACCTACCCATTCCAGTAACCGGAGTCGCCTGGATGGATACGAAGGCCTGCGGACAAGACCTAGGGAAACGAGGAATCGTCATTGTCAAGGAAGGCTTCGGCTCCGAGACCCCAGTAATAATCGGAATGAATATCTTGAAAGACCTGGATCTTATGCTGTTGACAAGAAAAGGGCCCAAGTACTGGCAGAAAGTTACGAAACATAAACCGACTCGTCTGGCGTTCCAGCGCGTAATCCGGACCGTTGGACTCCAACAGATGGCAAAGGAACAACTACCCCTAGCAGCCATTAAAGTGCCCCGCTGTACCCGGATTACTTTGCCCGCTGAAAAAGAGACAGTCATTTCCCTGCCTCTTAACACCAACCGACAGCTTGAAGGAGTTGAAGTGTTAATCGAGCCGAGGGCTCCAAGTGGGGGTAAGCTAAACCCACTGGTCGCCCGCACCCTAGCCGTCGTGAGGAACGGAAGAGTCCCTGTCCGGCTGAACAACACCGCAGATGTAGGTGTAGCCCTCGAAGCTGGCACGCAACTTGCCAGAGTATATGCTCTACCCACAGAAGTGAACCCCATGGGGCCCTTACAATTCACCCCGTCTACAGAAGATGGCTGGACGGTTACTGTCTCAGCCATAAATGCTCAAGCAGATGATGAAGATATTGGGCGAAAATTACTGGAAAAAGTGCTACTGGACCCGTCCCAGTACACCAAACAGGAAGTGTCTCAAGTGGAGGGACTACTGCGAGAACACCAAGACTCCTTTGCAAAGCATGACACCGACTTCGGGTACACCACCAGTATCCAACACGAGATTCCCACGGGTGATACTGCCCCTATTCGCGAGAGGTACCGACAAATACCACCTCAACAATACCAGGAGGTGAAAAGCCTCTTAGAATCTATGCTACACGCTGGAGTGGTGCGGGAGAGCCAGAGCCCATGGGCTGCACCCGTGGTGATAGTCAAAAAGAAAGATGGATCCCTGAGATTTTGCGTAGACTACCGTCGGCTGAACGCGTGCACGATCCGGGACTCCTATCCACTCCCCCGGATCGAAGAGTCACTGACCGCCCTGAAGAAGGCCAAATATTTTTCGTCTCTAGACTTGGCCAGTGGATATTGGCAGGTCCCCATGAGTGAGAAGGACAGAGAAAAGACCGCCTTCATCCTTCCCATGGGCCTGTACGAGTTTGACCGGATGCCATTCGGCTTGAGTAACGCACCAGGGACCTTTCAGAGACTGATGGAACGCTGTCTGGGAGATTTCAACTTCGAATTCACGCTGATATACCTTGATGACATCGTGGTATACTCCGCCACCTTTGAGGATCATCTTCACAAGCTTGGCAAAGTGCTCCAGCGCTTGAAGAGACACGGCTTGAAGTTGAAGCCCAGCAAGTGCCGTCTATTCCAGCAGGAGATCGATTACCTGGGACACCGGATCTCAGCCGAAGGTGTCCAACCCTCTCCAGAGAAGATAGCAGCTGTCCGAGAGTGGCCACAACCAACTACCATCAAAGAAGTCCAGGCTTTCCTGGGACTAGCGGGCTATTACCGCCGATTTGTCAAGGACTTTGCCCGGCTTGCGGAACCACTGCATGAGACTCTCCGAGGGACCGCGAACAGTCCCAGAGGACGACGCATCAGCTGGGGGCCCGACCAAGAAAAATTCTTCCGGGCGCTTCAAGCTGCTTTGACATCACCCCCTATTCTGGCATTTGCAGATTACACCCTGCCGTTCCAGTTATACACAGACGCCAGCCTTCAAGGTCTCGGGGCGGTCCTCTCCCAAGTCCAAGAAAACAAGGAACGCGTAATAGCCTATGCCAGTAGATCCCTCCGTGACACCGAAAAGAACCCCGTCAACTACAGCTCTTTCTGCCTGGAACTCCTGGCCCTGACCTGGGCTATGACAGAGAAATTTGCTGGCTACCTGACAGGGGCGGAGGTGCTGGTCGTGACAGACAACAATCCTCTTGCCCACCTAGAAAATGCCAAACTAGGGGCAATGGAACAGCGCTGGATGGCAAGGCTCTCTAGATTCCAATACAAAATTAAATACAGAGCGGGGACGGAGAATCAGAATGCTGACAGCCTTTCCAGAGTGACATCATCCTCGCCAGTGGGGGACCGGGATGAAGAGTTGGAGGAAGATGAACTGCCCGACTTTGCCCGGCTAGCTAAACAAATAGAAGATAGCCGCCAGTATGCTGTAGGCGGGATCGAAGCCATAGTGGGGTCCCCCCTGTCCCAACAAGAATGGGCCAAGCTTCAAGATCGAGACCCTGAACACGTCTTACTGAAACAGTACGTGAAGACACAAGAGAAACCACCCTCCGAAGTAAGAGCCCGACTATCAACCAGGACCTCTGCCCTACTTGCCCAATGGGATCGGCTGATCGTGAAGGATGGAGTCTTGTATCGCAGGGCCCTTTTATCCCATATGCTGGAAGAATGTTTGCAGATTGTCGTCCCGGTGCAGCTGGCCCATGAGATGGTGGCTGAAGCCCACAGAAGGAACGGCCACTTCGGCATAGACAAGACCCTCCGGTGGACCCAGCAATTCATTTTTTGCCCAGGACTCTGTAAGCTGGTTGAAAACGTCTGCCTAGGATGTCGTACATGTGAACTCCACAAGTCTACTGAGCAGAGTGCACCCGTCCAGACTATTAGCACATCCAGGCCCCTTGAATTGTTGATGGTGGACTATCTGTTGATTGGAACGGCGAATAGTGGCTACCAGTACTGTCTGGTGATGGTAGACCACTTCACGAAATTCGCCGTCGCTGTTGCCACCAAAGATCAGACTGCTGAATCAGCTGCACAGGCCATCTGTCAGCACTTCGTTCGGGTCTACGGGTGTCCGGAGCGGCTACACTCTGATCAGGGGGCGTGTTTCGAAGGGCGAGTCATTGAAGAACTCCAGCAGATGTATGGAATCAAGAAGTCCAGGACCACCCCGTATCATCCGCAAGGGAATGGCGCGTGTGAACGTTTCAACCGGACCCTCTTACAACTGATCCGAACCTTAGCAGAAGACAAAAAGCCCGACTGGCCTCGATTCCTCCCAGAACTGCTGTGGGCCTATAACAATCAAGTTCATTCTGTCACCGGATACACGCCTTACACCCTCCTTTTTGGCCGCCCAGGCAAAGGCATCCATGAGCTACACCTGTCTAACTCTGATGAAGACACCTGTGGTACCTATCCTTCCTGGCTACAAGCACACCGTCAAAGGATGGAAACTGTCTACCGGCTGGTGGAACAGCAGATCCAGGACCAGGTCCACGCTGATCCACTTCCAGTACAAGAAGACCTACTGAGTGTGGGTCAACTGGTCCTAGTTCGTATAAAGAAACCGCAAGGAAAACTCCGGCCCAAGTGGGAGACCGAAGTCTATCGAATAATTGGACACCCGTACCCTGGTGGCCCCGTCTACCAAGTACAAGGCGAAGACAGCGGCAGCCTCCGCACCCTGCACCGCAACATGTTGCGCCCCTGTCGTTCTCAGCCTGACTCCCCTCCTGTGATACCTAGAGAGATGGATATCACTAATACTGTGGGAGACACCGATACCGGGGATGTAGAGGTGGAAGACATCCCTATCCCTGACTGAAGCGTCTGAACCCCTTACCTCCTCGACTGACTTACCGACTGGGGCAGAGAGTGGGGTGACTGATCGGGAAGAGAGGTTAGCACCCGTTAGGCGGACAACGAGGACCACCGCAGGAGTGCCCCCGGGACAGTCCTACAGAGACTAATATGTGTGGCCCTTCTTGCAGCCGGGTCCTACAACCTCCACAGCCATCGCCGCCCTGGAGACAGTCGTTGACAGGGACTGCCAACCTTTAAGCGGGGGGGCGTGTAGTGAGCTGGCCGGCTGTGACTGTTCTGTTATCATTGACATAGAATCTGTGACAGACACTGCCCCCGTGTGGCCAGAAGTTATACCTATGCCAAATGTGATTACAGAGGGACAAACTGTATTGGCAAAACTTCCCCCTGTGATGTCATGTGAACAGGAAGGGGAGGGAAAGAGGGAGCCCGGGAAATTGGTGTGTGCAGAGAGAGGTCTGTGTGTGCTGGCGTCCTCCTGTAGATGCGATATAGAAGATTGCCTGGATGACCGCTATCTCTTGGCAGCCGACATCCAGATTGTTCCCAGCTCCCACACTGCGGAGCACCCAACGGTGACATCTTCACAGACCCTGGAGCCCATGAACTGTAAGCGGGTCCTCTGTTGAGAGGCCGAACATTCCACCCTTACCTGTTGAACCCCAAGGACTACAGTCTGGACCTGAGAGACGGAGTTTTGTTCAATCCCTGTTGTTTTTCTCTTCGGCTGGAGCGTCCCCCTGCAGTGACAGACAGGCCTGCGACGTGGAAAGATAACCTCTTGGGACAAAGGAACTGGTAACGTGTGGATAGGGAAAGTGAGGGACAGTTTGTTATTACACGTTATCTCTGTGAATAGGCATATTTTGTACTGTATATTATTGTGTTCCGCTGTGTTAAGGAAAATGTATAACAGTAAAGATACGGTTGTTAAAATAGAATCTGAGTGTGGAAGTTTTGCTGGGCCAGATCATGGATATACATGGGCGACCTTGCCCTCGGTCACTTCAAGAGGGAGCAGTAAAGGGATGGTATATATATACCTTATATATATATGAGGGTAAGAGGCTGCACTTCTTTTCTGTGCATTGCATGCTGCTGTCTGCTGATTCCCCCCTTCCCATTTATGGAGTCTGGTGACCTGTATGTGACCTCATCTCTGCTGCAGTACAGTCTGATGATGCTGGGTGATAACCAGGTTACTCTCACTATCTATATGTGATATATGAGAAAAGGCTCCATCTCTGCGCAGCATGCTTATCATGTATACAGACTTTGAGTACATGTTAGATCCTGGGTCTCCAGGTTATTTTCCTTGCTGCACATATAATCTGTACATGACTTCCAAATCCGTGCTTTATTTCTGGAGATAAGGCAGCCTTTAGTCCTATTATGTTGCATGCTGTCCTGCCTTATATATCCACCCCTTTTTCTGTATATACTTATGGCTGCAGGCAGCTTATCACAAGCCTGAAGCCTGAGTGGATTACCTGGAGCCTTACTATATATATTTTATCAGGTGTCAATAATTATTCGGGGAGTAATTCAGCACATGGTGGGGTGGTGAGTGGGCACTAATAACTCAGCACATGGCGGGCAGTGAGTGGGCACTAATAACTCAGCACATGGCGGGCAGTGAGTGGGCACTCCTAGTGTGATGCTGCACCTTGCTCTGGAGAACACATCATGGGCCCAGTTTTCAGCCTTGTCTCTTGTCTATTGTACGTAGGTAGTGTGACTGACTGGGGACACAGACCTTGCCGTTTTCTGCACATACACTTATGGCTGCAGGCAGCTTATACTAGACCTACATATTATATTTTCTTATGATGTATGTGCAGCTGGTGGTTAGAGAGCCTGTCTGTAACTGCTGTAGAGGAGCAGGCGGCTTCTTTATTGTTACAGCATATAACAGCATTGCCCATCATCGAATGTATCTGACCTTATGATGGGACATTTTCCAGGATCAACCTGTAATATACCTTGGTTGTAAACTTACATGGTGTTTTCATTTTCACTTATCCCACATCTTGTGCAGTTAGGGGGGGGAGGGGTCCTTGAAGTTGGTTATAAATTGGTCTGGGGGATCCATTGGGATATGGATTCCTCTTTTTGGAATTTAATTTGGTTCTTGATCTGGTGAATGGTAGAGGGGATTTTCAGCAAGGGTTTGTTGAATCCTCAGGAAGTTCAAGGGAACATCGGAACCCTGTGGTTATGGTGCTCTCGAGCTAGTGGGGTAACGGCTGGGAGTAATTGTTGGTACATTTTATGTTCACTTTTTGTTTGGTAATCACCAGATCTTATGAGCTTCAAGGACTCCTCCCAGCATGTTAATGTTCTTTATGATTTGATGTTTTATTGTATGCTGTTTTTAATTCTTATATTGTCCCCTTCATATATTTGCAGGAATGGTGTATATCCACTGAGTGCTAAATTTTATATTACCTAAGATGGTGGATAGCACAGACTAAGTGGATTATCTGGAGCCGGGCAGTTGGGGGGTTCCTTGAAGTTCGTTACAAATTGGTCTGGGGGATCCATTGGGATATGGATTCTTCCTTTTGGTATTAAATATGGTTCTGATCTGGTGAAATGTGGAGGGGAGTTTCGGCAAAGGTTTGTCGGATCCTCAGGAAGTTCAAGTGAACATTGGAACCCTGTGGTTATGGTGCTCCCGAGCCAGTGGGGTAACGGCTGGGAGTAATTGTTGGTACATTTTATGTTCACTTTATGCTTGGTAATCTCCAGATCTTATGAGCTTCAAGGACTCCTCCCAGCTAGCTAAGGTTATTTATGCTTTGTTGGGTTATTGTATGTTTGTATTAATAAAGGTGTGTATTAAAAAAAAAAAAAAAGCACTTATTTGTTTCTTTTTTAGTGGGTCCTTGAAGCTAATTATAATTTGGTCAGTAGGGGTAACCATCTCAGGTATGGACCCTCTGTTTAGGGGGGGTGTTCATCATAGTATCACCCCTTGTGTGGAGGAGTAAACATCTCGGGTGTGGCCCCTGGATGGAGGGGTGTACATCATAGTATGACCCCGTGGAATGGAGATGTAACCATCTTTGGTATGGCCCCCTGGTGTGGAGGAGTGACCATCACGGTATGGCCCCCTGGTCTCCAGAAGCATTTATATCTTACAAGACCCTGTTAGGGTAAAGTCCCTGTGGTCATGGCAATCATATTCTACATGCATACAAATTGGGTTATATGCCTGGGGTGTTGGACGAGGTCCTGAATAGTACCTGGACAGGTCATATGCCTGGGGTGTTGGACGAGGTCCTGAATAACACCTGGACAGGTCATATGCCTGGGGTGTTGGACTATGTTCTGAATAGCACCTGGACAGGTTATATGCCTGGGGTATTGGACTGACGTCCTGAATAGCACCTGGACAGGTCATATGCCTGGGATGTTGGACTGATGTCCTGAATAGCACCTGGACAGGTTATATGCCAGGGGTGTTGGACTGACGTCCTGAATAGCACCTGGACAGGTCATATGCCTGGTGTGTTGGACGAGGTCCTGAATAGTACCTGTGACTTGAGAATGCTGAGGCACTGATTTTGACTGTTTATATTGACCAACTCCTATTTCTTTCAAGGTTGTTGTCTGGAGAATGCAGTAATCTGGGGCATCAAACTGAAGAGCAATGTACCTAATATGGATGCCCTGGAGTCAGTGGGAGTGACTAAGAGAAAAGTAATAAAATGCATCCCGATGCCCTTTAGCCAGTGGGAGCGGCTAGGGGTGAAGACATCAAGTGCATTGACACGAAGGGCAATGTGCCTATTCCCAATGCCTTTGTCCCAGTTGGAGAAGGTTAATGGTAAATGTTATCAAGTGCCTGTAAAGCAATTAACAATGGCGTGGCAAGGTTATTAATAATGTCTTTGTAGACTTTTCTGCAATAGGCTTATTTCATTTACCATGTCCAAATATTGCAGAAATTATTTAAAATATTTAATGATCGGTTATAATGTCGATTTTATATTGTGTATGGCTTTTAATTACTCCTTGTTTATAGTATCTTTCTCTTTATATACACTCATCACTTTTTGGGTAGTAATAGTAAGTGGGTTTAAGAATTGGTTACTGCACAGCCCAGCTACTGTATGTAATGGTGGTTTCTTGAACTGAAATCTGTGAATTAGTGAGTTATTAGAGCTGGCTACAATACATGCAGTATAATAGTTTTTGAGGCATCACAGATGTCATTATACAGGTAGTCAGACTGTGGCTACCCCTTTGTTATGGTTTAGTTTCTGCATTCCCTATTATAGGATCCACATTGCAGGGTGTTTAGCGGCTGTTATTTTGCTGTAGTTACCATATTATCGATCATAATTTGGTAGTGTTGCATTGTTAAAATTAATCTGTTGCAGTCCTGGAATTTTGTTCCTTATATGCACAGTCTTTCCATAGCATGCAGATCTGGTTGATGACTTTATTAGGCATGGGTGATGGGGGTCGAGTCCATTCAAGGTGTCAAATGGCCTCGCTGGTGGCGGTTTAGGAGTCAGGTGGAAGTTGCAGACAAGTTAAGGTGGACTCATTTTAACTAATAGAGGATGTAAAACCTCATGGTGGTGAGCAGGCTCGGCTTTGGTGGCCAGCCTCAAGGACGTTGTAATGGTAACATCAATCAGGGGCGGGCACAGTGGTTAAGCACAGGGTGAGGATAATAGGGTCATTGGTGCCCTGAAAGTTTACTGGCTCTGCTTGAATGGCAAGCCAGTGCGTGCCGCCCCTTTATGGCTGTCTGTCCTGGTGCTGTATGTCAGACAGCTGGGGATATCGCAGTACTTGTGAATCCCAATGTACTAGCACTCCACCTGACTCCTACTGTGATTATTTAATCCTGTGATTTGAATAAAAGCTGTGGCCATTTTGACAACCAAAATAATGTGTTTTGTGTATTTATTTTAGTACCTAGGTTTACAGTAGTTATGGTGGTTTTAAGAAGGAGTGGGGTCCATCCCATATCCAAAAGTCAAGAAACCACCGGAGACTAGACGGAGGTGGACATGACTTGGGGATGGGTGGACTGAGAACTCCTGCAGCCTTTGTTTGTATTGCAGTGTAGATTTTAAACAAAAGTGATGTTGCTTTAAGAGGAAGGAGTTTAGATGTTTGTGCCTGGTGTATTACTGTGAGGAGGGTGGGGGTTATATAGGGGAGGCAACTCTGGCTCTCCCTCTTTCTCTCACACGATGGACAGGAGGAAACATTACCCGCCCTCCCGCCCTGATTATAATCTCTGTCCTTACACATTTTAATTATTGCTTGTATAATGATAAATGCTTTATTGTATTTTTGAATTTGTCATTGTATATCTTGTACCAGGTTCAATTGTATATTGGCTATAAAGAGTTATTATTTGTGGCAACCTTCTAAGCCCAAGGGAAGGGCAATCCTTCAGCCATGGTTCCCTGGAGGTTTCCTCCACAGGGGGTTTTTCCTCTCCTGAGCGCTGTAGGATGACTCTTTGTGAGTCGGGGGTTTGCCAAGTTTAGTCCCATTAATGCTTTTGCAGGGACTCCAAATTTTTAAGTTTGCAAAAATGATTTAATTATAAAAAAAAAAAAAAAAAAGGTGTCAAATGAGACTTGGAATTTATAACCCGTCACGGCTTTGCGGTTTAGGAGTCAGGTGGAAGTTGCAGACAAGTTAAGGTGGACTCATTTTAACTAATAGAGGATGTAAAACCTCATGGTGGTGAGCAGGCTCGGCTTTGGTGGCCAGCCTCAAGGACGTTGTAATGGTAACATCAATCAGGGGCGGGCACAGTGGTTAAGCACAGGGTGAGGATAATAGGGTCATTGGTGCCCTGAAAGTTTACTGGCTCTGCTTGAATGGCAAGCCAGTGCGTGCCGCCCCTTTATGGCTGTCTGTCCTGGTGCTGTATGTCAGACAGCTGGGGATATCGCAGTACTTGTGAATCCCAATGTACTAGCACTCCACCTGACTCCTACTGTGATTATTTAATCCTGTGATTTGAATAAAAGCTGTGGCTATTTTGACAACCAAAATAATGTGTTTTGTGTATTTATTTTAGAACCTAGGTTTACAGTAGTTATGGTGGTTTTAAGAAGGAGTGGGGTCCATCCCATATCCAAAAGTCATGTGACTGGTACTCCAGGTGTTCCATACTAGTGACTGTGCCTGGTACTGAAGCTTTTCCATTATGAGTGACTGTGCCTGGTACTGCAGCTTTTCCATATGACTGACTGTGCCTGGTACTGCAGCTTTTCCATATGAGTGACGGTGACTAGTACTGAAGCTTTTCCATACTAGTGACTGTGCCTGGTTCTGCAGCTTTTCCATATGAATGACTGTGCCTGGTACTGCAGCTTTTCCATATGAGTGTCTGTGCCTGGTACTGCAGCTTTTCCATACTAGTGACTGTGCCTGGTTCTGCAGCTTTTCCATATGAATGACTGTGCCTGGTACTGCAGATTTTCCATATGAGTGTCTGTGCCTGTTACTGCAGTTTTTCCATATGAGTGACTGTGCCTGGTACTGCAGCTTTTCCATATGAGTGACTGTGCCTGTTACTGCAGCTTTTCCATATGACTGACTGTGCCTGGTACTGCAGCTTTTCCATATGAGTGACTGTGCCTGGTACTGCAGCTTTTCCATACTAGTGACTGTGCCTGGTTCTGCAGCTTTTCCATATGAATGACTGTGCCTGGTACTGCAGATTTTCCATATGAGTGTCTGTGCCTGGTACTGCAGTTATTCCATATGAGTGACTGTGCCTGGTACTGCAGCTTTTCCATATGAGTGTCTGTGCCTGTTACTGCAGTTTTTCCATATGAGTGACTGTGCCTGGTACTGCAGCTTTTCCATATGAGTGTCTGTGCCTGTTACTGCAGCTTTTCCATATGAGTGACTGTGCCTGGTACTGCAGCTTTTCCATATGAGTGTCTGTGCCTGGTACTGCAGCTTTTCCATATGAGTGTCTGTGACTGGTACTGCAGTTTTTCCATATGAGTGACTGTGCCTGGTACTGCAGCTTTTCCATATGAGTGACTGTGCCTGTTACTGCAGCTTTTCCATATCAGTGACTGTGCCTGTTACTGCAGCTTTTCCATATGAGTGTCTGTGACTGGTACTGCAGCTTTTCCATATGAGTCACTGTGCCTGGTACTGCAGCTTTTCCATATGAGTGACTGTGCATGGTACTGCAGCTTTTCCATATCAGTGACTGTGCCTGGTACTGCAGCTTTTCCATATGAGTGATTGTGCCTGGTACTGCAGCTTTTCCATATGAGTGACTGTGACTGGTACTGCAGCTTTTCCATATGAGTGACTGTGACTGGTACTGCAGCTTTTCCATATGAGTGATTGTGCCTGGTACTGCAGCTTTTCCATATCAGTGACTGTGCCTGGTACTGAAGCTTTTCCAGATGAGTGACTGTGCCTGGTACTGCAGCTTTTCCATATGAGTGTCTGTGCCTGGTACTGCAGCTTTTCCATATGAGTGACTGTGCCTGTTACTGCAGTTTTTCCATATGAGTGACTGTGCCTGGTACTGCAGCTTTTCCAGATGAGTGACTGTGCCTGGTACTGCAGCTTTTCCATATCAGTGACTGTGCCTGGTACTGAAGCTTTTCCAGATGAGTGACTGTGCCTGTTACTGCAGCTTTTCCATATGAGTGACTGTGCCTGGTACTGCAGCTTTTCCAGATGAGTGACTGTGCCTGTTACTGCAGCTTTTCCATATGAGTGACTGTGCCTGTTACTGCAGTTTTTCCATATGAGTGACTGTGCCTGGTACTGCAGCTTTTCCAGATGAGTGACTGTGCCTGTTACTGCAGCTTTTCCATATGAGTGACTGTGCCTGGTACTGCAGCTTTTCCATATGAGTGATTGTGCCTGGTACTGCAGCTTTTCCATATCAGTGACTGTGCCTGGTACTGCAGCTTTTCAATATGAGTGACTGTGCCTGGTACTGCAGCTTTTCCATATGAGTGACTGTGCCTGGTACTGCAGCTTTTCCAGATGAGTGACTGTGCCTGGTACTGCAGCTTTTCCATATCAGTGACTGTGCCTGGTACTGCAGCTTTTCCATATGAGTGACTGTGCCTGGTACTGCAGCTTTTCCATATGAGTGACTGTGCCTGGTACTGCAGTTTTTCCATATGAGTGACTGTGCCTGGTACTGCAGCTTTTCCAGATGAGTGACTGTGCCTGGTACTGAAGCTTTTCCATATCAGTGACTGTGCCTGGTACTGCAGCTTTTCTATATGAGTGACTGTGCCTGGTACTGCAGCTTTTCCAGATGAGTGACTGTGCCTGGTACTGAAGCTTTTCCATATCAGTGATTGTGTCTGGTACTGCAGCTTTTCTATATGCGTGACTGTGCCTGGTACTGCAGCTTTTCCATATGAGTGACTGTGCCTGGTACTGCAGCTTTTCCATATGAGTGACTGTGCCTGGTACTGAAGCTTTTCCAGATGAGTGACTGTGCCTGGTACTGAAGCTTTTCCATATCAGTGACTGTGCCTGGTACTGCAGCTTTTCTATATGAGTGACTGTGCCTGGTACTGCAGCTTTTCCATATGAGTGACTGTGCCTGGTACTGCAGCTTTTCTATATGAGTGACTGTGCCTGGTACTGCAGCTTTTCCATATGAGTGACTGTGCCTGGTACTGCAGCTTTTCCATATGAGTGACTGTGCCTGGTACTGCAGCTTTTCCAGATGAGTGACTGTGCCTGGTACTGCAGCTTTTCCATATCAGTGACTGTGCCTGGTACTGCAGCTTTTCCATATGAGTGACTGTGCCTGGTACTGCAGCTTTTCCATATGAGTGACTGTGCCTGGTACTGCAGCTTTTCCATATGAGTGACTGTGCCTGGTACTGCAGTTTTTCCATATGAGTGACTGTGCCTGGTACTGCAGCTTTTCCAGATGAGTGACTGTGCCTGGTACTGAAGCTTTTCCATATCAGTGACTGTGCCTGGTACTGCAGCTTTTCTATATGAGTGACTGTGCCTGGTACTGCAGCTTTTCCATATGAGTGACTGTGCCTGGTACTGCAGCTTTTCTATATGAGTGACTGTGCCTGGTACTGCAGCTTTTCCAGATGAGTGACTGTGCCTGGTACTGCAGCTTTTCCATATCAGTGACTGTGCCTGGTACTGCAGCTTTTCCATATGAGTGACTGTGCCTGGTACTGCAGCTTTTCCATATGAGTGACTGTGCCTGGTACTGCAGCTTTTCCATATGAGTGACTGTGCCTGGTACTGCAGTTTTTCCATATGAGTGACTGTGCCTGGTACTGCAGCTTTTCCAGATGAGTGACTGTGCCTGGTACTGAAGCTTTTCCATATCAGTGACTGTGCCTGGTACTGCAGCTTTTCTATATGAGTGACTGTGCCTGGTACTGCAGCTTTTCCATATGAGTGACTGTGCCTGGTACTGCAGCTTTTCTATATGAGTGACTGTGCCTGGTACTGCAGCTTTTCCAGATGAGTGACTGTGCCTGGTACTGAAGCTTTTCCATATCAGTGATTGTGCCTTGTACTGCAGCTTTTCCATATGAGTCACTGTGCCTGGTACTGCAGCTTTTCTATATGAGTGACTGTGCCTGGTACTGCAGCTTTTCCATATGAGTGACTGTGCCTGGTACTGAAGCTTTTCCAGATGAGTGACTGTGCCTGGTACTGAAGCTTTTCCATATCAGTGACTGTGCCTGGTACTGCAGCTTTTCTATATGAGTGACTGTGCCTGGTACTGCAGCTTTTCCATATGAGTGACTGTGCCTGGTACTGAAGCTTTTCCAGATGAGTGACTGTGCCTGGTACTGAAGCTTTTCCATATCAGTGACTGTGCCTGGTACTGCAGCTTTTCTATATGAGTGACTGTGCCTGGTACTGCAGCTTTTCCATATGAGTGACTGTGCCTGGTACTGCAGCTTTTCCAGATGAGTGACTGTGCCTGGTACTGCAGCTTTTCCATATCAGTGACTGTGCCTGGTACTGCAGCTTTTCTATATCAGTGACTGTGCCTGGTACTGCAGCTTTTCCAGATGAGTGACTGTGCCTGGTACTGCAGCTTTTCCATATCAGTGACTGTGCCTGGTACTGCAGCTTTTCCATATGAGTGACTGTGCCTGTTACTGCAGTTTTTCCATATGAGTGACTGTGCCTGGTACTGCAGCTATGAATGACTGTGCCTGGTACTGAAGCTTTTCCATATGACTGACTATGACTGGTACTGCAGCTATGAATGACTGTGCCTGGTACTGCAGCTTTTCCATATGAGTGACTGTGCCTGGTACTGCAGCTTTTCCATATGAGTGACTGTGCCTGGTACTGCAGCTTTTCCATATGAGTGACTGTGCCTGGTACTGCAGCTTTTCCATATCAGTGACTGTGCCTGGTACTGCAGCTTTTCTATATGAGTGACTGTGCCTGGTACTGCAGCTTTTCCATATGAGTGACTGTGCCTGGTACTGCAGCTTTTCCAGATGAGTGACTGTGCCTGGTACTGCAGCTTTTCCATATCAGTGACTGTGCCTGGTACTGCAGCTTTTCTATATCAGTGACTGTGCCTGGTACTGCAGCTTTTCCATATGAGTGACTGTGCCTGGTACTGCAGCTTTTCCATATGAGTGACTGTGCCTGGTACTGCAGCTTTTCCATATCAGTGACTGTGCCTGGTACTGCAGCTTTTCTATATGAGTGACTGTGCCTGGTACTGCAGCTTTTCCATATGAGTGACTGTGCCTGGTACTGCAGCTTTTCCAGATGAGTGACTGTGCCTGGTACTGCAGCTTTTCCATATCAGTGACTGTGCCTGGTACTGCAGCTTTTCTATATCAGTGACTGTGCCTGGTACTGCAGCTTTTCCAGATGAGTGACTGTGCCTGGTACTGCAGCTTTTCCATATCAGTGACTGTGCCTGGTACTGCAGCTTTTCCATATGAGTGACTGTGCCTGTTACTGCAGTTTTTCCATATGAGTGACTGTGCCTGGTACTGCAGCTATGAATGACTGTGCCTGGTACTGAAGCTTTTCCATATGACTGACTATGACTGGTACTGCAGCTATGAATGACTGTGCCTGGTACTGCAGCTTTTCCATATGAGTGACTGTGCCTGGTACTGCAGCTTTTCCATATGAGTGACTGTGCCTGGTACTGCAGCTTTTCCATATGAGTGACTGTGCCTGGTACTGCAGCTTTTCCATATGAGTGACTGTGCCTGGTACTGCAGCTTTTCCATATGAGTGACTGTGCCTGGTACTGCAGCTTTTCCATATGAGTGACTGTGCCTGGTACTGCAGCTTTTCCATATCAGTGACTGTGCCTGGTACTGCAGCTTTTCTATATCAGTGACTGTGCCTGGTACTGCAGCTTTTCTATATCAGTGACTGTGCCTGGTACTGCAGCTTTTCCAGATGAGTGACTGTGCCTGGTACTGAAGCTTTTCCATATCAGTGACTGTGCCTGGTACTGCAGCTTTTCCATATCAGTGACTGTGCCTGTTACTGCAGTTTTTCCATATGAGTGACTGTGCCTGGCACTGCAGCTATGAATGACTGTGCCTGTTACTGCAGTTTTTCCATATGACTGACTGTGCCTGGTACTGCAGCTATGAATGACTGTGTCTGGTACTGCAGCTTTTCTATATCAGTCACTGTGCCTGGTACTGCAGCTTTTCTATATCAGTCACTGTGCCTGGTACTGCAGCTTTTCTATATCAGTCACTGTGCCTGGTACTGCACTTTGTCACATTCACCAGAATGGCTATGCCAGGTCTGTCAGAGGAGAAAGAAGCTCTTTGTAGTGTCCTTCTGTTTTAGGAAATAGAGGACAGATTATTAATTGAGAGTCCCTTTATAATATTAATCTACTGTAATAAAGTATATATGTACAGAATGCCCAGTTTTAATTACCCATTACTTGGTAGACTACGAGCATGGACTAGGCATTATATCTGCAAAAATCTGCTTTATTATGAAACATTTCTGTGGGAGCACAGGGAAATATTCTCTATTGTTTCCATCAAAAATCATTATGTCCAAAGCCGACTTTATACAGGTTTCAGATTTGACATCTTATTTTAATCATCTACTTTGACATTGGCAAGTTGCCTTCAATAATGTGCAGCACTGGCATAAATGAATGTAGATGTAAATCCCAATCTCTGTGGTGCAGAATAAGTGATGAGGATGAAGAGTGAACATCTGGAGAAAATATGAAAAGAGAAACGACACAGTTTAAGAGATAGTACCAACCATCTGAATAGTTGGCATAGCCTAAATATACAATATGACTCATTCTCAAGGAGTTTCTAATAGTAGAATCTTAAAGGGATTGTCCACTTGAATATCTCTATGTGTGTATGAAATGATATACGTACAATAAATACCTACAAACTGTATATACTGTTATTTTTAAAGATGCACCAATCTTCAGATTTTAACAGTTCCAATTCTGGCGTATGCTCATTACAAGAGAGAGCTTTATAAAAGGGATCTGACTAACTGGGTTGCTTTAAAAGTCAGGCCAGCCCCCTTCTTTGTCATGACTGATGCATAGACAGAGAAGTGGGAAGGCATAGCTAATGATCGGCCAGCCCCTTCATACACAGGAAATGCTCTGCACAAGCAGGAAGTGGAGCTGCCGGGACTGGCCGATGTTGATGTCTGAAAATTTGGATACTTTTGTAAGTATAAAAACGAACCAAAAACGCGTCAAAAACACATGAAAAAACGCGAAAAAAACACTTGCGGATTTCTGGCAGAAATGTCCGGTTTTTGTCAGGAAAATTTCTACAAGAAATCTTGACGTGTGCACATAGCCTTAGTGTGTTAGTGAAATGTATTTTTTTTTTGCATCAGCTAATTAAGTAAACCTGAAGACTTTAAAATTGTTAACCTTCATTTCAAATTCTGGGATAAAAAAAATGTTCTATCACACTCAGTCCTGT
Source organism: Ranitomeya imitator (assembly GCF_032444005.1). Classification (NCBI taxonomy): domain Eukaryota; kingdom Metazoa; phylum Chordata; class Amphibia; order Anura; family Dendrobatidae; genus Ranitomeya; species Ranitomeya imitator. The sequence goes on along the minus strand of NC_091283.1, from coordinate 62,571,950 downwards.
GGCTGGGGTTAGTGCCAGGGTGGGCAGGTTAGCACTGAATGCTCTCCCGTCCTAACCTGGAAGAGGAGCTGCTGCCAGAGAGTCCAGAGCGATCTCTGTGCTGGCAGCTCTGTGTCTACAGGTGATCTGTGTCCCTCAGCCATGTGCCCACTGTTATCTATGTGCTGCAAATTATAAGCCCCCTGTGATCTCTGTGCCTCCCAGCTATATTACCCCATGTCATCTCTGTGCCCCTCCTGTGATCCCTGTGCCCCCCAGCTATGTGCCCCCTGTGATCTCTGTGCCTCCCAGTGATCTGTCTGCCCCCTGCAGCTATATGCGCCTCTGTGATTTCTGTGCAATCCAGCTATATGCCCCCCTGTGATCTCTGTGCCCTCCAGCTATGCGCCCCAATGTCATCTATGTGCCCCTCCTGTGATCCCTGTGCCCTCAACTATGTGCCCCCGTGATCTCTGTGCCCCCCTTGCTATGTGCCCCAATGTGATCTCTTTGCTTCCCTAACTATAAGCCCCCTGTGATCTCTGTGCCTCCCAGCTATATGCCCCATGTCATCTCTGTGCCCCTCCTGTGATCACTGTGCCCCCAACTATAAGCCCCCTGTGATCTCTGTGCCTCCCAGCTATATGCCCCATGTCATCTCTGTGCCCCTCCTGTGATCACTGTGCCCCCGGCTATGTGCCCCCTGTGAGATCTCTGCTCCGCAGCTATATGCCCCCTGTGATTTGTGTCCTGCATCTTTATGCCCCCTGTGATCTCTGTTCCCCCCCCAGCTATGTGCCCCCATGTCATCTCTGTGCCTGTGATCCCTGTGCCCCTCAGCTTTATGCCCCCTGTGATCTCTGTGCCCCCCTGCTATGTGCCCCAATATGATCTCTTTGCTCCCCCAACTATAAGCCCCCTGTGATCTCTGTGCCTCACAGCTGTGTGCCCCATGTCATCTCTGTGCCCCTCCTGTGATCCCTGTGCCCCCAGCTATGTACCCCCTGTGATTTCTGTGTCCTCCAGTGATCTGCTCCCCCATGATCTCTCTGCCCCCCCGCAGCTATATACCCCGTGATTTCTGTGCCCTCCAGCTTTATGCCCCCTGTGATCTCTGTGCCCCAACTATATGCCCCCCTGTGATCTCTGTTCCCCCTGTGATCTCTCTGCCCCCCATCTATATGCCCACCTGTGATCTCTGTGTCCCCAGCAATGTGCATCCTTGTTATCTCTGTGGCTCCCAGCTTTGTGCATCCCTGAGATCTCTGTGGCTCCCATCTTTTTGCCTCCCTGTAATCTATGTGTCTCCCTGTGCCCCTTCTATGTACACCCCCTGCAATAGTTGTGCTCCCATGTGATCTGTGCCCCCTGTGATCTCTGTACCTTCCAGCTATGTGCCCCCCAGCTATGTGCCATCCTTTGATATTTGTGCCCCCCTGTGATTTCTGTGCTCCCCAGCTACATGTCCCCTGTGATTTCTGTGCCCTCAAGCTATATGCCCCCTTTCATCTGTGCCCCCAGCTATGTGCATCCCTGTGATCTCTGTGGCTCCAAGCTTTGTGTCCCCCTGTGATCTATGTGCCCCCTGTGAACCCTGTGCCCCCCTGCTATGTACCCCTTGTTATATTTGTGCTCCTATGTAATTTGTGCCCCCTGTGCTCTCTCCCCTCCAGCTATGTGCCTCTCCTTGATCTCTGTGCTCTCCAGCTATGTGCCCTCCTTTGATCTCTGTGCCCCCCTGTGATTTCTGTGCCCCCCTGTGATCTTTGTGCCACCCCTGGAAAAGCAGCTGTGAGAAGCAACATGATCAGCATCACCTAACATCACAGCTGCACCAAAGAGAAGCAGCTCCAGCCGTCACATTATGAGTGAGTTACTTTAATTAATTGTTTGGTCAAATATACCGGGGTCATTTTCAAGGTGATAATTTTTATGTCGCCCCCAGATAATGGTGGAAATTTCCAAATGGCCCCCTGGCTGGAAAAAGGTGCCCCACCCCTGGCATAAGGAATAAATTCCCGGTTGCTGGAGGTCCGACATCTGAGGCCTCCAGTGATCCTGTGAAAAGGGGCTTTGGAAAGTCTCATGGGAATGGAGCAGTCGTATATCATGTGCTCCTCTGCTCAATTCATTTTTAATGGTGGATTGCCAAGCCGTGCTTACTGCTGGTCTTCGGCACTCTTATAAAAAGTACATCATCGACCACCGCTCCATTCCCATGTGGATCTTCAGAGACCTGGTTCTCAGAATAACTGGCGTCCTCAAATGTCAGACCACCAGCAATCGAGAAGGTATCCCCTATCTTATGACTATGGAATAACTATCCAACTTGAGAATAACCCTTTAAATTCTGTAGCGCTAACTTTCTAAATTATCGTGTAATGTAACATTATTCACGGCATTGTTAAAATTTTTCAACATATTTCGGTCGTATTTAGTGAAAAAAATATTCTGAAAACCAACAAATGACCTGGTCTGTTGACTTATGTATATTTTGCATATATGCATGACTTGAGCCAAGTATCTCTTAGCTAAGATAAATTAAGGCGCTGCTGAGTTTTCATATGTAAATGATGGACTTTTATTAATTCTTTTGCATTTTCCTTGTGAATATGCAAATATCTTTAACTGGAAATGTTTTTTCATGCCTTGTACTCTTAAACAGCAGGGGGCTCTCAGCTTGGCTACAAACCATGAAGCCGCCTTGTCTTAAGATCCCCCAAAATTACCTTTGATCAAAGGGTCGTTTGTCAATCTTAAATTTAATTTAATTAAATATGAAGGTGCTTTAAAAAAAAGTATTTAAACAAGTCATTTCTGCTTAATGTTTTTATTTATGTGTATTGATCACAAACGTACTACTTTTTCAGATTATTTTTTATTCTTTTTTTATCTTAATATTTTTTTTTAATTAGTAGACAGGAGGAAATGGCATAAAGTAAACAATTATTATTTGATGTTTATATTTCTGAAATACTATTTTTTATATTGTTATTTTTTACAATTTTTAATCACCTTTGTTTTGATTTTTCTTTATTTCTAATAATTCTTTTTTTCATACAATTCTTTACAATGACAAAGTTCATTTTATTGTTAGTTTTCTTTTGGCACAGCTTGGTGTTTTGAGGCCATATTTGATGTTAACTGTTGTAAACCAAAGTGATCATGGCGAGCTCAAGGCTTTTTCAGACCTCCCGGTGGGCAGCACTGTATGATGCTGCATGTTTGTTTCCGCTGATTGACCTCCTTTGGTGCTTGGGTTCTTTTTTGTGTTTCTTCTATTTGAAACTTTGATACTTTGGACGGTACGTCATCTACTTAAGGTACCTTCACACTGAACAATTTAACAACGATATCGCTAGCGATCCGTGACGTTGCAGCGTCCTGGCTAGCGATATCGTTGTGTTTGACATGCACCAGCAATCTGGATCCTGCTGTGACATCGTTGGTCGCTGCAGAAAGGCCAGAACTTTATTTCGTCGCTGGACTCCCTGCAGACATCGCTGAATCGGCGTGTGTGACGCCGATTCAGCGATGTCTTCACTGGTAACCAGGGTAAACATCGGGTTACTAAGCGCAGGGCCGCGCTTAGTAACCCGATGTTTACCCTGGTTTCCATTGTAAATGTAAAAAAAACCAAACAGTACATACTTACATTCCGGTGTCTGTCCTCCGGCGCTCTGCTTCCCTGCACTAACTGTGAGCGCCGGCCAGCCGTAAAGCAGATTACAGCGGTGACGTCACCACTGTGCTTTACGGCCAACCGGCGCTCACAGTCACTGCAGGGAAGCAGAGCGCCGGGGGACAGACACCGGAATGTAAGTATTTAGTGTTTTTTTGTACATTTACACTGGTAACCAGGGTAAACATCGGGTTACTAAGCGTGGCCCTGCGCTTAGTAACCTGATGTTTACCCTGGTTACCAGGGGACTTCGCATAGTTGGTCGCTGGAGAGCGGTCTGTGTGACAGCTCTCCAGCGACCACACAGCAACGCTGCAGCGATCGGCATCGTTGTCTAGATCGCTGCAGCGTCGCTAATGTGACGGTACCTTTAGAGTGTTTTTTAGATCAAAATTGGAATACTGAAAGTTTGATAGCTTGGTGAAATGTAAAAAAAGTTTGCATTGTGCGCAAAGTGTCATATATGTAGGAAACAGAAAATTTTTATTTTATTAATTTTATATATAAATATATTTCTAATAAAGTTTTACATAATATTTGACAAGCATTATTTAATTTTAAATGTTTACATTAAAATCAGAGCTGTGACATTTAAAAAAAATAATGTTTTTAAAGAGAATCTGACACCAGATTTTTCTTACACTATCTTAGATCAGCATAAAGTGGGGGCAAAGACTCTAATTACAGCGATGCATCACTTACTGGGATGCTTGCTGCAGTTTTGATAAAATCACTGTTTTATCTGCCACATATTTACCAGTTTTCTAAATGCTGAGCTGTGTATAACCACGCCCACACCACTGATTGGCTGCTTTCTGTGTGCACTGTGCATAGCCAGAAAGCTGTCAATCAGTGGTGGGGCAGAGTTAAGCAGAGCTCATGAATGTGGAGGATAACATGTCAGCAGGTTTACCAGTCCTCTAGTGATAACCTTGCTGCTGATCAAACAGTGATTTTATAAAAAACTGTAGCAAGCAGCCCAGTAAGTGACCCATTTCTGGAATCAGGGTTTCTGCCTCTACATTATGCTGCTGTTTAGGTGGAAAAAACCTGGTGAGAGATTCCCTTTAAGGCAGCCAATTCATCCGAATGGAAATTGCGGAAATAAATGTGCTTGACAGTAAATCAACCCGGTTGAGAAATTTCTACAGCAAAATATGTCACATGTGATTTGCGTTAATTAAAGTCAAGTTAGCCAGCCCACTTATCAGTACTGGTTCACTTTATTAAAGGGGTTGTCCGGGACTTTAACAATGATGGCCTTTTCTTAGGATTGGTCATCACCGTCTGATCGGTTGGGGTGCGACACACAGCACTCCTGCCAAACAGCTGTTTTTGGAGCTGGCGGTGGCCAGAACTGCACAGTGCAGCTCTCTCAACGTAATACTGTCCAAAGCCAGGAACAGCACAACCGCCCCTATTGTTTTGAATATGGGGCGGATGAGCAATGCCGTTCCGCAGCCTCTATATAGTCGGTCGACATAGCTCACTTTGCAGCTATAACTGAGCAGTTCTGGCCTCCGCCAACACCGAGAACAGCTGATCGGCGGGAGTGCTGGGTGTCAACCCCACCTATCATACAGTGATAAACTGGGCCATCAATATTAAAGGGACAATCCCTTTAAATTACCAATGGGCCCCATTTTCTATTAAGTGCTTTTAAGCCACGCATACACTTTAGATAATACTTTGGCCATCAGCTTTCTCTCCCAACTCCCTCAGACAAGTCTTCAAGTGTTCTCTATGGGGAGAGTGGAAAAAGCCGCTGCCAGACTCATCTGACGGTATGCCTGCAGAAAATTACAACTCCCGGATCCTTATCCCTCTGGACATCACCTGTCCATAGTGAGCACAAACCAAGACTCTGGCCAAAAATACAAATGGATGATACATAGCCAGAGGAGCAACTATTAAGTTTTCAGCTTTGAATGTGACTTGTCAAGACTCTCCAGCATCATTTCTAAAAAGAAAAAAAAATAACTGTGTGTAAGAAAAGGGGGAAAAAAGTGCGAATTTAAAAAAAAAATGTGAGCACATGTCACCGTTTTCACTGGTTTCCAAAGCTGTCTTCTTTGTTAATGTCCTCTAACAGCCTGGCTGTCAGTATGTATCTCTGTCAGTGTGGGGTAAAGCTGCGGCGGTCTAGTTATAATGCACCTACATATGCTTTTCTCTTGGCCTATTCCAATGTTTGCTGTGGGGGTCCCTTGGATTATGAGTTTCGCCCCCGGCTACACAGTTATCTTCACTTAAAAACAACATCTTTTACTATTCCTTATTCTTGAGAGATTAAAGTGTAGTTTTCCCAGTCCTGGTGGTTTTCTTAGTTCAATGCAGTTTATGCAAAAGGCAGAAACACTTTTAAAACTGTTAATGCATATGACACATGTAGGAGAATCGCCCCTTATAGTGGAGCAGCAGCAAAGCATGTGCAGCGCCCCCTTATTCTGCACCCCGCTGTCCCTGGAGTCCTATAGACATTGTATGCAAATGCTGCTGCATCATTCCGCTGGGGAGATTCGGGACCTCTTTTATCATCAACAATGGGGGCTGCAGTGGTGGGATCCCGGGCAATCAGACACTTATTATGTATCCATTCAATTCTATGACAATGAGAAAAATAGTCCTCAGGAGTAAATCAAACTGTGGTCACATACAGCATGCACCCCGCCACTCCATTCATACGGGGGGGGGGGGGGGGGGGGACTTTTGACCCCTATTGTCAGGATCAATGGACTTTCAGTAGTCAGAAACCCAATAATTATGTGCTTATCACCTTCTCTCTGGGTAAGGGATACATATATATAGCAGGGAACTCCTTTAATGGAAATCTGTCAGCAGGTTTTTGCTATGTAATGCAGACAGCATGAGGTAGGGTCTGAGTCATAGCTTTTAGGGATATCTCCCTTAATAGACTGTGTGCTGTTGTGTCCATCCAATGAATGATTTATCATCAGGAGATTATCACCACCTAGACTACAGCTAGTGTGAGCCCTGGTCTGACCACTCCCCCTCCTGTGATAAGGAGCTCATTGTCAATAGAAAATGTACATGGGGAGTCTAGTGTGGGCGGGGGGAGCTTTCTGAGCTTTGCTACATGCTACATCTAAACACTCTGATTCTGCACCCAGCAAAGTAAGTGATAAAATATGAAATTAGGGTCTCTTTTCCTATATTATTCTGCTCTCACATGAGGGAGCAAAAACCCGGTGAAAGATTCCTTTTAAAGAGAACCTGTGACCTTGTCCAAACCACGGTCCACATGATACAGCTATAAGGAGGTGGCAGGGACCCTCAGGTACCTTCTCTCTCCTTAATGCTGTTCACCTGTGTCACATGCGACACCCTGATGTTTTACTAATGCTTTGCTATGGTGTGCACTGTAATGTATTTGTCATGTACTGTAATGTAATAATCTAATATATAAAGCTGAATGTGTGTGTGTGTATGTCCGGTATTGGCATCTGCACCGTCGCAGCTACAGCCACAAAATTTTGCACAGTCACACGTCTGGACCCCGAAAGCGTCATAGGCTATGTTGTGAGGTGAAATATTAACCCCGCGCTTTCCAATTCCCCAAACAATTTTGCCCCTATCTACATAATGGGGAAAAAGTGAAAGGAAAAGTGTTGGAGGCGTCACAGCTACAGCCACAAAATTTTGCACAGTCACACGTCTGGACCCCGAGAGCGTCATAGGCTATGTTGTGAGGTGAAATTTTAACTCCGCGCTTTCCAATTCACCAAACAATTTTGCCCCTATCTACATAATGGGGAAAAGTGAAAGGAAAAGTGTTGGAGGCAAATTGACAGCTGCCAGATGTGAACAAGGGGGACTTAAAGAATGAGAGCGATGGCGCCAAAGAGTATATACAGTACAGTTGCTAAGGTGGGGCCCCGACATGGGATACTCATCACACACGGGGATATGAACACACACACAAAATGTGCCACACACTACTACGTGCTTGAACACATATACCACCCTCAGCACACATTTCACCACACATACACCAACATCGCCACGTAAAAGTCGAAACACAAAAGTCGCCGCTCAAAACTCACCACATGCAAAACTAGGCTCACACAAAACTCACGACACGTGCAAAACTCACCTCATAGAAAACTCGCCACACGCAAAACTTACACACGCGGAAAAATTGCTACATGCACAAAAGTTGCAACACATGCAAAAGTTGCCTCACACAAAACTTGCACATACTCAAAACGCACCACACATAAAACTCGCCACGCGCAAAACTCGCCATGCGCAAAACTTGCTGCACACAACTTGCTACACTAACCTGTCACATGCAACTCGACACACAAAAAGTTGCTAAACGCATGTCGCCACACAAAACTCATCTCACAAAAGTCGCTACATGCATGTCGCCACATGCAACTCAACACACACAACTTGACACATGAAACTCGCCCTAAAACACACACAAGTCTGGTATTATCCTTCAAAAATAAAAATCTGATTAATAAGCAGACAAACTACAAGAGCAACAAATGTACCATATAGGAAATACGGCAGCTGTCAGTCACATGACCTGTCTATTATGTGTATGTGTGAGCTAATATATACTGCCAGGGGGGAGGGCTTCCTGTTGGCTGGGGATTTATCAGGCTGCCAGTTTAGTACTATATACAGGAGAGATGACACATAGGTATATACTATATACAGGAGGATGACACACAGGTAACATACTAACATAGTAACATAGTAACATAGTTAGTAAGGCCGAAAAAAGACATTTGTCCATCCAGTTCAGCCAATATTCCATCATAATAAATCCCCAGATCTACGTCCTTCTACAGAACCTAATAATTGTATGATACAATATTGTTCTGCTCCAGGAAGACATCCAGGCCTCTCTTGAACCCCTCGACTGAGTTCGCCATCACCACCTCCTCAGGCAAGCAATTCCAGATTCTCACTGCCCTAACAGTAAAGAATCCTCTTCTATGTTGGTGGAAAAACCTTCTCTCCTCCAGACGCAAAGAATTCCCCCTTGTGCCCCTTGTATATACTATATACAGGAGGAGATGACACACAGGTATATACTATATACAGGAGCAGATGACACACAGGTATATACTATATACAGGAGGAGATGACACACAGGTATATACTATATACAGGAGGAGATGACACACACATATATACTATATACAGGGGAGATGACACACAGGTATATACTATATACAGGAGCAGATGACATACAGGTATATACTATATACAGGAGGAGATGACATCCTGGTATATGCTATATACAGGGGAGATGACATACAGGTACATACTATAAACAGGGGCAATGACACACAGGTATATACTATATACAGTGGAGATGACACACAGGTATATACTATATACAGGTGGAGATGACATAAAGGTATATACTATATACTGGAGGAGATGACACACAGGTATATACTTTATACAGGAGCAGATGATACACAGGTATATACTATATACAGCAGGAGATGACTTACAGGTACATACTATATACAGGAGGAGATGACACACGTATATACTATACTATACAGGAGGAGATGACATACAGGTATATACTATATAAAAGAGGAGATGACACATAGGTATAGAGGAGGAGAGGACATACAGCAGGTATATACTATATACAGGGGAGATGACATACAGGTATATACTATATACAGGAGATGAGATACAGGTATATACTATATATAGGAGGAGATGACATACAGGTATATAGTATATACAGAAGAGATGACATACAGGTATATAATATATACAGGAGGAGATGACACATGGGTATATACAATATACAGGAGGAGATGACATACAGCAGGTATATACTATTTACAGGGGAGATGGCATACAGGTATATACCATATACAAGAGAAGACATACAGGTGTATACTATATATAAGGGAGATGACAAACATGTATATACTGAGGTGAAAATGAAAAGGTGTGAGTGCAAAATGAGAGGAGTGAGGGGAAAATAGTGGAGTGATCGGAAAATGACAGATGTGAGGTCGAAATGACAAGTGTTAGGGGGGGAATGAGAGGAGTGAGGGGGAAAATAAGAGGAGTGAGGGGGAAAATGAGAGGTGTAAGGGAGAAAATGAGAGGTGTAAGGGAGAAAATGAGAGGCATGATGGAAAAATAAGAGACGTGAGGTGCTATAACTAACTACAGATATTTACTGTGCCCAAGCAACGCCGGGCTCTTCAGCTAGTCTATATATATAATTGCCTAAGAGGTACTTCCATCTTTCTGTCGGCAACTTCCGTAACGGAAATCCCGCGACGCTGATTGGTCTCGACAGCTGCCTGTCATGGCTGCTGCGACCAATCAGCAACAGGCACAGTCCGATTAGTCCCTTCCCTACTCCCCTGCAGTCAGTGCCTGGTGCCCACTCCGTAATCCCCTCCAGTCACCGCTCACACAGGGTTAATGCCAGCGGTAACGGGCCGCGGGAACCGCACTCCATTAACGCTGCTATTAACCTTGTGTGTCCCCAACTTTTTTACTACTGATGCTGCCTATGCAGCATCAATAGTAAAGAGATGTAATGTTAAAAATAATAAAAAAAACAAAAAACCTGCTATTCTCACCTTCCGTCGTCGAACGATGCACTCGCGCCGTATATACTGTTTGGGCTGTGTTATATACTGCGTGGCCACTCTTATATACTGCGTGGCCTGTATTAACGCATTGGGTATTCTACAATATGTATGTATGTATATAGCAGCCACATAGTATATAGCACAGGCCACGTAGTATTTGCTATTTACTACGTGGCCTCTGCTATATACTATGTGGCTGCTATATACATACATACATACTGTAATGTGCTGCTGCAGTGCAGTATAGAGCAACCTCCACCATGGGGTGCTGGTTAAGAGAAAGAGGTTGTACACTGTTATGAAAGGCAATTCAGAATCACAATGGACATGGAGGTCAGAGCACATACAGTGAACTGACAATAACCCAAAATAATAGAACGAGCTCTGAGACGTGGGAACTCTGCAGACCGCAATCCCTAAGCCTATCAAACCACACTAAAGGTAGCCGTGGAGCGCTCCTGACCAGAACCTAGGCGCCTCGTCACAGCCTGAGAAACTAGCTAATCCTGAAGATAGAAAAATAAGCCTACCTTGCCTCAGAGAAATTCCCCAAAGGAAAAGGCAGCCCCCCACATATAATGACTGTGAGTAAGATGAAAACACAAACATAGAGATGAAACAGATTTAGCAAAGTGAGGCCCGACTAGCTGAACAGAACGAGGATAGGGAAGATAGCTTTGCGGTCAGCACAAAAACCTATAAAAAACCACGCAGAGGGGACAAAAAGACCCTCCGCACCGACTAACGGTACGGAGGTGGTCCCTCTGCGTCTCAGAGCTTCCAGCAGGCGAGAAAAACCAATAAAGCAAGCTGGACAGAAAAATAGCAACAAAATAACATAAGCAAAACTTAGCTTTGCAGAGCAGCAGGCCACAGGAATGATCCAGGGAAAAAACGAGTCCCACACTGAAACATTGACAGGAAGCATAGATCAAAGCATCAGGTGGAGTTAAGTAGAGAAAAAGCTAACGAGCTCACCAGATCACCTGAGGGAGGAAACTCAGAAGCTGCAGTACCACTTTCCTCCACAAACGGAAGATCCCAGAGAGAATCAGCCGAAGTACCACTTGTGACCACAGGAGTGAACTCTGCCACAGAATTCACAACAGTACCCCCCCCTTGAGGAGGGGTCACCGAACCCTCACCAGAGCCCCCAGGCCGACCAGGATGAGCCACATGAAAGGCACGAACAAGATCGGGAGCATGGACATCAGAGGCAAAAACCCAGGAATTATCCTCCTGAGCATAACCCTTCCATTTAACCAGATACTGGAGTTTCCGTCTTGAAACACGAGAATCCAAAATCTTCTCCACAATATACTCCAATTCCCCCTCCACCAAAACCGGGGCAGGAGGCTCAACAGATGGAACCATAGGTGCCACGTATCTCCGCAACAATGACCTATGGAATACATAGTAACATAGTAACATAGTAACATAGTTAGTAAGGCCGAAAAAAGACATTTGTCCATCCAGTTCAGCCAATATTCCATCATAATAAATCCCCAGATCTACGTCCTTCTACAGAACCTAATAATTGTATGATACAATATTGTTCTGCTCCAGGAAGACATCCAGGCCTCTCTTGAACCCCTCGACTGAGTTCGCCATCACCACCTCCTCAGGCAAGCAATTCCAGATTCTCACTGCCCTAACAGTAAAGAATCCTCTTCTATGTTGGTGGAAAAACCTTCTCTCCTCCAGACGCAAAGAATGCCCCCTTGTGCCCGTCACCTTCCTTGGTATAAACAGATCCTCAGCGAGATATCTGTATTGTCCCCTTATATACTTATACATGGTTATTAGATCGCCCCTCAGTCATCTTTTTTCTAGACTAAATAATCCTAATTTCGCTAATCTATCTGGGTATTGTAGTTCTCCCATCCCCTTTATTAATTTTGTTGCCCTCCTTTGTACTCTCTCTAGTTCCATTATATCCTTCCTGAGCACCGGTGCCCAAAACTGGACACAGTACTCCATGTGCGGTCTAACTAGCGATTTGTACAGAGGCAGTATAATGCTCTCATCATGTGTATCCAGACCTCTTTTAATGCACCCCATGATCCTGTTTGCCTTGGCAGCTGCTGCCTGGCACTGGCTGCTCCAGGTAAGTTTATCATTAACTAGGATCCCCAAGTCCTTCTCCCTGTCAGATTTACCCAGTGGTTTCCCATTCAGTGTGTAATGGTGATATTGATTCCTTCTTCCCATGTGTATAACCTTACATTTATCATTGTTAAACCTCATCTGCCACCTTTCAGCCCAAGTTTCCAACTTATCCAGATCCATCTGTAGCAGAATACTATCTTCTCTTGTATTAACTGCTTTACATAGTTTTGTATCATCTGCAAATATCGATATTTTACTGTGTAAACCTTCTACCAGATCATTAATGAATATGTTGAAGAGAACAGGTCCCAATACTGACCCCTGCGGTACCCCACTGGTCACAGCGACCCAGTTAGAGGCTATACCATTTATAACCACCCTCTGCTTTCTATCACTAAGCCAGTTACTAACCCATTTACACACATTTTCCCCCAGACCAAGCATTCTCATTTTGTGTACCAACCTCTTGTGTGGCACGGTATCAAACGCTTTGGAAAAATCAAGATATACCATGTCCAATGACTCACCGTGGTCCAGCCTATAGCTTACCTCTTCATAAAAACTGATTAGATTGGTTTGACAGGAGCGATTTCTCATAAACCCATGCTGATATGGAGTTAAACAGTTATTCTCATTGAGATAATCCAGAATAACATCCCTCAGAAACCCTTCAAATATTTTACCAACAATAGAGGTTAGACTTACTGGCCTATAATTTCCAGGTTCACTTTTACAGCCCTTTTTGAATATTGGCACCACATTTGCTATGCGCCAGTCCTGCGGAACAGACCCTGTCGCTATAGAGTCCCTAAAAATAAGAAATAATGGTTTATCTATTACATTACTTAGTTCTCTTAGTACTCGTGGGTGTATGCCATCCGGACCCGGAGATTTATCTATTTTAATCTTATTTAGCCGGTTTCGCACCTCTTCTTGGGTTAGATTGGTGACCCTTAATATAGGGTTTTCATTGTTTCTTGGGATTTCACCTAGCATTTCATTTTCCACCGTGAATACCGTGGAGAAGAAGGTGTTTAATATGTTAGCTTTTTCCTCGTCATCTACAACCATACTTTCCTCACTATTTTTTAAGGGGCCTACATTTTCAGTTTTTATTCTTTTACTATTGATATAGTTGAAGAACAGTTTGGGATTAGTTTTACTCTCCTTAGCAATGTGCTTCTCTGTTTCCTTTTTGGCAGCTTTAATTAGTTTTTTAGATAAAGTATTTTTCTCCCTATAGTTTTTTAGAGCTTCAATGGTGCCATCCTGCTTTAGTAGTGCAAATGCTTTCTTTTTACTGTTAATTGCCTGTCTTACTTCTTTGTTTAGCCACATTGGGTTTTTCCTATTTCTAGTCCTTTTATTCCCACAAGGTATAAACCGCTTACACTGCCTATTTAGGATGTTCTTAAACATTTTCCATTTATTTTCTGTATTCTTATTTCTGAGGATATTGTCCCAGTCTACCAGATTAAGGGCATCTCTAAGCTGGTCAAACTTTGCCTTCCTAAAGTTCAGTGTTTTTGTGACTCCCTGACAAGTCCCCCTAGTGAAAGACAGGTGAAACTGCACAATATTGTGGTCGCTATTTCCTAGATGCCCAACCACCTGCAGATTTGTTATTCAGTCAGGTCTATTAGATAGTATTAGGTCTAAAAGTGCTGCTCCTCTGGTTGGATTCTGCACCAATTGTGAAAGATAATTTTTCTTGTTTATTAGCAGAAACCTGTTGCCTTTATGGGTTTCACAGGTTTCTGTTTCCCAGTTAATATCCGGGTAGTTAAAGTCCCCCATAACCAGGACCTCATTATGGGTTGCAGCTTCATCTATCTGCTTTAGAAGTAGACTTTCCATGGTTTCTGTTATATTTGGGGGTTTGTAACAGACCCCAATGAGAATTTTGTTACCATTTTTCTCTCCATGAATTTCGACCCATATGGACTCGACATCCTCATTTCCTTTGCTAATATCCTCCCTTAAAGTGGACTTTAGACAAGACTTTACATAGAGACAAACCCCTCCTCCTCTCCGATTTTTACGATCCTTTCTAAACAGACTGTAACCCTGTAAGTTAACTGCCCAGTCATAGCTTTCATCTAACCATGTCTCGGTTATTCCCACTATGTCAAAGTTACCTGTAGATATTTCTGCTTCTAGTTCTTCCATCTTGTTTGTCAGGCTTCTGGCGTTTGCGAGCATGCAGTTTAGAGGATTTTGTTTTGTTCCAATCTCCTCGCTGTGGATTGTTTTAGAAATGTTCTTACCTCCCTTCTGAGTATGTTTTCCTGGGTCTTCTTTGTTTGAGTCTAATGTTTTTCTTCCCGTCCCCTCTTCTTCTAGTTTAACGCCCTCCTGATGAGTGTAGCGAGTCTTCTGGCGAATGTGTGTTTCCCAGGTTTGTTGAGGTGTAGTCCGTCTCTGGCGAGGAGTCCATCGTACCAGTAATTCACACCGTGGTCCAGGAATCCGAATCCTTGTTGTCTGCACCATTGTCTTAGCCAGTTGTTTGCATCAAGGATCCTGTTCCATCTCCTGGTGCCATGCTCGTCTACTGGAAGGATAGAAGAAAAAACTACCTGTGCATCCAGTTCCTTTACTTTCTTCCCCAACTCTTCAAAGTCCTTGCAGATTGTCGGTAGGTCCTTCCTTGCCGTGTCATTGGTGCCAACATGTATCAGAAGAAATGGGTGGACGTCCTTGGAGCTGAAGAGCTTTGGTATCCTATCGGTCACATCCTTGATCATCGCACCTGGAAGGCAGCATACTTCTCTTGCAGTTATGTCCGGTCTGCAGATGGCTGCTTCTGTGCCTCTCAGTAGTGAGTCTCCCACCACCACCACTCTTCGTTGCTTCTTGGCTGCACTTTTTGCTGTCACTTGTTGCTGTGTGCCCTTTTCTTTTTTGCTTGCTGGTATTGCTTCATCCTTAGGTGTGCCATCTTCATCCTCTACAAAGATTTGATATCGGTTCTTCAGTTGTGTGGTTGGTGTTTTCTCCATGGTCTTCTTGCTTCTATTGGTCACATGCTTCCACTCATCTGCTTTTGAAGGTTCTCTGACACTTTTTTCACCTTCTGTGACCAGTAGAGATGCTTCTGTTCTGTCTAGAAAGTCTTCATTCTCTTTGATGAGTTTCAAAGTTGCTATTCTTTCTTCGAGACCCCGCACCTTTTCTTCTAAAAGGGCCACTAGTCTACACTTCTGACAGGTGAAATTTGATTCTTCTTCTGGTCGATCTGTGAACATGTAGCACATGCTGCAGCTCACCATGTAGGTTGTCACATCTGCCATGTTGCTCCTAGATCCTGCTGAGTTGCTGTGTGTTATCCTTCTTGTGTAATCTACTCAGCCAACCTCTCTTGCAATAATGTCCTACAGGCAAAAATTTGCGCGCCGTAAGGCGCGCGGTTTGGTGATGCTTTCCAAGCAGCTGGTCCCGGCTGTACCCAACGATCTTCTAGCTTAGGGAGACTCTTCGCTCTTCCCAGAAGGCACCTGGAATATGCAAATTAGCCTCTTCAAGCTTGAATCCCTGGTTTGGTGATGCTTTCCAAGCAGCTGGTCCCGGCTGTACCCAACGATCTTCTAGCTTAGGGAGACTCTTCGCTCTTCCCAGAAGGCACCTGGAATATGCAAATTAGCCTCTTCAAGCTTGAATCCCTGGTTTGGTGATGCTTTCCAAGCAGCTGGTCCCGGCTGTACCCAACGATCTTCTAGCTTAGGGAGACTTTGCTTTTCCCAGAAGGCACCTGGAATATGCAAATTAGCCTCCTCAAGCTTGAATCCCTGGTTTGGTGATGCTTTCCAAGCAGCTGGTCCCGGCTGTACCCAACGATCTTCTAGCTTAGGGAGACTTCGCTTTTCCCAGAAGGCACCTGGAATATGCAAATTAGCCTCCTCAAGCTTGAATCCCTGGTTTATACGTTATGTATGGAAAAAGAATCTGGAAGGGTCAGACGAAAAGACACAGGATTAAGAACCTCATAAATCCTATACGGACCAATAAAATGAGGTTTAAACTTAGGAGAGGAAACCTTCATAGGAATATGACGAGAAGATAACCAAACCAGATCCCCAACACGAAGTCGGGGACCCACACGGCGTCTGCGATTAGTGAAAAGTTGAGCCTTCTCCTGGGACAAGGTCAAATTGTCCACTACCTGAGTCCAAATCTGCTGCAACCTGTCCACCACAGTATCCACACCAAGACAGTCCGAAGACTCAACCTGTCCAGAAGAGAAACGAGGATGGAACCCAGAATTGCAGAAAAACGGTGAAACCAAGGTAGCCGAGCTGGCCCGATTATTAAGGGCGAACTCAGCCAAAGGCAAAAAGGACACCCAGTCATCCTGATCAGCAGAAACAAAGCACCTCAGATATGTTTCCAAGGTCTGATTGGTTCGCTCGGTCTGGCCATTAGTCTGAGGATGGAAATCCGAGGAAAAAGACAAGTCAATGCCCATCCTACCACAAAAGGCTCGCCAAAACCTCGAAACAAACTGGGAACCTCTGTCAGAAACAATATTCTCTGGAATGCCATGCAAACGAACCACATGCTGGAAGAACAAAGGCACCAAATCAGAGGAGGAAGGCAATTTAGACAAGGGTACCAGATGGACCATCTTAGAAAAGCGATCACAGACCACCCAAATGACTGACATCTTTTGCGAAATGGGAAGGTCAGAAATAAAATCCATAGAGACATGTGTCCAAGGCCTCTTCGGGACCGGCAAGGGCAAAAGCAACCCACTGGCACGAGAACAGCAGGGCTTAGCCCGAGCACAAATCCCACAGGACTGCACAAAAGCACGCACATCCCGCGACAGAGAGGGCCACCAAAAGGATCTAGTCACTAACTCTCTGGTACCAAAGATTCCAGGATGACCAGCCAACACCGAACAATGAAGTTCAGAGATAACTCTATTCGTCCACCTATCAGGGACAAACAGTTTCTCCGCTGGGCAACGATCAGGTTTATTAGCCTGAAATTTTTGCAGCACCCGCCGCAAATCAGGGGAGATGGCAGACACAATTACTCCTTCCTTGAGGATACCAGCCGGCTCAGATAAACCCGGAGAGTCAGGTACAAAACTCCTAGACAGAGCATCCGCCTTCACATTTTTAGAGCCCGGAAGGTACGAAATCACAAAGTCAAAACGGGCAAAAAACAACGACCAACGAGCTTGTCTAGGATTCAAGCGCTTGGCAGACTCGAGATAAGTCAAGTTCTTATTATCAGTCAATACCACCACGCGATGCTTAGCTCCTTCAAGCCAATGACGCCACTCCTCGAATGCCCACTTCATGGCCAGCAACTCTCGGTTGCCCACATCATAATTACGCTCAGCAGGCGAAAACTTCCTGGAAAAGAAAGCGCATGGTTTCATCACTGAGCAACCAGAACCTCTCTGCGACAAAACAGCCCCTGCTCCAATCTCAGAAGCATCAACCTCGACCTGGAACGGAAGAGAAACATCTGGTTGACACAACACAGGGGCAGAAGAAAAACGATGCTTCAACTCTTGAAAAGCTTCCACCGCAGCAGAAGACCAATTGACCACATCAGCACCCTTCTTGGTCAAATCGGTCAATGGTTTAGCAATACTAGAAAAATTGCAGATGAAGCGACGATAAAAATTAGCAAAGCCCAGGAACTTTTGCAGACTTTTCACAGATGTCGGCTGAGTCCAATCATGGATGGCCTGGACCTTAACAGGATCCATCTCGATAGTAGAAGGGGAAAAGATGAACCCCAAAAATGAAACCTTCTGCACACCAAAGAGACACTTTGATCCCTTCACAAACAAAGAATTAGCACGCAGGACCTGAAAAACCGTTCTGACCTGCTTCACATGAGACTCCCAATCATCCGAAAAGATCAAAATGTCATCCAAGTACACAATCAGGAATTTATCCAGGTACTCTCGGAAGATGTCATGCATAAAGGACTGAAACACTGATGGAGCATTGGAAAGTCCGAACGGCATCACGAGATACTCAAAATGACCCTCGGGCGTATTAAATGCAGTTTTCCATTCATCACCTTGCTTAATTCGCACCAGATTATACGCACCACGAAGATCTATCTTTGTGAACCAACTAGCCCCCTTAATCCAAACAAACAGATCAGATAACAATGGCAAGGGGTAATGAAATTTATCCGTGATCTTATTAAGAAGGCGGTAATCTATACAAGGTCTCAGCGAACCATCCTTCTTGGCTACAAAAAAGAACCCTGCTCCTAATGGCGACGATGACGGGCGAATATGCCCCTTCTCCAGGGATTCCTTCACATAACTGCGCATAGCGGTGTGCTCAGGCACGGACAAATTAAACAATCGACCTTTTGGGAATTTACTACCAGGAATCAAATTGATAGCACAATCACAATCCCTATGCGGAGGTAGGGTATTGGACTTGGGCTCATCAAATACATCCCGGTAATCAGACAAGAACTCTGGGACCTCAGAAGGAGTGGATGACGAAATTGACAGAAATGGAACATCACCATGTACCCCCTGACAACCCCAGCTGGACACCGACATGGATTTCCAATCTAATACTGGATTATGGGCTTGTAGCCATGGCAACCCCAACACGACCACATCATGCAGATTATGCAACACCAGAAAGCGAATAACCTCCTGATGTGCAGGAGCCATGCACATGGTCAGCTGGGTCCAGTATTGAGGCTTATTCTTGGCCAAAGGCATAGCATCAATTCCTCTCAATGGAATAGGACACTGCAAGGGCTCCAAGAAAAACCCACAACGCTTAGCATATTCCAAGTCCATCAAATTCAGGGCAGCGCCTGAATCCACAAATGCCATGACAGAATATGATGACAAAGAGCAGATCAAGGTAACGGACAGAAGAAATTTTGACTGTACAGTACCAATGGTGGCAGACCTAGCGAACCGCTTAGTGCGCTTAGGACAATCAGAGATAGCATGAGTGGAATCACCACAGTAGAAACACAGACCATTCAGACGTCTATGTTCTTGCCGTTCAACTCTGGTCAAGGTCCTATCACACTGCATAGGCTCAGGTTTAAGCTCAGGTAATACCGCCAAATGGTGCACAGGTTTACGCTCACGCAAGCGTCGACCGATCTGAATGGCCAAAGACATAGACTCATTCAGACCAGCAGGCATAGGAAATCCCACCATGACATCCTTAAGGGCTTCAGAGAGACCCTTTCTGAATATTGCTGCCAGCAGATTCATTCCATTGAGTGAGCACTGACCACTTTCTAAATTTCTGACAATATACCTCTATCTCATCCTGAGCCTGACAAAGAGCCAGCAAATTTTTTTCTGCCTGATCCACTGAATTAGGCTCATCGTACAGCAACCCAAGCGCCAGGAAAAACGCATCGATATTGCTCAATGCAGGATCTCCTGACGCAAGAGAAAACGCCCAGTCCTGAGGGTCGCCGCGCAAAAAAGAAATGACGATCCTAACCTGTTGAATTGGGTCACCAGAAGAGCGAGGTTTCAAAGCCAGAAATAGTTTACAATTATTTTTGAAACTCAGAAATTTAGTTCTATCTCCAAAAAACAAATCTGGAATAGGAATTCTCGGTTCAAGCAAAGAATTCTGGACCACAAAATCTTGATTATTTTGAACTCTTGCCGTGAGCTGATCCACACATGAAGACAGACCTTTAATGTCCATTGCTACACCTGTGTCCTGAACCACCCAAATGTCTAGGGGAAAAAAAAGACAAAACACAGTGCAAAGAAAAAAAAAATGGTCTCAGAACTTCTTTTTTCCCTCTATTGAGAATCATTAGCACTTTTGGCTTCCTGTACTGTTATGAAAGGCAATTCAGAATCACAATGGACATGGAGGTCAGAGCACATACAGTGAACTGACAATAACCCAAAATAATAGAACGAGCTCTGAGACGTGGGAACTCTGCAGATCGCAATCCCTAAGCCTATCAAACCACACTAAGGGTAGCCGTGGAGCGCTCCTGACCAGAACCTAGGCGCCTCGTCACAGCCTGAGAAACTAGCTAATCCTGAAGATAGAAAAATAAGCCTACCTTGCCTCAGAGAAATTCCCCAAAGGAAAAGGCAGCCCCCCACATATAATGACTGTGAGTAAGATGAAAACACAAACATAGAGATGAAACAGATTTAGTGATGCCCGACTAGCTGAACAGAACGAGGATAGGGAAGATAACTTTGCGGTCAGCACAAAAACCTATAAAAAACCACGCAGAGGGGACAAAAAGACCCTCCGCACCGACTAACGGTACGGAGGTGGACCCTCTGCGTCTCAGAGCTTCCAGCAGGCGAGAAAAACCAATAAAGCAAGCTGGACAGAAAAATAGCAACAAAATAACATAAGCAAAACTTAGCTTTGCAGAGCAGCAGGCCACAGGAATGATCCAGGGAAAAAACAAGTCCCACACTGAAACATTGACAGGAAGCATAGATCAAAGCATCAGGTGGAGTTAAGTAGAGAAGAAGCTAACGAGCTCACCAGATCACCTGAGGGAGGAAACTCAGAAGCTGCAGTACCACTTTCCTCCACAAACGGAAGATCCCAGAGAGAATCAGCCGAAGTACCACTTGTGACCACAGGAGTGAACTCTGCCACAGAATTCACAACAGTACACACAGCAGCAACACTGAATAACAACACAGGTGTCACAGGTAATGAAAGAGAAGTGAAACAAGCCAAGGTCATACACAGAGATAGCAGCGCGGTACAGAAGGGGCGAGCAGGGAATAGTCGGGAACAAACAAGACGTCAGAACCTACCGGGAATGTGGTAACCAAAACGTGAGACATAAGACAGAGTCGGGGTACAGGCCAGGGGTCAGAACAAGTCATCAACGGGTGCAGGCAGTCAGAAGCAAACAGGAACACTATTACAGGGATCAGGTCAGGAGCTCAAACAGTGCAACATGAACTATAGCTGACACTGGCCCACAGGCTGCAGAGGACTTAAATAGCTCAGCAGGTTTAAAGTGAGGCAGAGAGGATTAACTCCCACATGACCAGTCCAGAGACAAGACAGCTGAACACAACCTCAGAATTGGATCATGACACATACATATTCTAGAATACCCGATGCGTTAGAATCGGGCCACCATCTAGTAATAATAATAATCTTTATTTTTATATATACGCTAACATATTCCGCAGCACTTTACATTTTGCACACATTATCATCGCTGTCCCCGTTGGGGCTCACAATCTAAATTCCCTATCAGTATGTCTTTAGAATGTGGGAGGAAACCGGAGTACCCGGAGGAAACCCACGTGTATTGTGCTTTAACTTAGGGATAGATTAGTAACTAGTGCAGGATCATAGGGGTTAAGAAGATGGGAGGAGTCACAGAGCAGCACAGCACAGAGCAGGGACGTATAGGAAAGGCACTTTCTGATTAGGGACAGATGCCCGGACACCTTGGCCAAAGGCAGGACGTGTGAGCAGATTATTACAGGCCATAGGGATAAAGCTGTTTCAGTAAGGGGCCCCAGGCTGAGGATTGTGCAGGTGGTCACCAGCTTAGACAAGAACCAATCCAAGGAAGGATCCGAAGCTAGCGGCTGTGATTAGGAGGCAGCTGAGTTTGCGAGCCCATTACCCTATAACTCGCAGCTGGACCAGAGAAATGGTTGGAAGCTGGTGGGCCTGGATCAAGAGTGGGACAGAGATTGTCCAGGAGTGGGACAGGGATTGTCCAATAGTGGGTCAGCGATTGACCAAGGATATAGACAAAGGCTGCAGGGATATAGACAGAGTTGACAGGAAGAACCGAG
This sequence comes from Ranitomeya imitator, assembly GCF_032444005.1. NCBI lineage: Eukaryota > Metazoa > Chordata > Amphibia > Anura > Dendrobatidae > Ranitomeya > Ranitomeya imitator. Next base: position 62,549,779 of record NC_091283.1, on the reverse strand, counting down.
TTTGCCGGGACAGCAGGGAAAGATAAGAAAATGTCTCTGTGTTTGAACTGTGCTGTCTGTGAGATGAATATCCTGCTGCTTAGTAAAGTTTGACCATTGAGACAAAGACTGTGACTCTGTGGTGCTTCATGGGACTAGAATTCCAGCAGACACAGTGAGTATTCCTCCCTTCATGTGCAAGGTGCCGGGGTGCTCATGGACAGTTGCTTTTTGAAATCGCCCATGACTACTACCCTGTGCCACCTTGTTACACAGACATCAGCTCGTTTTTTACAAACATACTGTACATGTTTTACTCTGAGGCTTAAAAAAATTATTGAAAATAGGACTGAGGATAAGCTCAATAGTTGCAGAGGTAAAGTCTGTTCCCACTGACTTATCCCAACCAGTTAATCTACACTGTTGGAATAATAGCAACAGCTAGAGACTTATGCGACTACACTGTCCTAGGCCTTCTTCAAACATTCATTTTTTATGTCCACATACAGTCCATTTCTTTAGGACCGCAAGCAAAATTTGCAGACGTGCCCTTTTTTTCCGCACCATGGATGAAATGCGTGCCACACAAATGCACACTTATGACATACTAGATGGTGGCCCGATTCTAACGCATTGGGTATTCTAGAATATGCATGTCCACGTAGTATATTGCACAGCCCACATAGTATATTGCCCAGTCTCGTAGTATATTGCCCAACCACGTAGTATATTGCCCAGTCACGTACTATATTGCCCAGTCACGTAGTATATTGCCCAACCACGTAGTATATTGCCCAGCCACGTAGTGTATTGCCCAGCCACGTAGTATATTGCCCAGTCACATACTATATTGCAAAACCACATAGTATATTGCCCAGCAACATAGTATATTGCCCAGTCACGTAGTATATTGCACAGCCCATATAGTATATTGCACAGCCCGTGTAGTATATTGCACAGCCCGCGTAGTATATTGCACAGCCCGCGTAGTATATTTCGCAGCGCGCGTAGTATATTGCACAGCCCGCGTAGTATATTGCCCAGCGCGCGTAGTATATTGCCCAGCGCGCGTAGTATATTTATTGCACAGCCCGCGTAGTATATTGCCCAGCCCGCGTAGTATATTGCCCAACCACGTAGTATATTGCCCAGTCACGTACTATATTGCCCAGTCACGTAGTATATTGCCCAACCATGTAGTATATTGCCCAGCCACGTAGTATATTGCCCAGCCACGTAGTATATTGCCCAGTCATATACTATATTGCAAAACCACATAGTATATTGCCCAGCAACATAGTATATTGCCCAGTCACGTAGTATATTGCCCAGTCACGTAGTATATTGCACAGCCCATATAGTATATTGCACAGCCCGCGTAGTATATTGCACAGCCCGCGTAGTATATTGCACAGCCCACGTAGTATACAGTTAGGTCCCTTTAAAAACAGGGCGGTACATATTAAGGAGCTGAAACTCCTAAACCCTTCATCCAATTTTAATGTGGATACCCTCAAATGAAAGCTGAAAGTCTGAACTTCAACTGCATCTGAATTGTTTTGTTTAAAATTCATTGTGGTAATGTCTATAACCAAAATTAGAAAAATGTTGTCTCTGTCCAAATATATATGGACCTAACTGTATTGCACAGCCCACGTAGTATATTGCCCAGCGCGCGTAGTATATTGCCCAGCGCGCGTAGTATATTTATTGCACAGCCCGCGTAGTATATTGCCCAGCCCGCGTAGTATATTGCCCAGCCCGCGTAGCATATTGCACAGCCCACATAGTATATTGCCCAGCCCGCGTAGTATATTGCCCAGCGCGCGTAGTACATTGCACAGCCCGTGTAGTATATTGCATAGCAATGTAGGCATCATATCCCTGTTAAAAAAAGAATTAAAATAAAAAATAGTTATCTACTCACCTTCCGTTGGCCCCTGGGTCCAGGAAGCTTTTACCGACGCTCCTCGCGCGCTCCAGTATCAAGAGTGCATTGCGGTCTCGCGAGATGATGACGTAGCGGTCTCGTGAGACCGCTACGTCATCATCTCGTGAGATCGCAATGCATGGACCGGGGAGCGGGAAAGGCGCCGGATGGTGAGTATATGATGATTTTTTTTTTATTATTATTTTTAACATTAGATCTTTTTACTATTGATGCTGCATAGGCAGCATCAATAGTAAAAAAAGTTGGTCACACAGGGTTAATAGCAGCATTAATGGAGTGCGTTACACCACGGCATAACGCGGTCCATTAGCGCTGCCATTAACCCTGTGTGAGCGCTGACTGGAGGGGAGTACAGAGCGGGCTTTGACTGTGGGGAGGAAGGAGCGGCCATGTTGCCACCGGACTGCGCCCGTCGCTGATTGGTCATGGCAATTGTCGTGGGTAGGGTTGAGCGACCTTTACTTTTATAGGATCGGGTCGGGTTTCACGAAACCCGACATTTTCGAGTGAAAACGGCCGATCCTATAAAAAAGTCGGGGTCGGGGTCGGCCGAAACTCGAAACCCAATGCAGTGCATTGGGTTTCCAATGGTTCCCAGGGTCTGAAGGAGCGGAAACTCTGCTTCAGGCCCTGGGATCCATATTTAAGTGTAAAATAAAGAATTAAAATAAAAAATATCGCTATACTTACCCTCTGACGCGCCCTGGTACTAACCGGGAACCTTCCTTCCTTCGAATCAGCGCTTCCAGGACCTTGCGGTGACGTCGCGGTGATGTCGCGGCTTGTGATTGGTCGTACGGCCGCCCATGTGACCGTTCGCGCGACCAATCACAAGCCGCGACGTCACCGCGACGTCACACAAGGTCCTGCAAGCGCTGATTCTTAGGAAGGAAGGCTGCCGGAAAGAAGCAGGGCGCGTCCGAGGGTCGGGTTGGGTTTCATGAAACCCGACTTTGCCAAAAGTCGGCGACTTCTCAACCCTAGTCGTGGGTGTTTTGCCACAACCAATCAGCTACTTGGATTCCATGACAGACAGAGGCCGCGACCAATGAATATCCGTGACAGAAAGACAGAAGGACAGACAGAAAGACGGAAGTGACCCTTAGACAATTATATAGTAGATGGATGACATTAGTGTGACATGCCCCAGAATTTATTGCTCCTGTAGCATACTCCAGCATCTGGCAAAAGCTTTACAGTTTGCGTTGTTCCCAGGACCCAGGTGCTGAATCCAACTCTCATCATTGTGATGCTGATGACAGTTGTACACATGCTGTTTGGGAATAGCACTAGCTACAAGTCTCATCATTATCAACTGGTCTCCCTGCAATCAGCGATAACAAGTGATTCTGATTACAGTTGTAGTTAGCCCTGGTAGTCTGTGTATTGTGTGTATTAAATAAATAATTTAAAAAAAATATGGCTTGGGGGATCCCATTAATTTTCCTAACCAGCTGAGGGAAATCCGACAGCTGGGTGCTGGTGTTAATATCCTGGGAAGGTGCCAATAGTCATAAAGTTTTCCTGTCTGTTAATATCAGCTCACAGCTGTTTGCTCAGCCTTTACTGGTTAGTAAAGAAGGGGAATCCCCAAAAAAGGGCATGGTTTCCCCCCTAAATTTATTAACCAGCAAAGACTAAACAGACAGCTGTGGACAGATATTAATAGGCTGGGAAGGGGTCATAGATATTGGCATCCTCCCAGACTAAGAACACCAGCCCTCAGTTTCCCAAGAAATGGTGCATCCATTAGATGCACCAATTCTGGCACTTATGCTCGGCTCTTCCCTCTTGCCATGGTGCATTGGCAAGTGGGGTAATAGGTTTGGGGTTGATGTCAGCTGTTTTATGTCTGTCGATATCAAGTCCAAGGGTTAGTAGTGGAGAAGTGTCTATCAGAATTGGTGTAATACATGCGCATTTTCTGGGGCAGCTGCAGGGTGCTATTTTTAGTGTGGGGGTGTCAGTATCCATGGCCCCTTACCTGTCTGATATAGGCCCCAAGCTGTTTGCTTTAGGTTGACTTGTTTTCAAAAACAGGGAAGACCCCCATTTCATTTTTTTAATTATTTACTTAAATAATCAAGAAAAGGCATGGGACTCCTCTATTCTTGGTAAGATAACCAGCCATGATTAAACTGACAGATGAAAGTTGCAGCCCCAGATGTAAGATTTGCCTGTGCTGGTTATCAAAAATAGAAAAGACCCCACGTCAAATAAAAAAAAAAAATTATATATAGCAAAGATGAATACTACAATCAGCTGCGTTTTCTCTCGTTGTTATTAGCGACAGCAGACGTAGGATTATGAGAGTAGTGCTCTGTCATAAACCGATACATGTGACCGGCAGTAACCTTTTCACTGCCAGTCACAGTTGCTAGCTCATGCTGTCATCTAACAGCGTGGGAACTGCAGTTCTCTGACCAGTCCTGAAAGAGAGCAACCAAAACTGCAAGCACCACTCCACCACAACTCATATTAAGTGCAATAAACCGCAAAGACCTAAGCTGGGAACAGGGCTAAATAGCACGTCTGATGCTGAAGGAAATTTTCAGGTGTTCAATACTTCCCAATCACCTCCAGACAATCACTCCCTGCTAAATGACACAGCAGAATAGGCCAAATTCCACCACTGCCTAGTACCAAACACAGCAGTGTCCTGCATTGCGTGGCAACCAGAGAAAACAGTGTTCTATGTTCCCCAGGCATTGAAATCCATGGAAGATACGGCATTCCACCTCCCCACTTATCCCACTACTCCAGAATGCAATGCTCTGTAAGAATGGGATTGTCTCCCTGCGAGCAAGGTAGCTCCACCTCCAGGTTGACCAGACCTCTTCCTGATAACTGGGGAAGGCTGACTGTGTACCCTCTCAGATTGAGCAGGGCAATAACGCTTGTGACCGTAGTAGCATAGCACCGGACCCGTTCCATTCCCAGATGGAAGCACAGAACCACAACTCTTAACAATGACGTCACCACTCTCACTGCAGCTGCATTCTCATGCTAAACTCAGTGTGTTCTGGCTGGCATGGTGAGCTGTCACGTTCCTGATGTCACAGCTCACCACTAGAAATGAGCGAACATTTCAAGGTTCGGTTTGGATCGACAAACATCCCGATGTTCGCTGAACATGTTCGCTAAAGAGATTTGACTGTCCAGGCTGAGAACCACTGAGGTATAAGCTGCTGCGAGTGCAGACTCAGTGAGTAGCGGTGACGTCATCGAGGTTACCTCAGCCGGGCCCCTGAACTGCCGTGAAAACCATGAGACTTTTTCTCACTGTGCTAGCGGTGATCTCACCGAGGTCACCACAGTTCAGGCGCTCAACGGTAACCTCGATGACATTACCACTAGTCACTGATACTGCATTTACTGCAGCTCATTCCTCAGTGGTTCTCAGCTTGAGCGGTCCCATTTTGATACAATTCTACCTGAAAACTGTTTATCCCCAGACATAGATTATAGTGTGGGACAGAACGATGGACATGTGAGGGATATAGTTATTTTTTTATGGTTGTTTACAGGAGACAAGGTCTTCAAAGGAATGAGCGTTAAGTGAGTGTAACGTGTTTGTTATTTTTAAATTAAAACGAAAAAGTGTGTTTGGGTTTATTTCAAATAGAGGACTTTATTCTGGCTGTGTGCTAATTAACAATACAAATAAAGGATTAGCAATGTGGGTTTGATGTCACCGGACAATACAAAGGTGACATCAGACCCCAAAAATATGAATCTCACTTGTCACCATGACAGGGTAAGTGGGAAGAGCTGGGCAAAGCACCAGAATCTATTAGATGTGCCCTTTCTGTGGCGGCTGTGGGCTGCTATTTTTAGGCTGGGTGGCAATATCCATGGCCCCTTACCAGCCTGTGAATACCAGCCTCTCACTGTCTGCTTTAGCTTGGCTGGTTGTCAAAAATTGTGGGGACCCTGCATCGTTGTTTTAAATTATTTAAGCACACACTGCTCAGTGTTCTTGCTGGATGTCAGGCTGTATAGTTGCATCACGCAACAATGCAGCCTGCCATCTAGATGTAGTAGAGTTAGACCCATCGCTGGACAAATGAATTATTATCTTCTTGGCGTACAGGTAAGGAATATTATGGTTTATTATAATAATTCTGTTACAGCAGACCATAGCTTCTGTGGACTGGGCATGGAGGTGAGTATGGTCTAATTTAGATTCATTAAAGGAGTCTGTGTCATTCTTTCAATTAAAGGACTTTATTCTGGGTGTGTGTTTATTAACAATTTAACTATAGGATTAGTAATAGGCGACTTATAGACGCCTATCCATTACTAAGACATGGGCTTGATGTCACCAGACAATACAAAGGTGACATCAACCTCACAAATATGAACCATTTTTTAAAAATTATTTATTTAAATAACTAAAAAATATGGCGTGGGGACTCCACCATTCCTAATAACCAGCCTTGCTGAAGCTGGCAGCAGAGGGTGGCAGCCCGCAGTTGTCAATTTTGTCTTGCTGGTTATCAAAAATACAGCAGAACCCCATGTCATTTTTTATATATATTTATTAAATTATAGTGCAGGTGGAGGCTGATAAATATTCCCATCAGCTGCCACCTGCTCTTGCTGTTAACAGTTGAATAAAAGTCTCAACATTGTCCCCTGTCATTACCATTCTGCTGGCACTATAGGAACTGGAACTTCCTTTCCCTCGTTTCCCAATATGCATTGCAATGGGCGTACACAGGATTAAAACTGGGGGGCAAGCCATGGTCGTTCAAGTTGTAAAATTTTAGAACAAAAACGTGAATGAAGCAAAAATTATATGTAATTATAGCAGTGCTTTATTTGTTATTACAATTATTTGCTTGCAAAACATATTAGATTTTTATTCTAATTACATGTCTTAACCCCTTAACGACCGCCGATACGCCTTTTAACGGCGGCAGTTAAGGGTACTTAAACCACAGCGCTGTTAATTAACGGCGCTGTGGAAAAAGTAAATAGCTCCCCCCAGAGTCTGATTTTCTCCAGGGTCTCGGCTGCCGGGGGTAGCCGAGACCCCAGAGAACATGATTCAGGGTTTTTTTTACCGACCCCGCTTTTGCGATTGCCGGTAATTAACCGTTTACCGGCGATCGCAAAAAAAACCCTGATTTCCCTTTTAATTTCTCTGTCCTCCGATGTGATCAGAGGACAGAGAAAAGGGGTCCCCGATAGCCCCCCGATACTACTCACCTGTCTCCCCCGGTGCTCCTCGTGGCTCCCGATGGGCGCCGCCATCTTTTTCCGGCAAAAAAATGGCGGGCGCATGCGCAGTGCGCCCGCCGGCCGGCACCGGGAGGATCTTTGGGGTCTCGGCTGCCTGGGGTAGCCGAGACCCCAAAGAACATGATCAGGGTCGGTTATACCGACCCCTGTTTTGCGATCGCCGGTAATTAACTTTTTACCAGCGGTTGCAAAAAAAAAAAAAAGCAAGCGATGTGTAATTCTCTGTCCTCTGATGTGATCGCACATCAGAGGACAGAGAAATAGGGGGATTCGGGGACCCTATTATACTCACCGATGTCCCTGGGTCCTCCTGCTTCTTCTCCTGGCCGCTGGCGTCTTCTTTGGGAAACAAAATGGCGGGTGCATGCGCAGTGCGCCCACCATCTGTCGCCATCTGCCGGCCGGCAGGAGAAAGCAGTTGGGGCTAAAATTAGGGTTAGGGTTGGGGCTAAATTTAGGGTTAGGGTTGGGGCTAAATTTAGGGTTAGGGTTAGGGGTGGGGCTAGGATTAGGGTTAGGGCTAAATTTAGGGTTAGGGTTGGGGCTAAATATAGGGTTAGGGTTGGGGCTAAATTTAGGGTTAGGATTCTTTCACACTTGCGTCGGTACGAGGCCGTCGCAATGCGTCGGCCCAACATACCGACGCACGTTGTGAAAATTGTGCACAACGTGGGAAGCGGATGCAGTTTTTTAACGCATCCGCTGCCCAATCTATGTCCTGGGGAAGAGGGGGCGTAGTTACTGCCACGCATGCGCTGTCAGAAATGGCGGACGCGACGTACAAAACAACGTTACATTGAACGTTTTTTTGTGCCGACGGTCCACCAAAACACAACTGATCCAGTGCACGTCGCGATCTGTCGGCAATACAAGTCTATGGGCAAAAAACGCATCCTGCGGGCACATTTGCAGGATCCGTTTTTTGTCCAAAACGACGGATTGCGACGGATGCCAAACAACGCAAGTGTGAAAGTAGCCTTAGGGCTAGGGTTAGGGTTGGTGCTAAAGTTAGGGCTAGGGTTAGGGTTGGAGCTAAAGTTAAGGCTAGGGTTAGGGCTAAAATTTAGGGTTAGGACTAGGGTTGGGGCTAAAGTTAGGGCTAGGGTTGTGGCTAAAGTTAGGGCTAGGGTTGCGGCTAAAGTTAGAGTTAGAGTTGGGATTAGGGTTAAGGTTTGGATTAGGGTTGGTATTAGGGTTAGGGTTGGCATTAGGGTTAGGGTTGGCATTAGGGTTACGCTTGGGATTAGGGTTAAGGTTAGGGTTGGGATTAGGGGTGTATTGGGATTAGGGTTAGGTTTGAGGTTAGGGTTGAGATTAGGATTAGGGGTGTGTTGGATTTAGGGTTTTGATTAGGGTTATGGTTAGGGTTGACATTAGGGTTGTTTTGGGGTAAGGGTTGTGATTATTGTTAGGGTTGTGATTAGTATTATGGATCGGGTTAGGATTAGGGTTAGGGGTGTGTTGGGGTTAGGGTTGGAGTTAGAAATGGGGGGGTTCCACTGTTTAGTTACATCAGGGGGTCTCCAAACACGACAGCCAATTTTGCGCTCAAAAAGTCAAATGGTGCTCCCTCCCTTCTGAGCTCTGCCGTGCGCCCAAACAGTGGGTTACCCCCACATATGGGGCATCAGCGTACTCGGAATAAATTGGACAACGACTTTTGGGGTCCAATTTCTCCTTTTACCTTTGTGAAAATAAAAACTTAGGGGCTACAAAATCTTTTTTGTGGAAAAAAAAATATTTTTTATTTTCACGACTCTGTATTATAAACTTCTGTGAAGCACTTGGGCACTCAAAGTTCTCACCACACATCTAGTTAAGTTCCATGGGGGGTCTAGTTTCCAAAATGGGGTCACTTATAGGGGTTACTACAGTTTAGGTACATCCGGGGCTCTGCAATCGCAACATAACGCCCACAGACCATTCTATCAAAGTCTGCATTCCCAAACGGCGCTCCTTCCCTTCCGAGCTCTGCCGTGCGCCCAAACAGTGGTTTACCCCCACATATGGTGCATCAGCGTACTCGGGATAAATTGGACAACAACTCTTGCAGTCCAATTTCTCCTGTTACCCTTGTGAAAATAAAAACTTGGGGGCTACAATATCTTTTTTGTGGAAAAAAAATATTTTTTATTTTCACGACTCTGCATTCTAAACTTCTGTGAAGCACTTGGGCATTCAAAGTTCTCACCACACATCTAGATAAGTTCCATGGGGGGTCTAGTTTCCAAAATGGGGTCACTTGTGGAGGGTTTCTACTGTTTAAGCACATCAGGGGCTCTACAAACGCGACATGGCGTCCGATCTCAATTCCAGCCAATTCTACATTGAAAAAGTAAAACGGCACTCCTTCTCTTCCATGCTCTTCGGTGCGCCCAAACAGTGGTTAACCCCCACATATGGGGTATTGACGTACTCAGGAGAAATTGCACAACAACTTTTGTGGTCTAATTTCTCCTGTTACCCTTGTGAAAATAAAAATTTGGGGGCAAAAAAATCATTTTTGTAGAAAAAAATGTGATTTTTTTATTTTCACGGCTCTACGTTATAAACTTCTGTGAAGCACCTGGGGGTTTAAAGTTCTCACCACCCATCTAACTAAGTTCCTTAAGGGGTCTAGTTTACAAAATGGGGTCACTTGTGGGGGGTTTCCACTGTTTAGGCACATCGGGGGCTCTCCAAACGCGACATGGCGTCGGATCTCAATTCCAGCCAATTCTGCATTGAAAAAGTCAAAAGGCGCTCCTTCACTTCCAAGCTCTGTGGTGCGCCCAAAAAGTGGTTTACCCCCACATATGGGGTATCGACGTATTCAGGAGAAATTGCACAACAACTTTATTGGTCTAATTTCTCCTGTTACCCTTGTGAAAATAAGAATTTGTGGGCGAAAAATCATTTTTGTGTAAACAAATGCAATTTTTATTTTCACGGCTCTATGTTATAAACTTCTGTGAAGCACTTGGGGGTTTAAAGTGCTCACTACACATCTAGATAAGTTCCTTCAGGGGTCTAGTTTCCAAAATGGTGTCACTTGTGGGGGGTTTCTACTGTTTAGGCACATCAGGGGCTCTCTAAACGTGACATTGCGTCCGATCTCAATTCCAGCCAATGCTGCATTGAAAAAGTCAAACGGCACTCCTTCACTTCCAAGCTCTGCGGTGCGCCCAAAAAGTGGTTTACCCCCACATATGGGGTATTGACGTGTTCAGGAGAAATTGCCCAACAAAATTTATGGTTACATTTCTGTTTTTACACATGTTAAAATAAAAAAAATGGTTCTGAATTAAAATGTTTGCAAAAAAAAAGTTGAATGTTCATTTTTTCCTTCCACATTGTTTCAGTTCCTGTGAAGCACGTAAAGGGTTAATAAACTTCTTGAATGTGGTTTTGAGAACCTTGAGGGGTGCAGTTTTTAGAATGGTGTCACACTTCATTATTTTCTATCATATAGACCCCTCAAAAAGACTTCAAATGTGTTGTGGTCCCTAAAAAAAATGGTGTTGTAAAAATGAGAAATTGCTGGTCAACTTTTAACCCTTATAACTCCCTAAAAAAAAAATTTTTGTTTCCAAAATTGTGCTGATGTAAAGTAGACATGTGGGAAATGTTATTTATTAACTATTTGTTAGGACTGGCGGAACGCACCCAGAAAGATGATTTAGATGCGTTCGCAGTCCGAGGTCCACCGTGCAGGTGAAAACCCGCTGCTAGTAAATTGCAGACTATCTGGCGGTACACTAAAGTAAACACACGTGGGTTCAACCTCACCCAGCGTGAAGGAAGCAATCCTGTTGCGTCACAGGACCGCGGTACCGCACCTAAAGTGCGAGCAAGCAGTCAGCGTACTTAACCCCAACAGGGATTGAAGTCCGATTAGACCCTTGCTGGCACTACACCACAACTGGGTGTGTAAGGAAACTAATTAGAAATATATAAATGCACAGGAGTGCGAGCAATGCCGCACTGTCGGACGCCACCAACCACACAGGCTTGTGTATGGAAAGCGCAAGGCAAGCGCACGGCGCCGTACAGGCGAACACAGCAAGAGAACGCTGTAATGTGTGTATCGTGCAGATGGTTAGTCGGGCGCTAGATAGCTACCAACATCCGCGAGCAGACAACAACTCTAGGGAGGGATATTTAGGAGCTTTCATCCATCGACATACATCCATCAACACACACACATATATCATTATGAGACAATACTAGCGCATGGCCGTGCGGTCATGCGCAGTTTATATAGTTGCAGCACAGGAAGTGGCTACAGAACTTTTGCCCTTCCAAGACCTGCCAAGAGGACCAATGGAATGTGCCGCAGAGCCTGAGCACCTGACCCTCGATCTCCAACGGGAGATCTTGCCCTGGGCATGCTCAGTATGTGCAGACAAGGACTTAGTCCCAGAGAAGTCTGCTTGCTTGCTGACCAGTACTGGCTTTAATGGCAGGAGCTGGAGACGCAGCAGTAACTCTTAGAACAGAGTGAGATTGAGCAAGACGCTGGGACCGACGTCTTTGCTGAGCAGACTCCACTGCGGCTGGAACAGAATGGGAGACCGCAGTGGAGATGGCTCGAGATTCCCCCTGTGCAGAAGCGGGAACTCGACCTCTAACATTACCCCCCCTCCTAAGGCCCCCCCCTCCTTGGGCCTCGCTACGTTCGAAGGCAGCAATAAGCTGCGGAGCCCGAATGTGCTCAGCAGGCTCCCAGGACCTGTCCTCAGGGCCGTAACCCTTCCAGTCCACCAAAAAATATTTTTTGCCACGTACCACCTTGCACCCCAAGATAGCGTTCACCTCGAAATCGTCCGTAGACGAACCCGATGTCTCGGCAGATGACTCAGAAAACCGGGACATGTATACGGGCTTAAGGAGGGACACATGAAAGGTGTCGGTGATACCAAGGCGTGGAGGAAGAGCCAGACGGTAGACCACAGGATTAACCTGTTCGAGGACCTTGAAGGGACCCAAGTAGCGAGGAGCAAATTTAGTGGACTCAACTCGCAGCCTGATGTTACGGGCGGAGAGCCACACCAAGTCGCCAGGAGCAAAGGTCGGAGCGGGGCGCCGATGAGCATCGGCGGAGGACCTCATTCTCTCCTTAGAGGCCCGAATGGCATCCTGAGTGCGGTCCCAAATATCCCGTGCCTCCACAGCCCAGTCTGCCATCCTGGAGTCTGCGGAGGACACGGGCATAGGCACAGGCACCCGTGGATGCTGACCATAGTTGAGGAGGAATGGGGTTTGTCCAGTGGAGTCGGCTACGGCGTTGTTCAGTGCAAACTCTGCCCATGATAGCAAGGATGCCCAGTCATCCTGCCTGGCTGAAACAAAATGTCGCAGGTATGTGACCAAGGTCTGATTGGCCCTCTCTACCAACCCATTCGTCTCGGGATGATAAGCGGAAGAGAGATTCAACTCAATACTGAGTAAACGACAAAGCTCTCTCCAGAACCGAGACGCAAACTGGGGACCTCGGTCACTGACAATTTTGTCAGGCATACCATGTAGGCGGAAAATGTGTTTTATGAACAACGCTGCCAAGGCCCGTGCAGAAGGTAACCGTGGTAGCGGCACCAAATGCACCATTTTTGAGAAATGATCGGTGATGACCCAAATGATGCTACAGCTGCGAGATTTGGGTAAACCCACGACAAAGTCCATCCCGACCATCTCCCAGGGCCTATCTGCCACCGGCAAGGGATAGAGCAACCCAGCTGGCCTTTGACGCGGAGATTTATTTTTGGCGCAGGAGACACACGCCAGAATATAATCCCTGACATCCCGGACCATATGCGGCCACCAGTACGTCCTCGCCAGTAGCTCAGATGTCCTTTTTGTCCCAAAGTGTCCACCCACCCTGGACGAATGAGCCCAAGAGAGAACCTCCGGTCGCAAATTAATGGGCACAAAAGTCTTGCCCGGAGGCACAGACTCCAGTGAAACCGGCGCTACGGTTCTCAGGCTCTCAGCAGGGACAATAAGCCGAGGCTCCTCTTCCTCCTCCTCAGTTGACATAAGGGAGCGAGAGAGAGCGTCGGCACGAATATTCTTGTCCCCGGCGAGATAGTGAAGAGTAAAATGGAACCGGGAGAAAAATAAGGACCATCTGGCCTGACGAGAATTCAGCCGCTGGGCTGTGTGTAAATACACCAAATTTTTGTGGTCCGTGAAGACCTGGAAAGGAAACCGTGCACCCTCCAGAAGATGTCTCCACTCCGAAAAGGCCAACTTCATCGCTAGCAACTCCCTATCCCCGATGGAGTAATTTCTCTCCGCTGATGTAAAGGTCTTTGAGAAAAAGAAGCATGGATGCTTCCGACCTTGAGCATCCTTTTAATAGAGGACTGCTCCAGCACCAACGGATGAGGCATCCACCTCCATTAGGAATGGCTTATCAACATCGGGGCGACGTAAGATGGGAGCACTAGCAAAGTGGGACTTAATAGAAGCGAAGGCCTTGGAGACCTCTTCCGACCACAATTTGGGATTCGCTCCCTTCTTGGTGAGGGCTACCAAGGGAGCTACCAGAGTTGAGAAGTGGGGAATGAACTGGCGGTAATAGTTAATGAACCCCATAAAGCGCTGCACCGCTTTAAGAGAATGGGGCTCTTGCCAGTCCATCACAGCCTGTAGTTTGGCAGGATCCATAGCCAATCCCTGGGCGGAGATGATATAGCCCAGGAAAGGTAAGGACTCCTGCTCAAACATACACTTCTCCAATTTCGCATAGAGAGAGTTTGCCCGTAGGAGGTCGAAGACTCTGCCAACATCTCTCCGGTGGGAGTCCATATCTGGAGAAAAGATGAGAATATCATCCAGATAGACTACAACTGAGGTGGAAAGCATATCCCGGAAGATGTCGTTGACAAAGTCTTGGAAAACGGCTGGAGCATTACAGAGCCCGAAGGGCATCACCAGATACTCATAGTGCCCATCTCTGGTGTTAAATGCCGTTTTCCATTCGTCCCCCTCACGGATGCGAATCAGGTTATAAGCACCCCGCAGATCTAATTTAGTAAACACTCTAGCTCCCCGAAGCCTATCGAAGAGCTCGGATATCAAGGGCAAAGGATACTTGTTCTTAACGGTGATTGCGTTAAGACCCCTGTAGTCTATGCATGGACGTAGTTCCCAATTCTTCTTCTGCACGAAGAAGAACCCTGCCCCAGCAGGTGACACTGACTTCCTGATGAACCCTCTTGCCAGATTCTCTTGAATGTACTGAGACATGGCCTCCGTCTCCGGGAGAGATAATGGATAAACTCGACCCCGGGGAGGCTCCGCACCAGGCAAGAGATCGATAGGACAGTCATAGGGGCGATGGGGCGGAAGGGTCTCCGCCGCCTTTTTGGAGAACACGTCTGCATAAGACCAATATTGCTTGGGGAGAGAGGATAGATCTGCGGGTACCTCTGTAGTAGCAACCTGAACGCACTCTCGGTGACACCTACCCCCACATGATTCACCCCATCCCAGAATTCTGGCAGAGGACCACTCGATGTGAGGAGAGTGGTACCGTAACCAAGGTATCCCCAACAGGACCTCATCAATCCCCTCAGGAATGACAAGCAGAGATATAATCTCCTGATGGGATGGTGACATGGACAGAGTAAAATGGAATGTCTGATGTGTTATCTGTGCGGGGAGTGTCGACCCATTCACCACTCGTACCGTTACTGGTTGAGATAGCATAACCAGGGGTATTGCGTGACGTTGGGCGAAGGCAGAAGACATAAAATTGCCCTCCGCCCCAGAATCCACGCAGATCTCTACCGAGTGGGAGGATGAGCCAAAAGTAATTGTCCCCTTGAAAGACAATTTGGAGGCAAACGTCGCAGTGTCTAGTGCACCTCCACCTACTACCACTAGACGCTGACGTTTCCTCGACCGCTGATGACATCTGGTGGCAAGATGTCCTGACTGTTGGCATACATGGCAAACCTGGAGTGCACGGGCGGTCCGGAACTTAGATCCCGCTCGTGACACCACCTTAGGTTCATGGGACTCAGGAGCCTGGACTGGAAATTCTAAATGTTTGGCGAAGGTGGGAGCCAGCCGAAACCTCTGCCTACACTGGGCTCGCTCTAACCTCCGCTCGTGAAAACGGAGGTCAATACGAGTAGATACAGTTATCAATTCCTCCAGTGTGGCGGGAATCTCCCTAATGGCCAGGGCGTCCTTAACGTGGTCAGCCAGCCCCCTCCAAAATATAGGGATAAGGGCTTTATCCGTCCACTCCAGCTCAGATGCTAGAGTGCGAAAGTGGACGGCAAAAAGGCTGACCAAGGACGAGCCCTGAGTCAATGCCAACAGTTGGAGCGCCGTATCATGGGTGACACAAGGTCCTAAAAAGACCTGTTTCAGAGTGCTCAGGAATAACGGAGCACTCTGCACCACAAGATCGTCACGCTCCCACAGCGGCGTAGCCCACTGCAACGCCCTGTCCGACAATAAGGAAATGATAAAGCCCACCTTAGCCCGCTCTGTAGGGAAACGAGAGGCCAGAAGCTCGAGATGTATTGAGCACTGACTCACGAAACCCCTACAGGACTTACTGTCACCAGAAAATTTCTCTGGTAGCGGGAGGCGAGATAGCGTCGGTACAGGGGCGGCAGTGGACAAGGTAGCTGCAGCCACACTTGCAGCCTGAACAGCGACAGCAGTAACATCCACAGCTGAAGTTGAACGCTCTAGAGCCGCCAACCTTCCCTCCAGCTGCTGGATGTACCGCTGTAAACGCTGATCGTCCGCCATTTACTAGCCAGACCTTGGCGCTAGTATTATGTTAGGACTGGCGGAACGCACCCAGAAAGATGATTTAGATGCGTTCGCAGTCCGAGGTCCACCGTGCAGGTGAAAACCCGCTGCTAGTAAATTGCAGACTATCTGGCGGTACACTAAAGTAAACACACGTGGGTTCAACCTCACCCAGCGTGAAGGAAGCAATCCTGTTGCGTCACAGGACCGCGGTACCGCACCTAAAGTGCGAGCAAGCAGTCAGCGTACTTAACCCCAACAGGGATTGAAGTCCGATTAGACCCTTGCTGGCACTACACCACAACTGGGTGTGTAAGGAAACTAATTAGAAATATATAAATGCACAGGAGTGCGAGCAATGCCGCACTGTCGGACGCCACCAACCACACAGGCTTGTGTATGGAAAGCGCAAGGCAAGCGCACGGCGCCGTACAGGCGAACACAGCAAGAGGACGCTGTAATGTGTGTATCGTGCAGATGGTTAGTCGGGCGCTAGATAGCTACCAACATCCGCGAGCAGACAACAACTCTAGGGAGGGATATTTAGGAGCTTTCATCCATCGACATACATCCATCAACACACACACATATATCATTATGAGACAATACTAGCGCATGGCCGTGCGGTCATGCGCAGTTTATATAGTTGCAGCACAGGAAGTGGCTACAGAACTTTTGCCCTTCCAAGACCTGCCAAGAGGACCAATGAAATGTGCCGCAGAGCCTGAGCACCTGACCCTCGATCTCCAACGGGAGATCTTGCCCTGGGCATGCTCAGTATGTGCAGACAAGGACTTAGTCCCAGAGAAGTCCGCGTGCTGCTGACCAGTACTGGCTTTAATGGCAGGAGCTGGAGACGCAGCAGTAACTCTTAGAACAGAGTGAGATTGAGCAAGATGCTGGGACCGACGTCTTTGCTGAGCAGACTCCTCTGCGGCTGGAACAGAATGGGAGACCGCAGTGGAGATGGCTCGAGATTCCCCCTGTGCAGAAGTGGGAACTCGACCTCTAACACTATTTTTCGTGACATATCTCTCTGATTTAAGGGCATAAAAATACAAAGTTTGAAAATTGCAAAATTTAAAAATTTTTCACCATATTTCCATTTTTTTCATATATAATCGCAAGTAATATCAAAGAAATGTTACCACTACCATGCAGTACAATATGTCTTGAAAAAACAGTATCAGAATCAGTGGGATCCGTTAAAGCGTTCCAGAGTTATAACCTCACAAAGTGACAGTGGTCAGAATTGTAAAAATTGGCTCGGTCATTAAGTACCAAATTGGGTCTGTCACTAAGGGGTTAAACTAATACAATTTTTCTTGAGTTTGAAGAAAACTTGATCAAAACTTTTGTTTCAATCCAGTCCTGATTTTCCTTGAAGAATTTCTTCCGATGGACTCTCTTCAAACATAACCCAGTCAGTCTGTCCTCTCCCATTGTACTTCTAAGCCAGGTCTTTACCCATCGAAGGGTACTGAAAGATCGTTCAACAGTAGCTGTGGTGGACGGGAAAGCACTTAAAATGAAGAGTGCGTGCCTTGTTGCAGAGAAAAAATATTAGCCTCCTCTATAAGTGCAGCCACTTCAGTGTACTTTAATTTGTCTTTTGCTAAATCCTTCTTTTTTCACAGATTATGCCACATATCTAATATATCACCTAACCCATAAAACTCCATGAAAGTCTTTGCATTTTTTTTCCAAATCTGTTGAAGCCATTTTTAGCATGTATGAAGGATGAAGATAGGAGAAGGCAAAAGCAGGCGTATTTTCGTGTGAGAATCTAACATTCAAAGATAAAGTTAGGGAGTCAAGATAAGGGATGATCAACGACCGTCTTCAGTATTCAATCGCAGTCTCAGATGGTGGATTACTTCTGTGTATTTGCTTTTGAGCAATTCGTGGTACTGATAACTCAACCCCGCCTTACTCCGTGATATCTTGTGATTTTTTAAGTAATTCATCAGAAACATGCTCAATTTCTTTTCGATCCTTCTTGATGACATCAAGAATTTGGGCAATATGTTTCCTCACCATAATCAAATCCATATTTTTACCTTGTAGAAGGTTCACAAGGGGTTCCAAAATCAAAGAGTATTTTGCAATCATAACTAAATCTACGATGAAAATTGGTTTAGTAACTGCACAGTGCAATTGATAGGCAGATTTTCTTGTAGCATATTTTCCTTCGACCGAGAGATGTTCTAGTGCATTGACAAGTTCATGGAAGCTTTCTGAAAATTTTCTTATGCTCTTGTATTTCTCAGACCACCTGGTCTCACAGAGTCTTGATAGCTTGGGAACCAAATTTCTGCGGGCTTGCGACTCATGAAAGAAGGATATTATATCCTTAAGGCCGGGATCACACACAGCGAGATACGGCCGAGTCTCGCAGGTTAAAACCAATCTCTGGCACCGGCAATCCAGAGCGGAGTGTGCAGCCACATAGCAATACATGAAGCTGCACGCTCCACTCTGGAGTGCCGGTGTCAGAGCTTGTTATTAACCTGTGGGACTCGGCCGTATCTCGCTGTAGTGTGACTCCGGCCTAACCATTGCAATTGTGTTTCTTATTTCTGGTAGTTTGCTAGGATCATTGACCACAAGATTTAGTTTGGGGCTTGAGCAATGGAAAAATAAAGATTTACTGTACTTTTTCTTCAGAATGGCATGCACGCCACCTTCTTTTCCAGCCATCGTAGAACAACCGTCAAATCTGAATTCAACACAATTCTCTGCTGAAAGATTCTGATCAACTAAAAAACTCTCAATTGCGCTAGCGATTGTAGGAGCATCTTGACATTTCAACTCAACATAGCCTACAAATCCCTCTCTGATTTTTTCTTGACTCTCATCATAAAACCGCTATCCGATAGCTGTTCTTTTCCAGCCATATCTGCTGTTTCATCAGCCATTACAGCGTAAGCTTTTGCTTGTTTACAGTGTTCGATAATTCTTTGTTTGACAACCTCACCACATAATCTTATAATCTCATTTTGAATTTTTGGTGAAGTATAGACTGCATTGTTTCGACATCTCTCTATGTGACTCTTTAGCTTCTCATCACCACAGTCAATTTTCAAATTTAAAAGTCAAAGAAAACCCCCTCATCTCCTTCCTTTCCTCTAAGTGGCAAATCATGAGATCCACAAAATATGATACAAGAAATAATTGATGACAATATTTGTTTTTTTTCAATCATCTTCTGGTGACTACTTTGCAACTGGACGTCAACTGGAACATTTTCAAGGAAAGTTTTTGCATCAGCTGTTGAAGTTTTGTGGCAGTGACTGCCGACGTGCTTTTTACAATCTTCATGTATATCTTTAAACCTCATGTACGGCCTTACCATGAATGACTCCAAAACTCATTTAACTGTAACAAAGAGTAGGAAACAGAACACAATGCATACAGAGAGCACATTTCAAGCCACTTGAGTACACCAACCAAAGAGTATATTGATCTAACCAGCAGAGGTTAAATTTTCTTTTCAAATGGCTGGCATCAGAACCAAAATCGTAATTTGATGGTGGAACCCAGGGATTTGCAAGCAATTCCTTCTTTTTTTTCTGGTGGTAACTTAAGGGGTGACCAACATAACGACCAATCATTTTCTTGGTAACTATCGTATTCTTCAATTGTTTTAGGGGTCCTAGTCCCAGGGATAGCTACGTGTACAGATGAAGAATTACTGTTCCATAATTGACTCAGAATCCAATGGTTTGGTCAGTTTAGTTCCATCTTCATCACCATCATTGCTTACACTTCCACTACAGTCATCTTGATCATTTTTCCGTTTGAGAGGTTTTCTGACTGAAAATCATAGAAATTAACATAGTACAGTTTGTAGGTGATTTATCTTTCATGCATACTAAAAAAAAATGGCGCGGATAGCGGATTTACACCTTTATCGACTACCATGGAATTTAACCCCCCTATTTACAAAGAAAGATAGACTCAGCATTCCCTAATTCGACATTTGTGAGGTTTCCCTGGAACGTAACCCACGTGAATGTTGAGGGATTACTGTACAGATAAAATATACGTCTTCTAGCCCTTAACTCAAAACCTTCAAATTTTGAGATTTTACGTTATTTTACAATGAGTACGATTTTAGTATAAAATTAAGTTAAGTTGGCCAATGTATGCTTATATTATAGACCAGTGATTAGTGAGTGGCGTAATATTCACACTCGCTATACTTGTAACGATTACTTTTTAATATTCGCATATTCGTCCGAATAGCGAGTACAATGTAAGTCAATGAGTGACTGGCTCCGCCCACACACATCTGGCCATAAATTGAGTCTTTCTGGGACAGGGCGAGAGGGGGGCTTTTTCACATTTCTACTATATAAAGCACCTTGCAGTGCACCCCAGAGAGAGCCTAACATTCAATTTGCCCTCACTGAGGTGCCAGCTCACTTTATGTAGGGAAGGGAGCTGTCAATTTGCGTCAGATCGATAATAGTGTTGAGCATTCCGATACCGCAAGTATCGGGTATCGGCCGATATTTGCGGTATCGGAATTCCGATACCGAATTCCGATACTTCCCGCGTATCGGATACCGGAATCGGAAGTTCCCAGAATTCAAACTGAACGCAGCAGCCAATGAGGAATGATTGGAAGTGTGGGCACATCCTGTTTAGCATGGTGGGCATGTAAGTACTGGCAAGGCTTGGATTGGCTGCTGAAATGATGTCACTCTGCACTATAAAAAACGCTGCCGCCATTTTGCGCTCACTCTGCTGTGATTTCAGTTAGGGACAGGACGCTGTGTTCTAACTGAGGGCCAGTCGAGCTAGCTACCGTATATACTCGAGTATAAGCCGAGATTTTCAGCCCAAATTTTTGGGCTGAAAGTGCCCCCCTCGGCTTATACTCGAGTCACGGTAGCGGTGGGGTCGGCGGGTGAGGGGGTGAGGGCGCTGAGGTATACTTACCTAGTCCCAGCGATCCTCGCGCTGTCCCTGCCGTCCCACGGGCTTCGGCGCTGCAGTTTCTTCCCCTCTTCAGCGGTCACGTGGGACCGCTCATTACAGAAATGAATAAGCGGCTCCACCTCCCATAGGGGCGGAGCCGCCTATTCATTTCTCTAATCAGCGGTGCCGGTGACCGCTGATAGAGAAAGAAGCTGCAGCGCCGAAGACAGGAGGGGACAGCGCGAGGATCGCCAGGACTAGGTAAGTATAGCATATTCACCTGTCCTCGTTCCAGCCGCCGGGCGCCGATCCATCTTCCCGGCCGGCGCCTCCATCTTCCCGGCGTCTGCGCTCTCTGACTGATCAGGCAGAGGGCGCGATGACGCATATAGTGTGCGCGGCGCCCTCTGCCTGATCAGTCAGAGCAGAGACGCCGGGAAGATGGAGGCGCCGGAACGAGACGCCGGGAGCTGCAATCAAGGGAGGTGAGTATGTGTTTTTTTTTCTTTATTGCGGCAGCGGCGGCACAAATTTATGTGGAACATCTATGGGGCACAGTGAACGGTGCAGAGCACCGTATATGGCACAGCACAGCTATGGGGCACAGTGAACGGTGCAGAGCACCGGATATGGCACAGCACAGCTATGGGGCACAGTGAACGGTGCAGAGCACCGGATATGGCACAGCACAGCTATGGGGCACAGTGAACGGTGCAGAGCACCGGATATGGCACAGCACAGCTATGGGGCACAGTGAACGGTGCAGAGCACCGGATATGGCACAGCACAGCTATGGGGCACAGTGAACGGTGCAGAGCACCGGATATGGCACAGCACAGCTATGGGGCACAGTGAACGGTGCAGAGCACCGGATATGGCACAGCACAGCTATGGGGCACAGTGAACGGTGCAGAGCACCGGATATGGCACAGCACAGCTATGGGGCACAGTGAACGGTGCAGAGCACCGTATATGGCACAGCACAGCTATGGGGCACAGTGAACGGTGCAGAGCACCGTATATGGCACAGCACAGCTATGGGGCACAGTGAACGGTGCAGAGCACCGTATATGGCACAGCACAGCTATGGGGCACAGTGAACGGTGCAGAGCACCGTATATGGCACAGCACAGCTATGGGGCACAGTGAACGGTGCAGAGCACCGTATATGGCACAGCACAGCTATGGGGCACAGTGAACGGTGCAGAGCACCGTATATGGCACAGCACAGCTATGGGGCACAGTGAACGGTGCAGAGCACCGTATATGGCACAGCACAGCTATGGGGCACAGTGAACGGTGCAGAGCACCGTATATGGCACAGCTATGGGGCACAGTGAACGGTGCAGAGCACCGTATATGGCACAGCTATGGGGCACAGTGAACGGTGCAGAGCACCGTATATGGCACAGCACAGCTATGGGGCACAGTGAACGGTGCAGAGCACCGTATATGGCACAGCACAGCTATGGGGCACAGTGAACGGTGCAGAGCACCGTATATGGCACAGCACAGCTATGGGGCACAGTGAACGGTGCAGAGCACCGTATATGGCACAGCTAGGGGGCACAATGAACGGTGCAGAGCACTATATGGTTCACACCTATGGGGAAATATGAACGGTGCAGAGCACTATATGGCACAGCTATGGGGAAATAATGATCTATTTTTATTTTTGAAATTCACCGGTAAATGCTGCATTTCCACCCTAGGCTTATACTCGAGTCAATAAGTTTTCCCAGTTTTTTGTGGCAAAATTAGGGGGGTCGGCTTATACTCGGGTCGGCTTATACTCGAGTATATACGGTAATTGCTTTATTTTCCTTTCCAAAGGCTAATTTAGCAAAATGCTGTGTGTTCTTCACTGTTCACCTTGCTCTTGCCTTGCAGCGCTGTTTTAACAGCGTTCTGCAAGGTCTCTGTGTGTGTGTGTGTGTGCAGCTCACTCTGTAGTCTGTGTGCAGCCATATACCCGGTTGTATTCAGCTCAGGGGGGGTTCACACTGCCTCACACAGTTGTCCTTTTTTGCTCTTAGTGCAGCCTGCTGCACATTTTTTCTCAAATTTCCTATTAGTGTTTTTCCACCAGTCTCCAGCTCTATTGTGGAAAAACACTACATAGGATAACCTAGAGGGGGGTTTTTGGGCCTTGCAGCACCGTTTACGGCTGTCTGCACGGTCTCCGTGTGAGCCCAGCTCGCCCTGTAGTCTGTGTGCAGCCATAGCCGGTTGGATTCAGCTCAGGGTTCGTTACTGGCTCATACCTTGAGAAAAATTTTACTTTTTTTCAAATAGTGCAGCCTGTTTAAAATTTGAAAAAAAAAAAATTCCTATTAGTGTCTTTCCACTCGTATCCAGCTAAATAGTGGAAAAACACTATATAGGATAACCTAGAGGAGGGTTTTTTGGCCTTGCAGCGCCGTTTACGGCTGTCTGCACGGTCTCCGTGTGAGCCCAGCTCGCCCTGTAGTCTGTGTGCAGCCATAGCCGGTTGGATTCAGCTCAGGGTTCGTTACTGGCTCATACCTAGAGAATAATTTTA
This sequence comes from Ranitomeya imitator, assembly GCF_032444005.1. Classification (NCBI taxonomy): domain Eukaryota; kingdom Metazoa; phylum Chordata; class Amphibia; order Anura; family Dendrobatidae; genus Ranitomeya; species Ranitomeya imitator. The sequence goes on along the minus strand of NC_091283.1, from coordinate 62,526,377 downwards.
CTTTTTTTCAAATAGTGCAGCCTGTTTAAAATTTGAAAAACAAAAATTCCTATTAGTGTCTTTCCACTCGTATCCAGCTAAATAGTGGAAAACACTATATAGGATAACCTAGAGGAGGGTTTTTTGGCCTTGCAGCGCCGTTTACGGCTGTCTGCACGGTCTCTGTGTGAGCGCAGCTCGCCCTGTAGTCTGTGTGCAGCCATAGCCGGTTGGATTCAGCTCAGGGTGCGTTACTGCCTCATACCTTGAAAAACAATTTCCTTTTTTTCAAATAGTGCAGCCAGTTTAAAATTTAAAAAAAAAAATTCCTATTAGTGTCTTTCCACTCGTATCCAGCTAAATAGTGGAAAAACACTATATAGGATAACCTAGAGGAGGTTTTTTTGGCCTTGCAGCGCCGTTTACGGCTGTCTACACGGTCTCCGTGTGATTTAAACTAGCTCTGTAGCCCGATCTGCACCAAAAAAAAAGTTAAGTTCACCAAACACAACTTAACACTTGTGTAGGCCACATTTGAAAAATAATAAAGTTTAGTCCACACTTTACAACATTAGTGTTTCTTACACCTGTTAGGAGGAGCATTTCAGGAATAAGCACACTAAGGCCTTAGTACTTTTCTGCTTATCTTTATCTGTCAACCAAGATGAAGAGGGCAGGGAGTAAGGCTTGTGGGCGTGGACGCGGAGCAGGGAGAGGAGCAGGGAGAGGACGTGGTGATTCTGTGCCTGCTGCGGGCGCCGGTGACTCGTCGTCACTCAGTTTCAGCAGGGAACAGTCCTTCATGCGCAGCTTTGTCGGAGAGCGCCGTGCACCGCTGCTACGTGAAGACCAAATTGAAGCCGTTGTCGGGTGGATGGCAGCTAACGCCTCGGCATCGACTTCAGTTAGTGCCACATCCTCTCAGGCACAGAGCACTGGAGAGCAGCCATCTGTCTCTTCACCACCTGCCAAATTGGCCAGGCAGTCAGAGAGCCCAGGACAGGAGCCGTCTCTACTTCTGTTCTCTGAATCTCTTGGCTTGGAAACAGGGGGCCAGCCAAGCAGCATTGGAGAAATGGAAGAAGAGGCAGTGTGCAGTGATGCCCAAAAGCTTTATCTCTCTGACTCTGAAGAGGCAGGTGGGCCAGTGCCTCCGGTGACCACAGCGCAGTACGCATCTGATGATGAAACTCAGGTGCCGCTTTCTGATGCGTACTGTGCTGCCGAGACTACCCAGGAGGAGCAGTTGGTGGCAGAGGGTAGTGGAGATGATGAGGTCCTTGACCCATCGTGGCGTGAGGAACAGGAAGGTGGTGGGAGCAGCTCTGAGGAAGAGCTTCCCCTTACGGGCCAAAGAGGGAGAGGGAGGGGGAAGACTGCGGAGCCTGTAGCCTCCACTTTGGCACCCGTTAGGAGCCTGTCTCTTTCCAAAGCCAAAAAGGGCGCTCCCAAGACTTGCAGTGCCTGGTCATTTTTTGACACAGTTGCAGATGACATTTGTTTTGTCAAATGCAAGCTGTGTCATCAGAAAGTAAAAAGAGGTAAAAGTGTCAGCAACCTCAATACCACAAATATGTGGAAACATGTGCGGAACAGGCACGCGGTGGAGTTACAGAAACACAGTGAAGACGTAGGCCAACCAACAGCGGCAGCTACCACCTCTTCATCTCGTGTTGCCTCTTCCTCCACTGTTGTCCAGAGACCTAGTGTAATTCCACCCACAGCACCACCTTCCCAGTCATCCTCACACTCCCAGTCTACTCTACAGCCATCGGTAGTCCAGGCATGGGAGAAAAGGCGGGCATTCTCGGCCAACCACCCCCGAGCACAGGCTCTGAATGCAGGCATTGCCAAACTGTTGTCCCTGGAAATGCTCTCGTTCAGGCTGGTGGAGACTGACAGCTTCCGTGACTTGATGGCATTGGCAGTCCCACAGTACAAGGTGCCCAGCCGCTTTTACTTCAGCAGGCAGGCTGTCCCTGCCCTGCACAGGCATGTTGAGGCAAACATAAAACATGCGCTACTGAACGCCGTCAGTAGCAAGGTCCACCTCACCACCGATGCGTGGACCAGTCAGCATGGACAGGGGCGATATGTTTCCCTCACTGCCCATTGGGTTAATGTTGTTGAGCCAGGTACAGATCGTGCGAGTGGCGCAGGACGTGTCCTGCCCACTCCAAGGATTGCAGGAATCCAGTCTGTACGCATCGACTCCTCCTCTTACACCAGTTCCTCTGATTCCTCTCTGCAGGATCCGTCACAGTCCACCTCCACATGGACCCGTAAACGTTTACCTATGACCGACATGAGCACAGCCGTGGCCAAACGTCAGCAGGCCGTCTTGAAACTAGTTTCATTGGGGCATCGAAGCCACACAGCGCAGGAGCTCTGGAATGCCATCAAGCAGGAGAGCGATGTGTGGTTACTGCCAGCGAATCTCCAGCCAGGCATGGTAGTGTGTGACAATGGCCGAAATCTGGTGGCAGCTTTGGCCCTTGGCAACCTCACTCACATCCCATGTCTGGCACATGTGCTCAATTTGGTTGTGCAGAGTTTTCTGAGGGACTATCCGGATCTTGATGCCCTGCTGCACAAGGTCCGCCTAGAGTGTGCTCACTTGCGGCGTTCCAGCTTGGCCAGATCCCGCATTGCTGC